>NC_053116.1:1127067-1434567 GCF_010015445.1 Perca fluviatilis
CAGCAGAGATTGCGTCAAAGTGACTCTCTATGATGAGAGAAGGAATTGTATTTACACAGCAGGCTGATAGGAGCAGAGCACACTGACATGCATCTATGACATCTGACTCACAGCCAAAACATCAACAGCTGAGCAGCTGAGAGGAGAACATGGCAAAGCACACAAGTCTGTGTGTGTGTCTGTGTGTGCGTGTGTGTGTGTGTGTGTGTGTGTGTGTGTGTGTGTGTGTGTGTGTGTGTGTGGCTGTATGTGTGTGCGTGCGTGCATGTTCTCCTGTGCCACAGAGATAGTTGTATTTGTATTTGGTTGTTAAGAGAGATAACGGACTAGTTAGCAGTCAGAATGACAGGCCGTCTGACCTGCGGCATGGCAGCTCAGCGGCATGTCACTTTATATTCTATCTATATCTTTATATAGCGTCCCATTTACCACGCTGGATCAAGTGAAAGTCACTTCTTGCCCACAAACTCAGCAATAAAGTCTTTGTAGTCCAGCGTTTGCTAAATCGATCATGCTCTCGTAAACTGCATGATTTCAAACCAGGCAGGCGCGAGCTGCGAGGGCCCCCAGAGGCGCGAGGCCCAACCCACGCAACGGTTCTGCTTCCTGGTTGGTCAGGGTCTCTGCAGGTATCAGACACCTCAACATTTCATGCTTTTAAAAAGCTTTTTTAATCATCTTTTTTCTTTTTCAAGCATTGCAGGTAAGTGTAAAGGTCCTGCATATGTCCTTACAGTATATGGGAATATGGTTATTAGAGTGAGGTTAATCTACATTGTGCCAACAGGTAAGTGCAAGTATGAAGTAAACAGACAGTATTAGGCCCAGGTACTGTATGTCCAAAGACATTTGAAGGAGCTGCAGACACCCTGTTTATTTACCACTAATACTCGTTAATAAATAGTAGTCATTCTAGGACACTAGAGCAGAAAAGAAAGATTTAGAATTTAGAGTCTTACTGATGATCTCTCCTGCCGGTTTAGCTTCGCCGTTGTTGTTGGAGGGATAGGTGGGGGTGGCTGATGGACGGAGAGAGAGACAGAGAGGGGGGGGGGAGAGAGAGGAAAAGAGAGAAAGGGAGAAAGAGAGGGAGAGAGGAGGGGGAGGGGATGCAGAGAGAGGGAGGAGAGAGAAGGAGATTAGAAACCAGGGAAATAATTCAATAATTCAAACTTTTTCTATGCATTTTTTTATTTAAATCGTATATATCTTATATATATATATATATATATATATATATATATATATATGTCTTCTTTTGGTAGGGCTGGGTATCGTTGAAAAAAAATGCCGATACCAGTACCCTTAGGTGACACCAATGGAAAAATCCATCCTTTTTCTTCCCACTTCCTTCGATACCCAGGTTCCTCGTATTCCCGATCACACGTGGCACTAAATGAAAGAATGCTGGGTCCAAAAAGGATTGAATGCAGGAATGGATGGAGATCCCTTGGTCCTGGGTTATTTCCTCAGACAGTGTGTGTATGAGGTGTGTGTGTGTCTCTGTGACTCACGGTAACAGTCGGGGAAGTTCTCGAAGCCGCTGGCGCAGGATCTGCAGTCCTCTCCGGCGTAGTTTGGCTTGCAGAAACAACGGCCGGTCAGATCCTCACAGGTACCGTCCGTAAACTCCGACTGACAGTCGCAGCCTGCAGAGACCAGGATGAAACATACGTGTGATCATGGATATATATATATATCATATTTGCATTTGAATGCTTTATGTCCATTAGATGATGTTATTTGGCGGACAGCTGTCACTCACATGTAGAGCTGTAACAATTCCAAATGTTGCTGTACAATTAAAGTTTTGAATGAATCCCAGGAGACATATTTTGGTTATATATCCCTGTCATGTGACCCACATAATATAATAACACAAATACATAGCCTGTGAAGCAAACAACGCCTCTTTATTGTTATAAAGAAATTTTTTCTAACTGTATCCCCACCTTGTCATATGTGTTGCTATGCACGTGTTTAGGCTCCAGTAGCAACAACTAGCATAGCTTTAGCTCAACAGCCCGACCAATAATCACTTATAATATATAATTACAATGTGGCATATCTAAACAAAATCAACAATTAACGTCAACAGTCGTATGCCTTAAAGGACAATTCCGGTGCAAAATGAACCTGGGGTTAATAACACATGTACCGAGTCGACGGTTCTCTGGGATATGTTTTCATGCTAATCGAATGTGTCTCTAGCTTGAAACAAGCTAGCGCAAACGGGTGATATCTTATAACGCTAGCTTGCGGGGCAGAGGGTAAATCTCTATTTCTACAAGCATTGAGAACTTTGTAAGTGTACAGACAGTTTATTAAAAAGATAGATTTGACTGCTCATGACTGCTTTCCCAAGATGGCGCCCGAATGTAAACATGAACACTACTGTCTTTATAATCTATCTTTTTAATAAACTGTCTGTACACTTACAAAGTTCTCAATGCTTGGGTTTACATGTAGGGACCCTCATTATGCTAACCTGACTCCACCAGATGGATTGCTTCGCATTTGCTCGGCATATCCATCTGGGAACTTTCCATTGGAGAACTTTTGGGAAGGGGCGAAAATACTGGTTAGCTGATTGGATGAACCATCTGTCTATCACCTATATTGGTGATAGACGTGCCAAATCAACCAATCAGATCAACGAAGCGTATGAAAATACAACCACAAGCCCGCCCCTGCTGCTGCAGGCAAAGCATAGCTCGTTAGCTCCTGCAAGCAAGCAACATGTCGGTAAAGGATATTTGCCGTTTGTGTAACGAGAATTTAGGAATAAAAGGCCCCATTTCAGGTTCCTGGACCATATTCCAAAAGAAGGATCCAAGAGAAAAAAAGCATTAGCGAGTGGCTAACAGAATTAGGGCTACCGCTGTCTGAAAATACTGGTTAGCTGATTGGATAAACCATCTGTCTATCACCACTTAACCCACCTCAAAACCAACGCTGATTGGCCCGGTCGTTTGGCTAACGGCTCCAAATTTTCTCTATCTCAAGATGCCAGACTGATCTGCGAGTGGAAAACTGGAGCTCGCGAGATCAGGACGGTCTCACGAGGCTATCATTATGCTACCGTTGAAGTGTGGTGCTATTTTGAGCCTTGTTAGTGGTGTAGAAATAGAGATTTGCCTTCTGCCCCGAAAGCTAGCATTAGCAGCTAATCAGCGGTTTGCGCTAGCTTGTTTCAAGCACATTGGATTAGCATGAAAACATATCCCAGAGAACGGTCGTCTTGGTACACATATGCTATTAACCCATTGATTCATTTTGCCCCGGAATTAAGACTGATTAAGACTGATTTACAGTGATTACGTAAAAAAAGAAAAGACAATTAGACAATTATGTAATAATTGTAAGGGCCTACTCACGTGAGCAGGCCAATGAGGAGTCGATGGCGTGGTCAGGTGACCTGTAGTAGGTGGGGATGCAGCGCTCACAGTTGGCTCCAGTGGTGTGGTGCTGAAAGGGAACACTTTGCATTAGAGCATGAGTGGGTTTTATCTGTTTAACCAGCAGAGTCCCGTTGGGATTACAAGGAAGACCTGGCCAAAACATGCCAGTAGCATGAAGAGAACACAAAAAGGAGACCAAATGAAAAGGAACCAAAAATCAAGCACAGGGAACTCACGTTTCAAAAAGTCTTTGTAGTCAGGTCAAGTAAAAACTGGGGCTGTCCTCCTCTGAATATATTCTCACTCATATGATTTTCAATTTGTTGATTTAATCAACAGATTTGTAAAACTGAGTTTCTCCATAAAATATCATGCAAAAGCATCACTTCAAATCTTGTGTTTACCAGAGATGTGCTCATAACATTCTTGGAAATAAGTCATTCAGAATGAAAAAAGCATCAAATATGAGTGGACTAAGACCAAAAATGACCGATTAGTCGACTAATCGACTAAATATTAAAAACATTACAGAAAAAGTTCATTAGATTAGCAACCTTCTCCAAAGCTGCACCACTCCTTTTGAAGTTGCATTTTTGACTATTTCTGTCATTAACATTCTTCAAACCTGTATATTTGTGTTCGATATTATTTTGTTAACAATTCACATGTATTTAATATATTCCTCTGTGTTATACATTTTATATGAATAAAAATAGACTTAGCAGTGTCCTGCTATGCAACTATATTGTTTTTACTGCAAATATAGCAATTATTTCTGTTTCTCGACATGCATTTCTTTCTTCTTTTTTTTAACACTTAAAATGTATTTTTGATTTTGTACGTCTACATTAGTGGAAAGAGGAAACATCACTGCCTCTATTGCTGCCACAGGAAAGGTAAAACACCAAACACAAGCTCCGAACGGCCCGGAGTTTGTGGAACAGCTGTTTCCTGCAACAACAAGTGCGGTCGGAAACGTCGAAATCTATAAGTGATCTGATGGTCATTGTGAAGTATAAAGTCAACTTTTTTGGGCGGTTTAAGAACACAACAGGACGTCAAACAAATGGGCTGTTTCACGGACCCCCCCAACCACCCCCCTCCCTCCTTAGTTACCTGACAGTTGAGGCAGACTCCTCCACCTCGGTGGTGTCCGTGCACGTCCACGCTGCCTCTCTGCTGATCAACCTCCGGGTCGTAGTAACAGTCAAAGGAATGGCGGTGACAGTTACACGCTGGAACACACAAACAGATGGAAACATAAAACACACAAACACATAGCAGTTTGAAATATCTCAAATATCACGCATCTTTTTACCTGCAAAATTACAATCAAACTTAAGTTCAGGAGCAAACTTAATTCGCTCGTAAAGCCCGAGAGATGCAGCTAGAGAGCCAGTAAGTTATTTCCCAATGTTCTGAACGCTCCACATTCAACAGCTTCTTCTACTCTTGGCTCGACATATGGTCATAGCGTATGTGCACATGAAAAACTAGTCTATATGCACGACATTTCACCAGCATGCTCTCGTTCTGCTGGAAATTCTGCCGGATGTCACTCTTTTCGAATGTCCATTTAGGATGTCACGTCCCCTTCCTCTTCCTTTGTGTTGGTGTTCTAAACCTTCCCCGCACTAACTCTGAGGACCCCCTAGGGGTCACGGACCCCCTGTTGAATATCTCTGTCCTAAGTGTTAGAATACAGACAGAAAACCCCTCCCCTGGTATCATGTTTCATTCACTAACATTCAGAATTGCAGCCCCACAAAAATATTTCATTTCTTCTTCGGGGAAAGGTTTCTGTTCCATCTGAAACCTCCTCAGACATCACTCAGCCTCTGTGACGCCACTTCAAACGCAGTAGTTGTTTTGAACGCCGTTTTGTCTGACAGGTGTTCATTCAGCAGGGTGGGAGATTACACACGCTACTCAGGATCATATCTAGTAATCCCTAATTAACACAACAACCACACGGGCTGAATCATTTCCTGACATTTGATAAAAAGACAGTTTGAAGGCTCTTTGTAGTTTGAAGTAGAAATGAGAAGGCTGGGGAGATTTTATGAATCATAAAAGGGTTATTTCATGTGTGATTACAGTCAGTGATCAAAGACTGGTGCAATCTCTTCTAGTTTCCCTATGTTACACTTTTTGTAGTTTTTATTAGAATCTGTTTATCTAAAGAGTCATGTGAAAACACAACCTGGTCTCACAGAATTCCTGTGATCACAGAAGGCTTGTATCATGTGGACGCGCAAACAGTGTTGTTGTCATTACTTAGATTTCCTCCTTCCGGTCGATCCCTACCCGAAAGTCTAACAGCCCAAACTCGCCCTCATCATTGCACATGTACACATACAGAAAGAGGATTACATACATCCTTAAACCTAATCCAAGATAAAGAAAGACAAGTCCACGCCTAAGATGCACACATGCAGGAAGTCCAGATCAAGGTTTACTCTTCATACAGAGTCAGTGAAACCTTATCTAACCCTCAGCGCCTGAGAGGTGCCCGCTGAATAAACCAGCGCTCCTTATCCTCCAGCTCTGATAGCGGCGAGTGTTTTTCTCAGACCTAAGGCACATTTGACTTTTTTTTCCCCTTTCTTGAAACCAACCAACCAACCAAAAAAAAAATCTAATCTGAAAGGAGCTTTAAGGACAATCCAGTAGTGAGTCCGTCGAGTGATAAACTAAGCAGACCAGAATAACTCAGCTCGTGACCAGAGACACAGTGCTGCTCTCAGAGCTGCCCTCTGCTCTCAGACACATTTTATATTCTCTCTAAACCAGGGGTCTTTAACGGTTTTTACAGAGCAGGGACCCCCTACTACATGGCCGGTTCTAGCCCTTTGGTTGCCCTAGGCAAGATTGAGTTTTGCGCCCCCCCAGTCTCGCACTGCCAGATCTCCACAGCACTGTGTCAGCGATAGAGTAGCAATGTATGTTGATTTTAGTTTCTAGCTTCCATGTAAGTTGGCACTAACATTTGGTATAATCATAACTGGTCTGTCAAACCAAAGGCCACTTTTTTCTTTCTTTTTTTTTTTACCTTTTTCTGAATCAATTATGCTGGAAAAATCTTTATCTAAAGGGAAACATAGATTACAATGCAAATATAAAAACATAATGGAATATTTTGCAGAAAGGCTCTCAGGCATTCTGTATTGCTTTCATCTATTTATTCTCCTTTGGATCGATGTTTCTAATTATATCTGAGTCAGCACACATGTACCCTAGGCATCATTTACTCTTCCCACTTTTGCTTCTTTTGTTGAGGAAGTAACCACCTTAAATGTGCATATTAAAATTATTCACCTGAATGATACATTAATTCCTTTTAATGAATTAATAAACCACTGGACTGTAATATTTCAGATGTGTTTGAGCAAGATTTCTGCTCATTTTCAAAACTTTGTGCACATTCAAAATACAGCATATCTCATCTGTGTTCTCTGAGGTTTGGAGGAGTTGTGCTATTGTGAGAAAAATAAAGTGATAATACAATAGGCTATTACAAGAATAAAGTCACTATATTTCAGAAAATAATCCATCTGCACCATAGTCTGCTGTGCATTATGTGATTGCTCTGTTGATACAGTAGATGTCAGACTTTCTGCCAGACACAGAGCCCTGTTTTGGACGCTGGTCTCTGAATGAGACAGGTTAGGGAAGTGGCTGGAGGCTACGCTGCTCTACATTGGAGGTAGAAACACAAAACTACGCAGAAATAGGGACACATCTGCCGCAGCATGCCCACAGCAGAGCGCGTCCATTATAAACCTGCAGCAGCTCCGTGTCTGTCACGCAGCTCGTCTCTATTTCTACAGCGAGAGAGGACACTAAGCGGTCTGCTTCAGAGCTCCGTGTGTTTGAGTCTGACCCGTAGACTGGAAACGTCGCGTAATGAAAGGTTGACAAGTAAACGTGTGACTGAGGGGGCGCCCTAGGATGATCATGTTTAATGGACATGTTTTATTTCGCTTGTAGTTCTAATTCTATTATTAATGAAAAGTAGACCTAAGGACGACACGGCGCCCCCAACACTTTTGACGCCCTAGGCAATCGCTGGCCCTGCCCTACCACATATTAAGTTGCATATTAAACTGGGCCTACAATAAACTGTGGGCGGCCTAAAGCCTTTGTATACCTTTTTTGAGCATAGAATACTAAGCTATATATTGTTGAGTTAGGGTTTGGGTTAAAAAAAAACTTTAAAAAAATGTACAATAATTTGGTCCCCCCTGTTGAAGATCTCTGCTCTAAACAGTTCCTTTCATCTGAAACATCATACTTGAGGTTTCCGTCCATGTTCTAAAATTGAACCCCTCTTTATATTACCAAAAATTCTAAAATAAAAGATAATATTGTTAGCATTGAACAACTTTAGCTCCCTTTGACACAGCTGCTGTGAATAAGACCAGTGTTGCAGTCTACGTGATACGCGGGTATACGCCGTATAGCCACTGTCACTACCCGATGTGAGTCGAGTGCAGATTTGAGTTGCGCATGCGTCGCTCTTCAACAGCCCCACACAGGTAGGCTAGACATGATTTCACACAGATCTGTTTTGCTGTTAGCCACAGAATAATGAGATAGGTACATTAGATGGCAGTAATTTATTATTTAGCGTACGGCATTACATTTTCACGGCGTGATCCCTGATGTCAGTTCTAGATTAGAGGCTGAAGTAGCCTACAAGAACCTGCTAAAGAGAGACTTCTGTAATGTCATTACAATAAAAATGGACCTACATAACGAAGTCCAGTCACTGCTGGCTACAAGTTAGCAATCAAACACAACAAAGGCTGTCACTGGAATGGTGTTTTGAGCTAACGTTACCAATCAAACAATCATAGATAGCTAATTGCTTGCAGCCGGACGTTATGCCATAAACCGTTTAAATCTGAGCATGCGCAACTCACATCTACACTCGACTCACATCGGGTAGTGACACCCACTAGCAAAGGTCAGGGGTTTCCGTATACCAACTTACAAAAAGTATGAGGATAACGTTACGTAACAACGATTGTTTTGTGACAAAACCTTCACACTTTAGTTCATAAATCCACCCCGTCTGTGTTGCGAGTTGCGTTTAGGAACAACAACACAGTTGCTTGGCGGTCATTCTCTGCGCAAAATATCAAATGAACTAATGTGAATCACTAAAGGAGATATAAACGAAAGAAGAATTTAAACTACACTCTTTCTGTGTTTTTGTAAGATCTGGATTGGTTGTGGCTCCCTCCGTTGGGATTGAAGGGCTAGTTGTGGATGAAAATAAACTTTACAGGACAAATTAATTTGTGCAGCTTTGTGTTCCTCACGCTGGTTAAAAAAAGAAATCGGTGTTATCTATAACTTATAGATATCATCGATTTCACATTTGTGTGCTCCTTGTTCTTTTCATGTTTGTCGAATAACAGATGGTTGAAATTCTTTGAGCCTTTATAAAACGCACCTGTTGTTGTCTGCTAGATGTGGATTTGAGCGGCAAATCTTGCATCACATTTCAGTAGCGCTCATCGTTAGCTTCAAGCCACTGCACATCTTGGAGCCACTTTTTCCGAAATGAAATTAACTAATGTGAATCACTAAAGGAGAAATAAATGAAAGAAGAATGTAAACTACACTCTTTCTGTGTTTTCGTAAGCCCTGATCTGGATTGGTTGTGGCTCCCTCCGTTGGGAAGTCTTTTCTTCGGCTCTGGCTCCAGTTGGCGTTTCTTTGTAGGTGGCGAAACGCCAAAGAAGGTGCTTAAAGGTCCCATGACATGGTGCTCTTTGGATGCTTTTATATAGGCCTTAGTGGTCCCCTAATACTGTATCTGAAGTCTCTTTTATATAGGCCTTAGTGGTCTTCTCGTGAAGGTTCCTTAATTGTATCGGAAGTCTTTTTTTTTTTCCTTATATTTTTTTTATTTTTTTTTATTTTTTTTATATTTTTTTTTTTAATTTTATTTTTTTTTATTTTTTTTATTTTTTTTTTTTTTTTTATTTTTTTTTTTTTTTTTTTTTTTTTTTTTTTTATTTTTTTTTTTTTTTTTTTTTTTTTTTTTTTTTTTTTTTTTTTTTTTTTTTTTTTTTTTTTTTTTTTTTTTTTACTGTATCTGAAGTCTCTTTTATATAGGCCTTAGTGTTCCCCTAATACTGTATCTGAAGTCTCTTTTATATAGGCCTTAGTGGTCCCCTAATACTGTATCTGAAGTCTGTTTTATATAGACCTTAGTGGTCCCTTAATACTGTATCTGAAGTCTCTTTTATATAGACCTTAGTGGTCCCCTAATACTGTATCTGAAGTCTCTTTTATATAGGCCTTAGTGGTCCCCTAATACTGTATCTGAAGTCTCTTTTATATAGACCTTAGTGGTCCCCTAATACTGTATCTGAAGTCTCTTTTATATAGGCCTTAGTGGTCCCCTAATACTGTATCTGAAGTCTCTTTTATATAGGCCTTAGTGGTCCCCTAATACTGTATCTGAAGTCTCTTTTATATAGGCCTTAGTGGTCCCCTAATACTGTATCTGAAGTCTCTTTTATATAGGCCTTAGTGGTCCCCTAATACTGTATCTGAAGTCTCTTTCCCCAAATTCAGCCTTGGTGCAGAATTACAGCCACTAGAGCCAGTCCCACAATGAGCTTTCCTTAGGATGTGCCATTTCTGTGTCTGTAGCTATTGAGGAGGAGAGAGGGGGGGCAAGGTGGAGGGTGGGGGTGTGGCCTTGACCAACTGCCACTTTGCTCGTTTGAAAGCCATGATGTCTCTCTCTCATGGGGGGGCCAAATTCTCTGGGTGGACAAAGCAGAGAAAGTGGAGGTAACCTTGCTCCTTATGACCTCATAAGGAGAAGATTCCTGATTGGTCCATCTGAGCTTTCATTTTCTCAAAGACAGAGCAGGATACCCAGGGCTCGGTTTACACCTATCACCATTCCTAGCCACTGGGGGGGCATAGGCAGGCTGATGGAACTCATATTAATGTTAAAAAACCTCATAAAGTGAAATTTTCATGCCATGGGACCTTTAACGTCTGTTGCTTTTTGGACATCTCTGGCAGTAGTTGACAAGCAACACGTAAGGTTAGACGAGAAGATCGGTCAAGTACGTGGCATTACGCATTCCTGATTTTTGTCGCGCACGCGTACCTGCGTACCAGTTATGTGCACCCCTGTCTATAAGCCCAATACACGCACTTCCAGCTGCAGTAGTAATTACAAACGCCTCAACTTCCCCTTCTCTGGAGTTGCATATCATGTTGCCCTTTAATGACCTGTTTGCCATTGTGTTACTGATGTTGTTCCTTGTTAAATATAACTGCAGAATTGATAACAGACAGCTCTCGCATGTAAATATAACCCGAGTTTTGATAAGGGGAGGCGGCAGCAGTACGCAGTCCCAGATTGTTTTAAGGCACGATCAAAGCTTTTAGCTGATAGCGGAAATGCTTCAAGGTGGCCCATGTGCCAATATTCTGTTTATGACTTCAAATAAACATTTACATTAGAATTCATACCGAATGATTTTCAACAAATCTACCGTCCACAAGGAGGGAGAGCATTATTTTAGTGTTACATTATAAAGTTATCTGGAAATAAAACAACAAAAAAATAATCACATTCTCCAAATCACAACGTTCCTTACAAAATGGAGAAAGATAATCTTATAGACCATAACATTAGGGGGGTCACCAGAGATGGCTCTCCTTTCTTTTCTTCTTTGCCCTTGTCCTCTTCTTCCTTCTCCTCTTCTTCCAACTCCTCCTCCTTGAACTTGGCAGCATCCCATGGCTCTTATCTGATAGCTCCTCGAGTCCTCGGTCCTCTGCTGAACCGGAAGTTGTTCTGGACCTCCTTCGTGAAGGCCGTCTCCAAGCTCTTATTTCTGTCTCGAGGACGGATCACCGAGGACGTCTCATCCCTCTAAAACACACTTGCTCGTTGCCTCTCTCCTCCTGTGATTTTCCTCGCTTCTCTCCCGTGCTTCCTCAGTGGGAGGGACTAAGACGCAGAGGAAGGGAGGCAAGTGGAGGACTCGAGGAAGCAATTTAAGGGACATGAGATGCAGCGCTTGTCCTCATTGTTGTCCCGTCTCTCTGTCTATTGTTGGCATCCAGTGTTCAAAACAGGTAATCTGACCTTTGACCTGGGCTTATACTAAAGCAGTGGTTGGTTAATGATCAGTTATGCAATTAGTGTTTGCACATGTGAGGAGTGGGGGTGTGACCACTGGCCACGCTCAGCCCCGACAAAATGTAGCAACACGTTTTTTGTAAACTGAAACAGGGGTGCGTTGAACACACTGCTGTGTGTTCTGCCTTTTTATTACCCAGAGTTTACAGACACGTCTCTGCTGATTGGGCATCAAAAAGTGTTTTATGCAATTGAAAAGTGAGTGAAAGGCTGAGAAATAGCGTATGGTTTTGGGGACTTGGTGTGTAGTTTTACTCTTTGACTGAGAGGTTTCAGAAACCGTGTGACATGTAGAGACTCTGTGTGTTAGCAGTTAGCAACTGTAAATGACAAATGATCAAATGCTGCTTTTTTTTATATCAGAACTGTGATTACTTTATGCCCCAGCATCAATGCGGTCTGAAGTGGACACGGATCTTACGGCACAAATGTGGCAGGAAAGGAGTATATTCCAAATATGTTGATCATATTCAGGTTCATATTCAGAAGAAAAGAAGCTATTTTATAGAGACAGATGTGTGAAAGTTACCAAGAAAGCTAAGAGCAGCACTGCACCCCATGTGCCTGTTCAGCTTCGTTAAATTAAGGCCAACTCGTTCTGTTGAACCAACACATTCCTCTGCAGGGATCAGTGATTCAACACTCTGTGTGTGTGTGTGTGTGTGTGTGTGTGTTGTGTGTGTGTGTGTGTGTGTGTGTATGTGTGTGTGTGTTTTTCCAAGCACGAGTTCTTCCACGTATGCTTGAGCGTGTGTGTATGTGTGTCAGTATCACAGTATATCAGGACTATGGTACTACTCACGTTCACACTCGTTGGCGCTGTAGGTCGTGGCCGGTTTCCATGGTAACTGGTTGTATCCAGGGCAACACTGGCCACAAGACAAGCCACAGGTGTTGTGCTGACAGTCGCACTGTAACCTGTAAGCAACAACAAGAACAGTATAGGTAAAGAAAACAACAGCTATAGTTTTCTATGATGTTATTTTGGCATCACCTTTGGATTGCTTTCACACACACACACAAACACACACACACACACACACACACACACACACACACACACACACACACACACACACACACACACACACACACACACACACACACACACACACACACACACACACACACCTGAAACATGCCACAGTATGTACCTATCTCTGCCCATTGTGCTTTGGGTAAAACATCATTTGAACTTTTCTCAAAAGTTCACATTCCTCTTACCCTGCTGCTGTCACTTCAAAGAGAAAGACAGAAAAAGAAAGAAAGAGGAGTGTGACAGAGAGTCAAAAGAAAAGAGAAAAGTGGAAATAGCCCCCTCCCAACAATGAAAGAGTTAATCTTTCCCCTTCATCGACAGCGGCTGACTGCTTCACCCCGGCTGTTAATCGGATTAGTCTGTAAACCTGCGGCCTGCCGAGTGTGGCCAAAACACAGCAGAGAGAGAGAGAGGAACAACCCTCTTAACGCCATTCTCTCGTCCTCTTAACCGGTCAAAGAAAGACAAACAACAGGAGGGCTGGAGCCACAGGAGACAGAGGTGCAACGGAGAGGAAGGAAACAAATCAAAAGAAAATCACCGATCAAATGTTATTCCTGTGGTTTCAGTTGACTTCCTATTGGAAGAGTCATTTTGGTTCACGTTTGTGTTTGTTTGGTTTCAACCTCCGGCCACTTGGGGCAGTGTTCACTGTCAATTAGAGGTAAGGTATTATAATCAAGAGGGAACTGCACTCAGGTGTTAGCCTGGTCCCACCAGACTCTGGTACATTAGCCGGGTCCTACCAGACTCTGGTCCATTTCATTAGTACAGAGAGTCTGGCCACTCTCCATTGACAAGTGTTAACTTCATGAAGGCGGGTACTCTGTTAAAGTTTAAAACTATTGGATCTGCCCAGAGCTACTCTGGATCTGCCAGAACCAATCGCTAACGTTTGGTCGTGACGTCGGCTTAGCATCGCTAGCGTTAGCCTTAGCCAACTCCTTCACCACTAACAGACTGAGCTGGAAAATCAAATTGTTCCCGAACCCCGTGGGCCTCATGGCCACCAACACAACTCAGCAAAGATTGTTCTTGCTCGGGCTTTAAATTCTGGATATTCGGCATATATGGCGTTGCCATAACGGACCGAATGGCTTCGCTCGCATCTTCCTCCGCCAACATTAGGGAACTACAACTCAAACTAGCGCACAGCCTCAACATCATCGTTGTCAGCCCCTCCCTCTGTTCGCTGATTGGACGGGAAAAGATTGGGCTGAAGAAAACCCAAGATAATACCGCAACCCCAGACGGAGTACTGAAGGAAAATTTAAATTGAGCGTAGGAGGGTGGAACCAGGCTACAAACGTTTTATCGTTTAGGAGTGGAAAGTAGTAGACTACAATAGGAACAACATGGCTGTATTACAAACTGTAATAAATAAATTGTGTTATTGAAAACACTGGACATTTTGGTCATTTCCTACCCGCGTCGGAAAACTAATTGACCATGCAACCTTGGTGGCGTTCAATTGAATGGCAAAGGGGTTCACTACGCCAATCCATAAAAGTTTTTCTAATATAAATATGACTAAATTTGTAGTCAACATGACTTAAACTGGCGCTAAAAGTACAGATACAGAAACATTAAGCTAATATTTACCTTTTCTCTTCTCTCTTGTATCGTATTGTATTGATATCATCGATTGATTAGGATGACTTGTTGGATTGAGGAAAATGGACAGAATATATAGCTTGATTTCATCTTTACCAGACCGAACTCTACATATCACTACGATCCTAATTATTTTTTTTATTACACATAAACAATAATACAAAGGCACAATTTAACAATATTTACCTCAACATACATGTAAAAAATAAATCATTTCAACACAATAACAAAAAAGCTTTCTTCAAATAAAGAAAAAAACAGAATAGCAGTACTTTATGGCTAACTTAAGATAATCATGTCTCTGTATGCCAAGGTTTAGATAATATCAGTCTCCCCCCTTTCATTTTCTTTACATATTTTTCTGAACCTTTCATGATAAATTCCTCTTGAAAATAATAATCCTTAAGAATAAAAATGAATGTTCTTGAGTCCTGAAGTTTATTGCAATGTTGATGATAAAAACACAAACCCTGGACTGACCTTCAGGTTTTCAAACATTAAAAACATGGCAGCTGTTTTGGAAATAAGGGTCTGAATAAACTGAAGCGACAGATAAACCACGCAGCTGCAAAAAACATGCTTCATTGTGTCTACAGTCGCAAGTTTAAGTAGTTATTTTTGGACTCTTTCGAGAGTTGGTGTTCATTTCAATATTTGGTTGATATCACCATGTATTTAATTATTAAGGGGTCAAACGTCTTAATAACAGATGGTATAATAAAATTTAAAATGTCTGTGGAGAGCTTGCTCTTCTGCGGGAGGGGTGTGACTGCACTCTGCTCTGTGCTGATAACATGTCTGTGTATTGTGTTTCAACAGGCTCATTGTGTTCCCAGCTTTCACCTTGACTATCTGATCCATTCATTCAGTCTCTCTCGCTCACACACAATTTCATTTGCATGCTCACTCATGCGTCTCTTAGCTCTCTCGCCCTCTCCCTCTCTCGCTCTCCAGCCTTCTCTCCTTTCCTCCCTGGCGATCAGTTCTGTTCAAGCGTTATAGGAAATGACTTTCAATGGATGGTTTCCACCCAAATTCACTACTTCCTGGTTTGGATCGTTAGCTGTGGACCAGCAGCTTCCTGAGCAAAGAATTTGGTCATTACTCAGAGGGCTATGAAGCTGAATTTCACTTTTCAATCTATAGTTAGAATACCAGAGTTTCATTCAAGTTTGCCATTCTGTTTTCCCATTCATTATTTCCTGAATGTCACATTATCTATATCAGAAGAAGTTAAATTACAGGAACTCTACATCACTGAAACAAAGTCACTGGACCACAGACAAGAGACCGGACACCGGAAAAACAGGGGTTACCAAGAAATTATTATTTTGTGTTCTTAATTTTGTAAATTCCAATGTGTTTACTTACTCCAGTTTAGTAACTGCAGAACTGTCTTTTTAAAATTGTGAATTTCATATGTTAAGCTGGACAGATACTGTATGATTGTTTGCTGTGTTAACTCACGCTAAGCGTTTTAAATTACCCTTCCTACATGACCAAAATGTTACAAGTTTGGTACTTACAATGTTTGTTACAAAATTGGATCAACCAGTGCTCTAAGACCCTGTTCACACCTGGCATTAACATCTGTCCTGGGTGATCCAATCCCAACTGGACATCTCTGAGTACAGGTGTGAATGCACCCAGGATGCATTGAGATCCAAGTGCTATGTGTCCTGGGCCACATTGATGACCCCCTGCTCAACTGACGTCCTCTGTGTGTTCTCAAATCACGGTTCGAAAAAGTCCATAGAGAAATATTACGAGTGAGAAAAAGGTTTTGGCTGATTTGGTTTGCCTGGAACATGCCAAGGCATAGTCCCAGTCCATACCGTTTTGATTAGAGATGCTCTGATACCATTTTTTGCCGATTCCGATACCTGAACCTGCATATCGGCCGATACCGAGTACCGATCCGATCCCAGTGTCTCAAATATTGTATTATGTTTTAACAGATGTATAGTACTATCCCTGTATGGATGTGATGTGATTTCTATCCTTGTTTTAAGGCCTGGCTCAGGTTGAACTTTTATTGAAAAATGAACAAACATAAACAATGAATGCTGTAGAACTTTGTTTTCAGTCAGTCGTGACTAAATAAATTACGTATCGGATCGGTGCATAAACTCCAGTATTTTCTGATACCTATACCAGTATTTTAGGCTATATCGGATGCCTTTCCGATACTGGTATTGGTATATAATATATGGTCCATTGGTGAAGTAGCATTGATCACTTGAGGGGGGGGGAAGGGTTGTGGGGTTTGTGGGTTTGTCCCCATAGAAATAATTCAGCAGATTTTTTACATCAGTGCTTCTACTTTAGGTAAACTGACATAAGAACAGAACTTCCCCCTGAGGACACTCTCTTGACCATAATGCATCTGTGTTTCGTGTTTCCTTCAAACTGCAAAGTGTTGAGTTTCTCCCAGTCATGATAATATCAGCAGTGCCTTTAAACACAGAGCTCCAGTCAGCAGTCCTATAACAGTCTATAACACACCTGCTGGATAGAACAACCTTAAACAAAGTGCCGCATTGATGTACGTTTTCACATCTGCATTCCTTCGCTCTGACACAAACCAGACCGAGCATCTCCAAAAGCTTGATGAGGTCAGGAGGGATTTATTTAAATTCCTCACGCCGTGTTCCCATCAATCGAACACCTGCATGAAACAAACGCAAGTGTACTCCAGGGATATACTGGAAATTTTGATAAAAATATAAACCACATTGCAACAGGATATCAATCTGCGTCACTGAATGTTTAAAAAGGCCAGAATTCTCCCTGAATCACATTTTCTATCCACTGCACTATCACACCTATAATTATTTCAGTGCCAGTTTCAGAGCAGAGATTATGTCTGAAGAGTACTTTAAACAGTTTGAAAGGGTTCCTGTTTTAGCGATTGCTATTTCCATTGAGGTTAATCATTCTGTTATGTGTGAAAGAACCAGAAGAGTCCTAAATTAAACACTGACTACGTTTACATGCACATAATATTCAGTTTTTTGCCCTTATTCCGAAAAAGACGATATTCTGACTAAGCTGTTTGCATGTCTAATGAAAGTGAATATTCAACTTATATTCATGTTAACATGTAGCCTTGTACCAGCGGTGGAGGACCGTGCCAACACAGCGTCCCGCTTTCATTCCTTCAACCAGCTTTGTGAAAAGGTCGGCGTAGCGATATGTGCGCATATCCACAAAACCTGTTGATCTCCAAGTCTTTGATCATGTTTAAAAGTAGCTTTGTTTCTCTTTCTTATCGGGTCTGCAGCCCTGAAAACTGTTGGCTGGTTGCTTTGTGTACAGTAACCATAGCAATGCACAGAGCTGACCACAAGGTGATGAAGTGGTGATGTAGTACAAATTCTAAATTTCGTACCCTGCATAGCTACGGTTCATAGTATACCATTGTCTGTATATTTTAGTAGCATAGTATACCAAAGTGGGGAAGTGATCAATTCTCAGCATCAAATAGCACCCAATCTGATTATTATTTGGTTCTGTGGTCTTCAAAAAATATTAGACTCATCCCCAGTTAACCTCACTAAATTTTTCTAATTTTAATAAAATAAAAAAAAAAAAAAAAAAAAAAAAAAAACCCATTTAAAAACAAAAAAAAAAAAACAAAAAAAAAAAAAAAAAAAAAAAAAAAAAAAAAAAAAAAAAAAAAAAAAAAAAAAAAAAAAAAAAAAAAAAAAAAAAAAAAAAAAAAAAAAAAAAAAAAAAAAAAAAACTGAAATGCTGAAATACACGTAATAATATTTAGGTATTGTACCAAACTCACAATAAATGGAACCTACAAACTGGAGGTGATGCAGCAAAGTGAAACCAAATGGCGCTCAAACGGACTAACTATGTGCACATATATTCCACGCAGCCCGCTGGCAACAACATGATCCAACGTGATGTCTGCACTGAAGACTAATTAGGCATTAAATGAGTTTACTGTTTAGTTTTCAGTCAAACTTATTCTAACTGTATTATAATTATTGGGGCTACATTGAACCCTGAGCACTTCATTCTTGTTGTTTATCCACCCGTATGTGGATGTCTGGGTCCAGATGAGCAAAATTATCATAGACTAAATCAATGATGTTGAACGCCCCCGTTTTGTTTGTCTGATAGCAGGATTTGGGGAAAAAACTACTGGGCCGATTTCTATGAAACTTGGTGGAAGGGTGTAGCATGGGCCATGGAAGAACCTCGGGGCAGATGCACAAATTATTTTATAACTTTTGCTAACATTGTGAGATAGGGCATGCCTTTTTGGTGGAGATGCCCTTCTCATGTTTTCATTCTAGGCTGCAACTACAAAGTATGACTCTGCAAAGTACTCCATTAGGCGTGACGCTTTGGGCCTTACAGTAAATTCCGGCGCTGATAAACATAATTTAAAACCCTGGTTACATTTTCAGTTGAACCATAACATTGTCTCTCCAACACACAGTCACTGCGACATACTGTACGTCACAAAATGCATGGGATAAGAGGGATTTCAGGATATGAGTATCAATATACCATAATCTCCTGAAATCCCTCTTATCTCGTATAAATGGAGGAGTGAAGCCAGAACTGGTTCAGCAGGTACTGTATATTTAGGGTGTCTGAACTGTAGCTACAGCCTACAGACACTCTCTGTTAAACTGCCGTACATTATCATGTCAGTAGAAACACTCTCTGTAGAGTACATGTATGCCACGGGTGCCAGAAAGAGATTAAAGCTCACATCCTGTATGAAATCTGAACTATACAACCAGAGCCATTAAAACACCTCAGTGCATTTTTAGACCTAAATTATACCTAATTGTGCTGTGGAAGTGGATTTAAGATGTCGGTCTAACTAGTTCTTTGAACGTACACATGTTCCACCAAAACAATTTCCTTCCTGAGACTATTTTGCAGCGGCACCATGGCTCCGAAGATTGTGATTAGTTTAAAGAAATGCCAATAAACCAGAGCACGTTTTTCTCCCATCCAGGAATTTGTGTGGACTAGCCAGACCCTCCTCTGTAGCGCTGTGGAGGAAGGTCTGGCATTGTGAGACTACTCTGCCGTCAGCTGAAAAAATGTGTTACACGCCGAGGGGAGAAGGTCTCCTGCATAAGCGTGTGAAGAGGTGGTTGCATGCAAGCAGATATGTGAAAGTACACAGACGTCGTCCTCTTACAGTAACTATCGGGGCCCCTCCGAGATATTACAAACACCCATCAAACACACAGTCCTCTGCCACAAACACGGAGAGACACGCAGAGGACGGGAGGTGAAGTCGAATTTCAACAGCTTTAGTTTAAACACACACCTGACAGCGTGTCTGAGACTGAACTCCGCTCTGCTCAGCGTCTAAAAGATACAGACTCAAACACAGATATGACGTTTTGGAAAATGATTGCAGTCTCTGCTTACAGTGTAACCAGAGATCTCAAAGTCTCGGTCTGTCCTAAGGGATTCACCGAAACGGCATTTAAACTCCGAGCCAAGACACAAGCACATATTTTGGGCTGATAATGAAAATGAAAATGATAATGAATAATGCGCTACTCTGCTGCCTGTTGTGACTGATATGTCACTTTAGTAATTCAACATTAATCCAGGTGATGGCTGCAAAGGGTAGGTATATATCTGGAAATGTTCCAAGGGAAGTTAAGCTCTGGAATTTGGGGAATCGTTTGGAAAGTTTGCACAATTTCAATATAAAAATCATACCTTTTCATTGTGAACTCATTTGGGGGAAAATGCACATAAAAAAGCAACACTTATGGCATGTTAAAGTTAAAAGTATTTTCCATTGATGACGATTAATTGATGATTGAGATATTAATTACATACATTCTTTCTTTATTTATATATATCTATATAAATGAGTTGTTACTTCAAACCCTAAGTTTGCACACAGTCCACATTAGCTGACTTGCTAGCTAGCGTTGGCTAACTCGCAGGGTCATGCCTATGTTCCCAGGTAATTCCCATAAATTCCTCTTACATCCCACGAAAGGTTTCCACCTTGAGTATTCCCAGAATTTTGCAACCCTAATCCCGGTCATGAAGATTTTTTAAGCTGCTGTTCTACACCTCTGTATGTCCTCGCTCTTCAACTGGTCTCCAAATCCAGATGTAAAATAAAGACAAAAGAATCTGTATGATCAGCGAAGTACAGTGATTTCATTTGTTTCCCAATCTTACATATTGTCATACAACCCTTGGGGAGAACGTGCCCCCAGATTGACTACCGCTGATTTAGAGTAGAGCAATAACCCAAAACAGAGCCACCTGTCGCTCTGTATCTACTGTCAAACGAATGACTGCTATCTTCGGGGTCACAGTGTCAACCCTCCCAGCAGCAGTACATTCGCCTCTACTGTACATCAAACTATATGACAGTCCAACCACCCCTCCCCCCGTCTCCCTCTCCTCCCTCTAAATCCCTCCTTTCCTCCCAAATTCCCAACTCAATCATGTGCAACAATGAGAGCTACATCACCGGCTTTGCAAGAGACCGTCTCCAGATACCTTCAACAAGTCCATACAAGTGTGTGTGTGTATTCATGCATGTGTGTGTGTGTGTGTGTGTGTGTGTGTGTGTGTGTGTGTGTGTGTGTGTGTGTGTGCGTGTGCGTGTTTGAGGCCGTGTGTTGGAGCAGGTAGACGTGTCTGTTAACCAAGACATTCGCTCATCTTTGTTCAGTCGAGGACACAAACACACACACACACTCGCACTACAAAATCCAGTCAAAACAATGTTGGTTTGCCACAAGTCTGTGAGTCATGACAGTGCAACCATGTGTGTGTGTGTGTGTGTGTGTGTGTGTGTGTGTGTGTCTGTGTGTGTGTGTGTGTGTGTGTGCAACTCACGTTTCAGTAGTGTTTATGAGAGCGTTTCAGTATTGCGTGTGAAAGCGTTTCACTTGTATGTGTGAGTTAAATTGTGAATAATGACCCTGTATGTGTGTGTGTGTGTGTGTGTGTGTGTTAAAGGTTGGGTATGAATCTGTATCCTACTTGTAGGGGTCGTTGGGGTCCTTGGCGTTGCAGGCCTCAGCGTGTCCGTTACACACACAGCGTCCCCCGATACTGATGTCTTTGATACTGTAGTAATACTGTAAAATAAAAAACAATACTAAACATGAGTTCTACATCTACAGATGGTGTTAATGTGCAGATATGCAGCGGCAAAGGCAGAATAAAAAAGAAGACTGACTGCTGGTAAAGATGGATTTAAACCATGCTGGATTCAAACTTTTACAATAAAAGGTCTAATGCTGTAATGTAATCAAAGACTATAATTTAGATTAAAACTTTATCATTTTTTCTTCTTCTTTTGTTTCTTTCTGGGTTACCCTATAGATTATATAGGATAGGTAAGTGTATTAGTGTAATGTTCAAATCCGTCCCGATTGGTTGCCCTGTCTTACCCTGCGGGTGACAGTGGGGTCCCGGAGCGCCTTTCCCATCAGGTGTCCCAGCAGCGTGTTGGTCCTCAGGAAGCGGAGCCGGATGTTGGTGGCCTTGGTGAAGTCCCTCAGCACTGGGGAGTAGGAGAAGTTCATGGCCCCGGGCCGACCGTTCACCAGGGACACCACCACCTGGGACAGGAGGACAGACGCTGCATATCAGCTCACACACCCAAAATATATTGAACATTACAGCCTGGGAATACATCAGAGGGACAGTATCAACCAAATTATACTCACAATACCTGCTCTACTGCATCATAATACTATACATATATACTGTATATAGTACATAATGTGTTTTTTGAAATTGCTCTGCATGCTCATTTCCTAGTTCAGTAACTATTTTAGTACGTTCATGAACAATTTTAGAGTGACAAAGAGTGATATGTGTGAAAACAGTTTGGTAGACTCTTTGGAATCTTGAAGATATTTAGGTCGTGATTCCACAACATGATCTCGATAGCAGCTATGCAGTGCTTCAACTGACCATTATTTCCATTTTTGTAAGATATTATATATATATAGAAAACTGTAAGATATTCAGTCACATATGCAGCACATCCTTATGTAAAGTAGTTGGAATTAAGGAATGTTTGCTCAAAAAATGATTGAAATGATTTATCTATAATCATAGCTGTTGCTGACAGGGATGTCACGATTCTCCAAATCCATGATTCGATTCAGTTTTCTATTTAAACATTTTTTTCCACAATGCCACAATAAGAGAAGGGTTCTTTGAGTTTCTCAGAGTTTACGAGGTGCAATTGAATGTACCGTTGGTTTAACAAGGTGCACATGAATGCACAATGGAGTCTCGTTGGAGACCACATGCTTTACCTTTGTTGTTTGTTTCAACAACTCACTCACGGGGAAGGCAAAATGTTTCATGAAGCTGAGTTTGACACATGCTACCTGCCGGTAAGCTAACGTTACCCTGTGTCTTCAGCTGCATGCTACATGCCGGTAAGCTAACGATACCCTGTGTCTTCAGCTGCATGCTACTAGCAGGTAAGCTAACGTTACCCTGTGTCTTTAGCTGCATGCTACCAGCAGGTAAGCTAACGTTACCCTGTGTCTTTAGCTGCATGCTACCAGCTTGTAATCTAATGTTACCCTGTGTCTTCAGCTGCATGCTACTAGCTGGTAAGCTAACATTAACCTGTGTCTTCAGCTGCATGCTACCAGCTGTTAAGCTAACGTTACCCTGTGTCTTCAGCTGCATGCTACCAGCTGGTAAGCTAACATTACCCTGTGTCTTCAGCTGCATGCTACCAGCAGGTAAGCTAACGTTACCCTGTGTCTTTAGCTGCATGCTATCAGCTGTTAAGCTAACGTTACCCTGTGTCTTTAGCTGCATGCTACCAGCAGGTAAGCTAACGTTACCCTGTGTCTTTGGCTGCATGCTACCAGCTGTTAAGCTAACGTTACCCTGTGTCTTTAGCTGCATGCTACCAGCAGGTAAGCTACGCTGTGTCTGTTGTTTTTTTCTTTGGACGTGCACAAGTAGGCGGGGGTGAAAAGAGAAAAAAATACTGGGGGAATCGCTGATTTCAATCAATTTTTTATTTTAAATTAAAATTGTGAGACCCCTAGTTGCTGGTTATGTTATGTCAATTAACTGACAAATTGTTTCAGCTCAACAGCTGTCAACCAAAACGCACACTCACCTCTCCATTTTCCAGCGGGACTATACGGGAGTATTCGGTGGTGCAGACAATGTCATTATCATTGCTGATCCTCTCAATGGTCCTCTGTCCAAAACGCTCAATACAGTCTCTCTTGGAGGCTACACACACACACACACACACACGAGAGAGAGAGAGAGGCAGAGAAAGGGGGGAGAGAAAAGAAAAGCTTCTAATCAGCCCAACCACATATTTGCAAACGTGTGAACATCCTGAGCATCTTGTGGCATTTTAATGAAGCGTCTCCATGTGATAATTAGAGGAGGGTCTCGGCTTGGTGGAGGTCTATATTTTACCCAACAGTCCTCCCTAAATATACCTCAGCTGCATTTTCAGCTTCACAACAGCTGGAATGCACAATCACCAGCTTCCACACAACTCGGAGTTTAGAGCCAAAAGTGATCTCGGTGCACCAAGTGTTTCTAGCTCTAGTAGAAGAACTAATCTCTGTTTAAACTAACACGCTCAAACCAAAATATCTCATCATCATTCTGGTATACTGGGCATAAACAGGAGGCAGCGTGTATACTCCGCCCGTTGCTGGTAGTTGCCATGGTAACATTAGTAGCTTTGTCTCAGAGAACAAGACCTCATGACCCAATCAGGAGGAGAAAGGCTGGCGTCAGTGTCGGCGTGGCCAAAGGTCTCCGTTTGCAGCCGTTGAGACTGAAACACAACCCCGCAGATTACCAACCAAAACAGGGATGGAGTGTTTCCTAATGTCTCCAGTTTAGGGGCTCGGAAACACCAGAGCAGGGGGAATGAGATGGGGAAACGCCAGAGCAGGGGGAATGACAGGGGTGAAATGCCAGAGCAGGGGGAATGAGAGGGGGAAGCGCCAGAGCATGGGGAATGAGAGGGGAAAAAAGCCAGAGTAGAGGAATGAGAGGGGGAAACGCCAGAGCAGGGGGAATAAGAGGGGGAAGCGCCAGAGCAGGGGGAATGAGAGGGGGAAACGCTAGAGCAGGGGGAATGAGAGGGGGGAAACACCAGAGCAGGGGGAATGAGAGGGGGAAACACCAGAGCAGGGGGAATGAGAGGTGGAAATGCTAGAGCAGGGGGAATGAGAGGGGGGAAACACCAGAGCAGGGGGAATGAGAGGTGGAAATGCTAGAGCAGGGGGAATGAGAGGGGAAAACCAGAGCAGGGGGAATGAGAGGGGAAAATGCCAGAGCAGGGGGAATGAGAGGGGGAAACGCTAGAGCAGGGGGAATGAGAGGGGGAAACGCTAGAGCAGGGGGAATGAGAGGGGGGAAACACCAGAGCAGGGGGAATGAGAGGTGGAAATGCTAGAGCAGGGGGACTGAGAGAGGGAAACGCATGAGCAGGGGGAATGAGAGGTGGAAAAACCAGAGCATGGGGAATGAGAGGGGGAAACACCAGAGCAGGGGGAATGAGAGGGGGAAACGTAGCAGAAGATATACATTTTAAAAGTTAAATGTAGCAATGTCAATGTAGCCTAACTCTGTATAACTCTTTTTAAGCCAAACCCTACTGTAAACCTTAATCTGATTTAATTCAATATTAATCTAGAATAATTTTTTCTTATTTATCAATTATGTAGGTACAGAAGCCCTGAATGGCAAGTTTTGTTGGGCATTGTTGGCTAGCTTTTTGCCATAGATGTACACTTTTGGCCAACAATGCCTGAATAAACCTTTTTTTTCACCTAGCCTTTTAGGGATTTTGCATTTAAAATAGAAAAATGCAACTTACAAAAACCAAAGATATCCAATTTATGGAGATGAAAAAGCAAATCCTCACTGTTGAGAATCTAAGTTGATCCAATCTTGCATAGTCCCTGACAAAAAAACAACAGACTATTTTCAGATTTTTTCACACAATTCAGCCACTTTTAACAAAATATGACCAGTCTAAAAGGTTGGCTAAGTTCATCTCATTTCATCTCCTTGTATAAACGTTGGCTGCTCGATCTGGCTCCAGAGAAACAACCATCTGTCACTTAGGAATAATCACACTGTATAAGCGTGTGTGGCACTTAGAGACTGCGGCTTGTTTAAGTCACGATGTTTCTTCATGAAGACGCAGCGGTACGTTCCTGGAATACTTCCCCTTTATCTCCGCCGTGGGTCCTTGGCACAGAAGAAGAGAGAAAGACCACAAAAACAAGACAAAGAAGAGGAGGGACGGGTGACTTTATAATTTCAAGATGTCACTGCCAATTATTGGAGTGTGTGTGTGTGTGTGTGTGTGTGTACTGCTGACAGCTGCAGCAATTAGTTGAAACTAAAACTGACAAATAGGTTTACAGCTTTGAGGCCAACACTAATTTACTCTGTAGTACCACACACACACACACACACACACACACACACACACACACACACACACACACACACACACACACACCTGCACACACTGCCTTTGTAAAAAAGCTCTACAGATACTGTAAAGTATATCTAAAACAAATGTTACTTTTACTGAATTGTTGGGGTTAAAAAGAATAGGTTCTCAGCAGGTGGGAGGTGATCTTAAGTAGCCGCGTCGACTCGAGCCGGCCCCTGTCCTGGCACCAGAAGATTTTGGGGATGCACACTGAAAGTAGTGACAACTAGCCCCAACTAGCAGCATTTTAAGTCTCATCATTTGTCAGTCCAGGAACCAGGCGGACCAGATTTAGGAAGCTTCTGGGCCATGAATGTTCGACTGGCTGACAAAATGGTTCAGAGCGAATAAACTAGATGGGATCAAATGGGACCCGTATCCCGATCCTTCCCCTGTCCGATGGATACCAGGACTATAGTCATGTGACTTACACGTTCGCTACGTCACAACTTATTCGGCAAAAGCTGTTGCCATCTCACATTTTGCACGTTAAGACTTTTTCGAAAAACGCAAAAAAAACACCTCAAGCGAGCAGAAAAACTTTCAAATTTCAAATTTTGCCATTTCCGTCGACATATTGTAATGCGATACTTCAAAATGCGCATTAAAAATACGTTGATGGAAACGTGAGTCCCTGTGAGTCCACTGGTATATAGTGTAGTTTTACTGCAGTTATGTACTCACAAGCATTCTGAGAACAAGCTGTAAAGTTTAACGACTTCACCTTGAAGAATTTCAGGTTAAAGATATCCATCAAACTCAAGATATTTAATTTGTTTGCCATCTTTAGGACACCTGGGGCATCTTACAATAATGCAAATAACTGCCCCCACACACACACACACACACACACTCCTCGTACTACAAGCTGTGACCTGTTAGCAGACATGCTTAGAATTCCCCCTGCAGCCCACCTGGACTGACAGCTGCCACAGCCAATCAGATGGCAGCTCTAATGATGTAATCCCCCCCCCACCTCCCTTGGGGCTGCTGTTTAACTCTGAGATTAGAGGGAGAATTAAGGAGAACCCTAGGGGAGGTTAGGAAAGCATGAAGTGATGAAGATGGAATCTGACTCGGTTTGCTTCTAATAACCATAATAACATCTGGAGGCACACATGCATTGTATAGGTGAATACATAGGCATAGATTTGAAAAATAACCTTTCAGGGGGCTCAAGTATTGGAGAAACAAAAATTGTGTCTACTTTGCAATATTTTTTGTGATTTCACGTCTTTTATGATGATTTTTTGTAGAAACTTTGGAGCTTCTGGCTTCAGCGAGGCCTCGTTCTCTAACATGAGAATGTGGGAAATGAAGATTGACGCTCAAAATGTTGTGGGGTCCCATGTGTGTCCCACCCAATGTTGAAACAAGCCCTACGCCCCTGGGTGAATCTATGTAAATATATATATATATATATATATATATATATATATATATATATATATATATAATATATGTTTCTACTCACAGGCGAAGTACTGCCAGGGCTGGTAGGTCTGCCCAAAGTCCACGGATCTCTCCAGAACCCAGAGGTCCGGACGGGGAGAGTTTGCAAACTTGATCAGCACGTAGGCCACGTGGAAGACCTGCAGAGACACAGAGATGAAGACACTGACATTATTCACATATTCAGACACAGTTGGCACTGTTTGGGTTAGCTCTGAACTCATTCATGTCTGATGACAACACTGGAAACAAGACCTCTGAGGTAGAAACAACTACACTGCCATCAACAGCACAAATATATTCATATTTATACAACTCTGGTCTTGATTACTGTCATTGCCGGGCTGCAATTATGTATTGAAACAAGTTCTTTGTTTGGATTTGAAAGGAAGGTAAATGTGCATTTAGAAAAGAGGAAATCAATTCTTAAATTAATTATTTGTCATGTGAAATCATATCAAAAAATACAATTGCAGTGAAATATAATCTGTCAGTTCCTTAAATGTTTGCACTACTGCTACGTCCTGCTATGTCCCGCAGTGCCCTGCTACGTCTGGATATGCCCTGCCAAGTCCTGCTACGCCCTGCTACGTCCCGTAGGGCCCTGCTACATCCTGCTCCGTCCTGCTACACCCTACTACGCCCTGCCATGTCCGGCTAAGCCCTGCTATGCCCTACTACACCCTGCTATGCCCTACTACGCCCTGCTATGCCCTGCAGTGCCCTACTACACCCTGCTATGCCCTACTACGCCCTGCTATGCCCTACTACGCCCTGCTATGCCCTGCAGTGCCCTACTACACCCTGCTATGCCCTACTACGCCCTGCTATGCCCTGCAGTGCCCTACTACACCCTGCTATGCCCTACTACACCCTGCTATGCCCTGCAGTGCCCTACTACACCCTGCTATGCCCTACTACACCCTGCTATGCCCTACTACGCCCTGCTATGCCCTGCAGTGCCCTACTACACCCTGCTATGCCCTACTACACCCTGCTATGCCCTACTACGCCCTGCTATGCCCTGCAGTGCCCTACTACACCCTGCTATGCCCTACTACGCCCTGCTATGCCCTGCAGTGCCCTACTACACCCTGCTATGCCCTACTACGCCCTGCTATGCCTTGCTGCGCCCTACAGTGTTGTGTCCGAGATCTATCACTGGACACATCCAGACCACAGATGTCTGGCAGCAACAGGCCCCACTCCTGACAACGTATTCTTTGGGCTTACAGGGACACAGCACCCACGGGAGCTGCACTATTGCCCCCATCATGTTGTCTTGCAGCACAGTTCGGGCCAACCCGTCACTGCGATCTCGCTCCATTCTGGACCAATTTCAAAGTTTTTTGGTCATATACTGACAAAAATGCATGGGGACATGGGGTCCAGCTTGAAAAGAAACAAAATGACCCTATAAAGAAGACAACTGTGGTGAAAAAGGAAAAGGTCACATGACAGGTTACAGGTCATTATCAAAAAGGCTGATGTCCTGTCAGGAATCAACACCAGATGCTCCCTTTGTCTCCCTCTCAGGTTTCAGCCTCCTCTCTTTTACCTTGTCATCCCTCACTCATTTCCTGAACGGCCCCGGAGCTGGTTAGCCAGCGATGACAAACTGCTCTCACGGGGGTCGGGAGACAATAAGTTATTTTCCATGGTTAGGACCTTAGAATCTCTCCCCGGTGGAAACAGAACACACTGGAACAACACCATGACGCACATCATAATATTATAACTAATCACCCTCTTTTTTTCACCTCCTCTGTGTGTGTGTGTGTGTGTGTGTGTGCGCGCACACACACACACACACACACACACACACACACACACATACACACACACACACACACACACACACACACACACACACACACCTTGACCATGTATTATTGCACGTCTCATATAGTCTTCTCTCTTACAGTTTGGTCGACATAAAGCCCTAAAAAAAAGTCTTAGCAAATCAAGCAAAACAATCAATCTGATCACTTTATTAAAATGTAATCACAGGCCTGAATATGCAAACTCTCTGTGTCTACGCCGCATACAGCGGACATAAACATACACGCCCACTTGGCGTGTTATCGTGAGAAGAAAGCTATGGTTGGGAGGAAAACGTGGTAGGAAACGGGACACGCGGGTTGGGTTTAGGTAAAGAAGAACGGGGTTGGGTTTAGGAAACGCGACACGTCTTTTCCCTGATGACAGAAGAGAAGGTTTTCCATCCATCTCCATCCGTCCAACCATTCACAACTTTGTTACAGCAAAGTTCAGGGATCAACCGTGTCACAATCGCAATCATTCACTCGGCTCACTGCACTCTACTGTACTGTACTACTCTACTGTACGTATCCAGTATAGTAGAAAGAAAGTATCCAGAAAAAGCCCTTAAACGTGTATATCCCAACTCTAAACAAAAAAGAGAGCACGGACTCGTAACAGACTTTTATATCCACTTTAGTATAGAAGACTGTCCTGTTAAAGAAGGTCATTTCCTCTTCAGACACAAATAAAGGCTTAACCAAAGGCACTGTGTGTATATAAGCACGTGTGTGTGTGTGTGTGTGTGTGTGTGTGTGTGTGTGTGTGTGTGTGTGTGTGCGTGCGTGCGTGCCTAAAGGAGATCTAAAGGACTAGAAACAGAAAGCGAGGCCCCTACACGCCCCCGGGGGCCCAACGAAGACAAACCCAGGAGCATTCCTGTGATTCCAGGGTGGACGTCGGACCAGCTCAGGGACCGAGCCCAAGTTCACAGCACATGACTTTGGTTTCTAAGCGAAAACTCAGGCGACTGAACATGCGGAGAGATCAGGGGATCTGCTGAACTACACAGCTCTAGTAGTCTCTGATCCATGTTCTTAATTTAATAAATGTTTTTATGTTTGCACCATACAGTATCACTTTTAATTTCGTTGTATGTGCTTTCTCTCTCAGCTGTCTGTCTCCAGGTCTCAGTGGGAGCCAGTCTGAACGCGCACGCACGCACGCACGCACGCACGCACGCACGCACGCACGCACGCGCACGCACGCACGCACGCACACGTTCAACAAAAGTTTTTGCTGATCCTGTTTCTCTCCAGCATGCACACACACACCCCCTCCACAGGATTTATGGATTAGTGGTCAGCCTCCCAGGTCAGCCTCCCCTGAATTGCCTGTCAATCCCACCAGTTGGACTGCCATTGCCATGGCAACGGGCAGCCAGCAACAGGTCAAACTAGGGGGGGAGAATAAGAAAGAAAAAGAAACAAAAAAACTGCAAAAAAAAACATTCACGTAAACAGTTTTTCTTTTTGGAAAGCGATGCAGAGAAACCACTCTGAAATAAACTGGAGTCGGTAAGTGATGACTCAGGGTGAAGGCAGCCCCCCCCCCCCCTACACACCTTCCCACTCACAACTCAGCCATCAAAGATGTCTCCCCGTCACTCGCTCTACCACACACACACACACACACACACACACACACACACACACACACACACACACACACACGCTGGCCCTGCTATTCTCTTAAAGAGATCAACGCACACACACCAAGGCACAAGTATAAACTTCAGGCCCCTGACGTAGGCTATGTAGGACCATAAATCACAAGTTCATGTGAGTCGTAATGGACCTCTTTCCAAGGGGGGTAAGCGAGCCTCCACAACGCGTACCTCCAATGGGGAGACATTCTGATGCTACCAAGCCATCACCTCCCGTTAGCATCCCATTGACTCCCATTCATTCTGACGTCACTTTGACAGAGAATAACTTTACATCTGAAGCGTTTAAAGACTCTATTTGTCCGTTGTTTATTTCTAAAGAAACACGAAAATGTATAAAAGGCTCCATTACCTTGTACCTCACGTTATGGCTCCGTAGCAGATGTTTTTATAAAAAACAATTGTGTCATAACTATGCGACTACAGTAGAGGAATTACCGTATAGTACAGAAGAAGCTCACAGGCAGTTTCCGGCTTCTCCATCTGACCTGACACACACCTGCTAACACACACGCTGGTCAAGACGTATAAGAAATATCAAAATGTAAATCAGAAATGTTAAGATACCGTTAGAATGCAGACATACTGTGTGCATATGTCCAAGGAATGCAGGTGTGTGTGTGTGTGTGTGTGTGTGTGTGTGTGTGTGTGTGTCTGACCCCTGGCTGGTTTAATAATTGTACACATTCCTCGGTGGCACCACATTCCCGGTGCCTCAGGTAACCATGGAGATAAGACGGGAGGCACAATAAAAAAAAAAGAAAAGAGGGAAGGGAAGGATGGAGGGATGAAGGAGGGTTTAAGGAGGGAGGGAGGAGGAGAGAGATAAGATCCAACACAAACTTGAAATGTCACCTGAATCCATTCTGTGTACATATTTATTAGATATTATAGGAATTTGATATTTCATTCATCGTGTATATATATATATATATATATATATATATATATATATATATAAATAGAAACGTACGAGCACATCTCTGGTAAAACAAGAATTAAAGTGGTGCTTTTGCACGACTCTTTGCGGAGAAACTCAGATTTACAGATCTGTCGATTAAATCAACAAATGGATTAGTCGATACGATTGAATGAGTGTTAGTCGACTAAGAAGTTCTTCAATCGAGCACAGCCCTAATATATATATATATATATTAGGTATATATATTAGGGCTGTGCTCGAGCACAGCTGAGCACGGCTGTGCTCGATTGACGAACTTCTTAGTCACTGCATATACACATACAGTATAAGGCATAAAGTATAAGGCATATATATAGGCATAAGGCATATATATATATATATATATATATATATATATATATATATAGGTGTCAAGCCTGCTAAAAGGAATGGATGAATTGATTTCTATTCAACTGACATTCTTTTAGTCAATCGTTTCAGTCGTTTGGTAAGCAAAAATGTCAAAACATTCACCGTGTCCACCTTCTTAAATGTAAGGAATTGCTGCTTCTTTCTGTTTTATATGAATCTACATCACATCTACAATTGAAGATGCTTCATACATTAGGAGGATGTAAAAAAAGGTGGAACGTTCACTCATCCATTCACTCCACTGACTCTTCTTCTTATCTGTCAGTCAGTGTGTAATCTGTCTCACTGTGTCTCTGCAGACAGATGCACTGGTGCCAGACTGAGGAGCAGCTGCTGTGATCTCACACACACACACACACACACACACACACACACACACACACACACACACACACACACACACACACACACACACACACCAGTAGAAGTAAGAAGTGATAAGTTGATTAACTTCTTGCACAGTGTATCAGTGTGGAGAGACAGCAACTGCTGTCTGTGTGTGTGTGTGTGTGTGTGTGTGTGTGTGTGTGTGTGTGTGTGTGTGTGTGTGTGTGTGTGTGTCGGGCTTGGACAGCTCCCAGAGAGCGAAGGTCATTCCTCACATTCCAAGTCAATCTCAGTGTCTCTCTTGTACCTCCCTTTCCTTTCCTAATCCTCCCTGAACATGTACTGTATTCACCCATACCTCCCTTTCCCTCTCTCCCTCTTTCTTTCTTTCTTTCTTTCTTCTGTTTGTTCCAGCACACTGTCAGGATCATGTTCAGAACGGCTTGTGATCACAATGCCCTGACGGATATGAAAAAAGGGAACGGATAATACTTTGAGTTAAGTCCAGTCGGCTTTACTGGAAAACAAATAGCATTGTATGTAGGGCTGTACAGAATGTCATTGTTTAACATCCAAAGCTTCTATTGAGCTTTTCTGATGAAGTTTTAAACGGCTGTAGTCACACTTTATGACGTCATCACCCTAAAAAAACAAAATCGCTCTGGAGTTACTGGAAATTCTGAAAACAATCCTACGCAGCCACCACAGGAATCTAATTCTACAAATAGCGTTGTAGTAATAATATTAGTGTAGCCTAATCTTTATCTGCAACTGTGCAGAAATACCTCGTTCAAACAAAATGGATAGATATGCAAAATAAAAAAAAAGAAGCTGTACAGCATTTAAATGTTGATATAGAGTTTGGATGTCTACTTGGTAGAGCCCGAATCGTATGCATATGAATCAGTTCATGATTTCAAATGTGGTCCAGGTATGTCACGATTGATTGATTGATTGATTGATTTTTAAAGGACAATTCTGGTGCTAAATGACCCTAGGGGTTAATAACATATGTGTACAGAGTCGACCGTTCTCTGGGATCTGTTTTCATGCTAATCGAATGCGTCTCTAGCTTTAAACAAGCTACCGCACATATGTTATTAACCCCTAGGTTCCTTTTGCGCCGGAATGGTCCTTTAAGTTGTTTTAATCAACTCAAATTAACTTTTCTTCCTCATTCAAAGCTCTGACCTCCTGCGCAAATCCAGTCAAATCTCAAAAGGTCTATTCCATTTTCATTCTTCTAACGGAGCTATGCTGCTCCAAACATCACCACCATTTGGATTTGGACACTGGGATTTTTGCTCCCATGGAGGAACACACTAAAGAGACCAACGTTAGTTAATAAGTGGCTAATTATATATGCATGTGCCAATTAGGAGAAGGAAGAAACCAACAAGTGCCATTTTAGCACCGTACGCCTACCATCCACCAGAAGACTCTGAACAGACCTTGAAAAGTCTGACACCATCTCACATCTAACGTTAAAGACTGTCATGACATGTAAAGACTGGGGATCTTCAGGGTCACATATTGTAATACTACAACTAGATTCGTTTTGAAAACCACTAGCTGACTTTTGACTGGGTATGAGTTATATTACCACCGACCTTACACGAAACGATTGTGACGACAGGAGAGCGCCCCGACTCTAGCAAGACTCTCAGGATTTCATTCAGATATTGGAAATTAGTCTGCGACGGTGGAATCGCTTGAAAAGTCGATTGGTGTAAGGTCGGCTCCCTCTCTCTCCAGGGGTTGGGGAATGTCCATCTACTCCTCCTTCAGAGTCCCAGGATAGAATTCCTGACAAAGATTCCTGAGGGAAGACTCTCGCAGCGCCTCTTAGATTTCAGTGAGAACATTTTCTGACAGTTTCGGGTTTCGCAGTTTAAACCAAGACGCCTCTTTAAACGTGTCTTGTTAAATTCTAAGGGCTGAAAACGATACCGTGTCTATCAAAGCAGAGGCTTTGACTTTTCCACTGGGGACTGATTTATCCTCCAACAAAAGTGTCATCTGAAAGTTCGTCATCATCTGAAAGCCACTCGAAAGACAAAATGGCAAGATGTGATGAACTCTACAAATGGATATATAATAAGTTGGATTTGAGCCTAGGGGTTTTGCCAATAATTGGCATATGAAGTTCAAAACCATCCGCGGTGTTCATGAACACCTCGTCAGGATACACCACTTTTTAATTTTCCTTCTTCAACGCTCCATAAAAGCAGACATTTGACCCCGTTTGAAGTCGGGCTCATCTATCTATTACTATATTTATTGTCTCCACCCAGGAGTCGCAGGCCTGACAGAGATAATTGCAAAAATATATCCTTCAAAAAGGGACAGTTCATCCAAAATCAAAAATACATATTTGTCCTCCTACCTGTAGTATTCACCGAGCTAATATTTGGTATGAGTTGTCCAGTGTTGAAGATATCGGCTGGAGAGATGTCTGCCTTCTCTCCATTATGATGGAACTAGATGCACCTCGGCAGTGACACTTTACTTGAAGGGCTGTGCATAAGACTGACATCATAACGTCATAACTATGACATGACACCTGTCATGAACATGAAGGAGTCTTTATGAATGTTCATAACTGTTGTCATTAAGTGTCATTCGGTAAATTATGACACTTTTATTGAAAAAGTTAGCATTGTTCGAATTGTTGGTGTTATGACATAGAATGTCATGACTAATATCCATGACCTCAAGTCAAGTGGAACCATTTGGACTTGTCATTAAGATGTCTTAAAAGTTATAAGACCAGTTTGGCGACAGTGAATGCAGTACTGAGGTGAGTTTTGGACAGATATTGTTAGCTTTAGGCTAGCTGCCGTTAGCTAGTTAGCTTGATTAGCTGTTCGGCTGTCCAATTAGCTGATTCAGCCCCGGGTTGCAAAGAGCCAAACCCGGAAAGTGTATTTCCTGTCGTAACAGGCAACTCACACCAAACAATCTAGATTGATAAATAGCCCTACAGGTAAGAGGAACCATAGATATATAGCTTTGTTTTGGGGGTGAAGTGTCCCTTTAAAAGACCCAAAAGCCTGATCTGAGGTGGGGTTTAGTTAGCCCCAAGCTAAGGGTAGGGATGTCTCACATTTAAAGCTGCAAATGTCAAACCTAGCCCAGGGCTAAGTGACCTGTAAAGCCTCCTGTAAGTTCCCTAAATGATCTGCTGCTGTGATATTTTAAACTGGGAGAGATATAATCAGGATACGTCAATCCATTGCTTTAAAGCCCAACCTTGGCAGTTTATTAGCAGTCACTGAGTTTAGCAGTCGTCTTCTTTTCCCAGATATGTAACCCTGGAACTAGACATTATCTACACGCCTGTAAATGAAAGGTAGAGAAACCCCGACCAACACTTAGAGATCTGTACCTAATAACAGCCTGCATGTTCCCAATAACCACCTTCATATTTCAACTACACACTTCTGCCAGGTGGCATTTGGCTGCCCCGAGGCTACAGATGTACAGAGACAACGTGCACACCTTTACCACCTATACATTCATGCAGCCGGCCCATACACGCTCAGCCAGTGCTCTCAGTGTTTCTAAACCCCTTCTCAGAAATGTTCAGATTACAGACACTCTGTCTTCATTCTTTCATCCATATGTCTACCCTTGGACCACTAGACCATCCTGGGAATTACAGACTTCCCGGCTTGGTAGGGAACGCAGGGCTAGAGAGGAGGAAGTCTAGGAATAGGAAGAGTGGGTAAAGATAGTGAGTAAAGAAAAGCAGACGTGGAGAAGATAGGAGGAGAAGGATGAGGAGAGAGATAAAAGATAAGAGAGATGGACTGCTGTCATGGAAACACTCAGAGGCTTCTTCTCAGAAAAGACAGAAGGACGGGAGGAAGGGAGGGGGGGAGACAGAAGACAGAGAGAAAGGGAGGGCTGAAGATGAGATGAGCTACTGTCATTGGAGAGTTTAGCTTGATGCATTTGAAATAAATAAGTTTTTGTATGAAATGCGCATACGCACAAGATCATATCTTCCATTTTCTATAGTGCATTTTTGCGCCGTAGCTTTCCAACCATACAAACTTGCATTTAAATATTCATACGTCAGTTTATTTGAACTACACAATATGTCAACACACATCCAAACCATAAACTTGCCTTTATTATCCCGCGATAGTATTACAACAATCGTACACCATGTGCAATATTTTTCCAATTTTTTTGCTATTTATTGTCTATATTGTCTATTATCTCAAATGCACCTTCAGTTGTGGCCCTCACACTTTCATTGTATGGGGCTCTGTGCAATGACAATACAGGTTTATCTTATCTTATCTTATATGGCTGAACAACCACCCTAAAGGTGTTCATGCCCAGATAAAGAGAAAGAGACAGAGAGAGAGAGAAGCTGAGAGGAAAGAGAGAAAGATGATAGAAGAGTGATAAGGTAGGAGAATAAACAAGGAGGAAAGGGAGGTGAAACAGATAGAAGAGGCCTGGAGGAACAGCTTATCCTCCAGCTTTTTCTACAGATTGACAAGTCAACATCCCCGCAGGATGTGGAAACTCCTGCACAGTGTGTGTGTGAGTGTGCGCGCGCGTGTGTCTGTCTGTCTATGTGCATGTGTGTGTGCCTGTACGTATGGGTGTGTGTCTCTCTGTGTGTGTGCGTGTCTGTCTGTCTGTCTGTCTGTCTGTGCGTGCGTGCATGCGTGCGTCTGTCTGTGTGTGTGCGTGTCCGTCTGTCTGTGCGTGCGTGCGTGCGCGTCTGTCTGTCTGTGTGTGTGCGCGCGTGTGTGTCTGTCTGTCTGTGTGCATGTGTGTGTGCCTGTACGTATGGGTGTGTGTCTGTCTGTGTGTGTGCGTGTCTGTCTGTCTGTGCGTGCGTGCGTGCGTCTGTCTGTGTGTGTGCGCGTGTGTGTGTGTCTGTCTGTGTGCATGTGTGTGTGTGTGTGTCTGTGTATGTGTGTGTGTGTGTCCTGTACTTCTATCTTAGACCTTTAGAGGGAGGACATTTTTTGAAAAGTGAGGACATTTTGTCCAGCTCCTTGCCTCCGAGACAAATTCCTTGTGTGCCCAAAAATACTTCCCCAGAAAAAGCAGATTGTGAGTCTTTGCATGGCTGTTTGAGGGTTGTTTAAGACGCTAAAGCATTTCTTCTCGTTGAGTTGAAAACAACAAACGTGATTATTAATAGGTCTGTGAGTGCAGATGATTATTGCATCACTCGGCCCAGTTTGGTCAAATCTCGATCAGCGGCGTTTGAGATATTCCACCCGACACACGGACAATGCAACACATCATTTTGGGCTTTTCAGTGTTATTCTGAAAAAGATGTACGTATCATTCACTCACAATTTCATAAAAATCTCATAAGTCACAACCGACAGAGAAAAATCCCAAAACAACAAACTACCGGGACACACTTTTGACACAATTTGAGCGCATTGGATTGTTTGTTTTTTTAAATCTGCCAAAGTTAAAGATAACTGACACCAAAAAGGAGGCCAGAAGGAGGAGGAAGGGATGTTTCCTTTCCTGTCACCTTGACCTTCTCCACGTTCCTGAGCCACTCCTCCTTTCATGTGTTCCCTCCGTCCCTGATTATAACAGACAGCTGAGGCAAATTCCATAATTAGTGGAGAAAGGGAGGAGGAGGAGGAGTGATAAGGGGCGAAAGGGGGGAGTACAGGTTGCCCTAATGAAGAGAGAGATGGAGGAGGAGGAGGAGGAGGAGGAGAGGAAGGGGAGTTTGTAGAAACTCTTCAAAGCTGAGAATTACATTCAGCCTCATCAGAGTCACCTGTCATCTGACATTTCTAAAAACGTATTCTTTTCTAAGAAGAACGCACATCACATGGCGGTGCTGCGTAAACGCAGTTCCCTCACCACTGATAAAAATCATGTCTTGCGGGACACAGCAGACGAGGTAGACTGGTCCGATGCATGCTGCAGATTTTGCTTTTGTTTGCATACTGTATGCTACATTTCGGCCCGATCAGTACGCACTGCTACAAAAAGTAGGCAGTTTGACTACAGCCAATGCTGAGGGCGTCTAAGCAGCAGAGACACAGGTGGAACTGGTAAGTAGCATACCAATGGCTCTGGTCCATTTAAGGGTCCCAGGAAGCCGCGCACCACTCAGCCAGCGTGCACAGTGCAAGGGGTCCCGGAACTGGCTAAACTAAACGGTATGCAACCGTCGTTAATGTTATTAAGCGAGACATTTTCTCTGACATACGGTGTCCATCATGCAGACAGACAGAAATGTTCTCTACCACGCCAAATATTCCCAGTACGTGTTCCAGGGTAAGGCTGGATGTTAATGGGGACTGGGAGTGCTGAGGCTGCCCAGCTGTTGTGCTCTAATGGAACCAGTCCCAGCTGCTGCAGCTCTCAGCTTGTTTCCCTAAGTAGCTAATAAACACCTCTCTCTCTCTCTCTCTCTCTCTCTCTCTCTCTCTCTCTCTCTTTCTGTTGCTGTCTGTCTTTCTGTACGGCGGGGTGATCACCGGGTGTTCACAGGGTCGCAAGTTCAATCCCTGCCAACAGCTGAGTGTGTCCCATTAATGTCTCCAAACTCCGAGTTCAGAGAGATGTGTGACGAGGAACAAGTGTATAGAAACACACTCATCTATCCCAACACGCATGCGCGCACACGCACACACACACACACACCACACACACACACACACACACACAGGTTAGTTGCACTATCTTTGTGGGGACCCGTCATTGACATAATGCATTCCCTAGCCCCTTACCCTAACCTTAACCATCACAACTAAATGCCTAACCTTAACCCTTACCCTAACCATAACCATAACCTAATTCTATACCAAATCCTACAACCAAGTCTTAACCCTCAAACAGCACTTTAAACTTGTGGGGTCCAGCATTTTGGCCCCACAAGTATACTGGACTCCCGGTTTTTGGACCCCACGAATATAGTTAAACACACACACACACACACACACACACACACACAAAAACCTCTCTTTTCAGGCCGTCGCCATGGTTTCTCAGTGTGATGAGGTTCTAAACGTGGACTTTGCCCTGTGGAGCGCGTCGCGGTCAGTCACAGTCTCTGAACTCTGACTGAGCTTCATTAAGCCACTGTTAGCTGTTAGCTGTTAGCTGCTAGCTGCTAGCTGAGCTGGACTCACACAAATGCACACATTTAGCTGGTGTGCTTCTTTTACTGTAAGATATTCAAAGAGTATTCATTTAAGGATTTTAGACTTGAGGGACTCAAAAAGCTAGCCTGACGTGGTCCTACTCAGATTCTAGTCAGAATGTGAGTCTGAAACCGCTCCATTGGGCTGTGATTATGGGGCGTGTTCCAACCGAACCAGGTACGAAAATTCCTCTGCATTCATTGGATATACCTACAACCAATCAGAGCAACAGAACTCAACACTGTGTATCGTCTCCATAGCAACCACTCTTTGCACAATGCATTCGTTCTAACTTCTGACTTTTAGACTTTTTTGAAGCTGGATATATCATTTGTTTCTTGTAAATATAAATGTGGATAACGTTAGTGATAGTGACATGCTGGCTACAGTTTCATTTCTAGAGATGGATTGGCAAAAACACGTTTTATTTCTCTGATTCACGGCTTTGTTCTAGCGCCGGCGCTCACTCTCTCCACTCACTCTCGGTCTCACTCCACCATATAACACTACCGTGCTTTCGGTAGGGTTGTTCAGGCTCCGCTCCGTCTAAAACTCTGCCATTTCATAAAGCTGTTATAATAAAATGGATTAATGCTAATTTTATTCATATAGTTTATATCTGACTTTACCAGCTGACTTCTCTATTGGCCGTTGAAACAGGTGAAGCCTCTTACATTCTAACAGCTGAGTCGCAGCCACACCATCATATATATTTTATAAAAATAGGCTAACGATTGTGTCACATAGTAGAGGAATTACCGTATAGTACAGGAGAAGCTCGCAGGCAGTTTCGACTTACATGAGCTTTTTAGGATTAATTACTAATGTTAACTAGCATTTTAGTTAGCAATAATGAGCCTGTGCCTATGTTATCTCCTTACATATACCTACACTCTCCGTCTCTGTAAGATTGGGAATGATTGAGATTTCTCTCGGCACAGCTACCAGAAGACTTCACACTTTCAGACAGGTTGCTCACGTCACATCTACGCTGTCTCCGTCAGTTGGAGGCTGCTCAGTAAAGCAAGAGATCACTGGAAAAATGCTTCTAAAATCCTTCACTGGTCTCCGTCCAGAGTACTGTTGGTCCATTATATACTGTCTATGGAATCTACACATCTCAATTCTCCAGCAGCAGCCACCTGTTGTAAACAAATTCAACCCAAGCGCTCTTTGGTGACGTGGTTGATTCTGTTACTGTTGATCACCTGTCCGACAATTTGATTGGTCCGAACGGGCTAAATTCGGCTGGCATCCAGGCTATCAAAACGCTATACTATCTAAAAGATCAGCAGGAGATTTAGATAATGCTTCTGAAATTTGTACACACATTTTGTATCTACTACAGTCTACATCATCTGGAGGCCTTAAAATCAGTCCAAACTATTAGAAAGCCCTGTGTGCTACCAATCCATATGCACACCCACACACACACAGACACACACACACACGCTGGCTTCCCCTCCTCTATGTCAAACACATCAACCTCCACAACACACAAACACACCTCCGTTCCACTCCCATTCACCATTTTATGACTTAACTATGGGAAAGCGCTCTTTTGTGTTTGCTGTCCTCCCCTTCTTCTCTCTGTATCCGACCCCCCTCCACACACACACACACACACACACTGTCCACTCTCTCCCTGTTTGTACGGGGCATTCCTGCAGCTACACAACTGTAAAAGGCCAGATTCAGAACGACAACAGCGCTGCATCACAACACGTTTCTCCTTCATTTCGATGAGATCACTGCATTGGTACTAGGGATGCTCGTTTTGATTTTTTCTTTGTCTCGTTAACCGATCATTAATGGTTAACTAGTCTATATCAACGACGTTCCACTTCCGGGATTGTTCCAGTGCCGCCGGAAATTCAGCCGGATGTCCGTCCCCTTCCTCTGTCTCTGTGTTGGCGTTCTAACCTCCGGTGGATTTGTGAGGACTATGGTTAACTGCTCCTCAGATCTCTGCAGGGTAAATCCAGACAGCTAGCTAGACTATCTGTCCAATCTGAGTTTTCTGTTGCACGACTAAAACTACTTTTGAACGTAAAGATGTTCCACCAAAACAAGTTCCTTCCTGAGACTATTTAGCAGAGGCACCGTGGCTCCGTCTGGAGCTTAGCACGATTCTGATTGGTTTAAAGAAATGCCAATAAACCAGAGCATGTTTTTCTCCCATCCCAGAATGCTGTGTGGACTAGCCAGACCCCCCTCCGCAGGGACATCCGGCGGAATTTCCGGCAGCACCTGAACAATCCCGGAAATTAAACGTGGTCGATGTAGACCAGTCACCGTCTGACGATCACCTAAAAATACAAAGAAGACCGCTAAACCAGTCTGTTTGAGTGAAAGTCCAATACACATTTCTAATGATGAACACCAGCGGATGTCCACTGATGTTCATCGTTAGAAATGTAAAGTGAGATGAACTCTAACTCAGTGACCTATACACTTCCTCTCTTTCCTCCCCCCTCCCCAGCTCCTTTGTGCCATTCAGCAGCAAAGAAACTCAAACAGTCTGCCGGAATCGACCTGCTTAAAACCAATATTTACTGTCCCATTAAGAGGGGCAAACCCCTCTCTTTGTCTCCGCTTTCCTTCTCCTCCTCACACTCTGTTGCTTCCAAGCCCTGTTTCTTCACATTTCATCATACTATGTGTGCCTGCCTTTCTTTTTTCGGTTCACGGAAAACGCCGATAAGTTAAGTATGGGAAAATATAACTGAGTGGCTGCAGATACAGGTTTAAGGCAAACTACATTCCTGCAACTTTTAACAATAGAAAAGTAAGAGGAACTCTGCCTTAAACACAGTGCTAAAGAGAAGGTATTAAGCAAAGAAAACCACTAGATCAGCTTCATTTATTTATGAGATCTTGCTAAGTTTAAGATTGCAATGTGAATTAATTCCTGACCACTAAAGACAGATCTCTATCTCCAAAATGGTTTATCGGTGTTTTGAGCCCCCAACGTCTCTAGGATTAGGCAATGGTTACGGTTAGGGGTGCACGATTCAGAAAATTTCACGATTCGATATAGATTTTTAGGCTCGCGATTCGATTAAAAAATGATTCTCCATTAAAAAAGCGATTCACAGTATGTAAATGTAGTTACTTTTTGATTGTGACTGCAGTAGACATACAATAATAAAAAATAAATAATAATATGATTTTTTTTAAAATATGAATCAACTTTTTGAATTTTATGAATCGATTTTGAATCGGTAGAGCCAGAATCGTGATTCGAATATGAATCGATTTTTTTGGGTTAGGGTTAGGTGCCTTGAAGTCAAAGGTCTGCGCTGCCTGGAAGGAGACGTTGGGGGCTTAAAACACCATTGAGCTCCAAAATGGATAAAGGTAAAAAAATAAATACCAGTCTTAAATTATGCTGAAAATGTAGCTATTTTAATTGCATAGTTTCATCTCATGATGATGAAAGCAAGTGAATGCCTACCATCCGCTAGAAGACTCTAAACAGACTCTGAAAAGACTGCAGTCTGACACCATCTCACATCTAACGTCAAAGACTGTTTAAACTAGATTAGTTTTGAAACATATAACCAAGCTAGCTAGCTAGTGCTAGCGTTAGCTGGTAACTTTAAGGGAAAGTCTGCTGATTTTCTGTTCTGCCGTACATGCAGATGAAGGTCTCCAGTACCCGGAGGTCTGTGTTTATCCACCGGTAAAACTCCCGTTGGATGACGCGCTTCAGAAGGGTTAAAAATCAGAAACTTTCCCTCTTTAGCGTTTAGCTTAGCTCAGCGCACTGGCTCTTTTCATAGTCATGGTTAATATTTAATAATAAGCTATTGCACTGTTCAATCCCTGCACTGTTCTCTTTTGCACTACCACCACTGCACACAGTCTACCGTAGCACCTTATCATGGTCATTGACTCATTGCACCTCTAACTCTTTAAATTTCTAAAGTATCTATCTATCTAACCAATCCTAGCTGACATGAAAGAACAACGAAAACTTGCTCAATTGAACCAAATTCCTGAAGTCCTCTCTCGATTGTCTCTCGTAGATGGTGAGATGGCCAAGGTGGCTTGTTTTGTTTCTGATTAGCAACCTCTACTTCTTCTACTCTGTTTACTGGCGGATTCCAGCCATGAGTTGCCTTTAGCACCAACTTCTGAGCTCGATGGTGTTTTAACCCCCCAAAAGACTTCAAGGCAGCGCTGCGACCGTTGACTTCAAGGCACTAACCCTAACCATTGCCTAATCCTTGTGCCTACCAGGCAGCGCTGCCTGGAAGGCAACGTTGGGGGCTTACAACACCAAACACCAACTTCTGACCAAACTACACTGTAGCCGCATTTATTTGCTCCGAACCAGTTGATGGAAACACACCAAATTATTTTTTGCTACATTTGACAAGCTCACTTAAAATTGGCTTTACAATTGTATGGAAACACAGCTAATGTTCGGACAAAGTTTTACGGCAAGCCATCCACCAGTTTTTGAGATATTTCAGTCGGAACCAAAGTGTTGGACCGATCAACAGGCCGACTTTGGCATCCCCTATGGTCACGCTGCTAACGATGAAGTTTAACTTACTGACTGCAGAGCACAAAAACGAGATAGAAAGCTGAACAACACTGCAGGATAACTGTACAGCCTGTGTTTGGATCAGTGCCTCACAGACAGACAAAGATGTAAGAATACCTGCTGGTTTATTCACTTTTGACATGGGATCCAAAATGCCTAAAAAGACCCAGAATCTATTTCTCGCTAACTTGTCAAATCCAGTTCTTCTATCACACTAAATGAGCTCATTGTGCGATAGCGGGCAGACATTAGCATCGAGCTATTCTTAGTCCAGCTTGGCAGAGCGGGAAGAAACTGGCGTCCTTCAGGGAAGGACGAGCCTGGCACGGAAAGTGTTTTTCTGTCTGGGTTTTGTTTTGGGGAGGAAGCTGCACCCACTCCTCACACACACTGCAGCTGGGCATCTTTAACATCAGCAATACAGGACTGACTGGATATTTACTGTACATGATGGTTGAAAATCTAGTCAGTTTCAATTCAATTTTATTTATAGTGTCAAGTCATAACAGGAGTTATCTCAGGACACTTTACAGATAGAGTAGGTCTAGACTACACTTTGTAATTTATAAAGACCCAACAACTTACCCCCAAGAGCAAGCATTTGGTGCGACAGTGGCGAGGAAAAACTTCCTTTAAACAGGCAGAAACCTCTGACAGAACCAGGCTCTTGGTGGGCAACTGGTTGGGAAACTGATACAGATATCAGATTTTTTTATATTCGTATCGTTAACATTTCGTGTTTGGTTTTATCAAGCTGGTTTACACATTTCCTAGTCTCGCATTGCCAGACCTTCCTCCACAGCGCTGCGGAGGAAGGTCTGGCTGGTCCACACAGCATTCCTGGATGGGAGAAAAAAACCTGCTCTGGTTTATTGGCATTTCTTTAAACCAATCACAATCGTCTTGGGTATCGCTTTGCAGATAGTCTAGCTCAGGGGTGTCAAACTCAATTTCCCAGAGGGCCACGCTGGAAAATAAGAATCACATCAAGGGCCAGACACGTTTAGTTTATTGACATGTGTTATTCAATTGAAAAAGTCAAATATCTTTGACTGTATTATTGCATGTGTCATATAGTCTTCTCACTCACAGTTTGTTCGACAGATAGCCTTAAAGAAGTCAGGAAAAAGTTCCTCAGCCATCATAGGAAAAGAAGCGCCCAAAAATGTCGGAAAAAGTGACAAATCGTAAAAAAAAAACAAGAACAAAAAGAAAAAATGACAATGTCAGAAAAAGCGACAAAAACTAGGTGGGCCAAAATGTATTGTGAACCTAAATTGATATGCGGGCCGGATCATAATCTGTGAGGGGCCAGATTTGGCCCGCGGGCCTTGAGTTTGACACATGTGGTCTAGCTAGTAGTCTGGATTTACCCTGCAGAGATCTGAGGAGCAGTTAACCATTGTCATAAATAGATAGATAGATAGATAGATAGATAGATAGATAGATAGATAGATAGATAGATAGATAGATAGATAGATAGATAGATAGTACCCAGCAGCTCACAAATAAAAACACATCTCCATACACAACACAGTTCCCAGATGTCTGGTTCTCATACTAAAGTTGCATACTTCGAAACCTAGGTAGTTCTTAGGCGTACTGGTGATTAGCCTGCAACTGCAACTATTTTTGAGCTACCGGAAGGAGGTTTTTTTGCCTCTTTGACGTAGACAAAACTGACACAAAACATCTTATCAGCCCTAACGTCACAACAACAAGCCACACTGCTCCATCTTGACTCCCACCTCCAGCGGAGTAAGAGTGGTGAAGGACAACGGTCTGATATGGTTTTGCCCACTGAGAATGTGTCGACAGCTCACACAGACCTTAAAAAAAAGCTAAAACATCTGATGTTGTACTTGTCCATGGACTTCTTTCTTCCTCAGTGTAAGAGTTTTTGTATTGCAGAACTGAATACACGGAGTCTAAATAAACGTATGCTGTTTGTGTGAATGCACCCCAAGTGACTGATTAACTAATCTGATCTCCTTTAATTGATTTCCCATTGAATCTCATTTCCTCTGTCTCCCTGTAAAAGATCTAAGACACTTCAGCGGTATTCACAACCAACTGTTTCCTCCATGTTTGTTCACCGCCGTCTTTCTGAATGGGCAATGGTTAAACACTCTCACTGACACAATGGTGTGATAAAGAGCCCATTGAGAAGTGTTCTGAATGCTAAGGCATTGGGAGGGCTCGGGACCACTGCTGCATCAAAAGAAGATTGTGAGGGGTGAGCAAACACCGCAAGACAATGGGACGGAGCTGAATGGACGCTCGGGCCGGGAGGAGACGGCCAACGTGTCCGAACCAGATCGCAGAGTAGATGTTTCCCTACAGCACTAGAATGTCCCGCATGAGCCGATCACACGTTGACAACTCTGAAACTGCACCTAAAGCCAGGGACACAAGATCTATTCCCATTGCTGATTAAACTGTGGATTCTTTTAGATTTTTTATGATTTTGCCGTCAGCCATCAGGCTCCTCTCCTGTGGTCCTTGTAAATTATAGAGTGGTCTAGACTTATTCTATCTGTAAGTAGTTTCATGGGGATATCTATTAGTTAAAATATTGGAACCTCTTCACCTGTAGTGTCTTGCATGAAATAGAAATATACTCTGTTTCTAGAATACTTTGTATTGCAATGGGACCAACTGGGATTAATGAGACAATTGGCAAAAATTCTTGTTTTTTTTCAAACATTTACATCATTTGACTTTCTTAGCATGTTTTCATTGAGTAGACGAGGGTTTAGCGAGAGACGAGGTGACACAGCGAGGAAGCAGTGTGTACAAATTGGGGCCGGTCAAAGAGTTCAAAGTAGCGGGGAGGACCAAACTTGAGAGCCTGGTAATGACCTTTGACCTGTGACGGATCAACAGGTTGGAACAGACATCATGCATGACGAGGGAGGGGACACAAACTGCACCAACATGACTAGTCATGGCTCATTGGGTGGGATATAACCAATCAAATCAGATCAAACTGTTGCTGTCGGAGGAATCACACTACGGAGAAAGCATTATGACACACAAATTTGAAGAACACACACACACACACACACACACACACACACACACAAAACCACTGAAGGGCAGCAACAAGAGTGGGAGGCACCCTTTTATAATCACTTCCTCTGCTTGAGAATGGCTGGCACACACACACACACGCACACACACACACACACACACACGCACACACACACACACACGTGCACACATTTCAATCAAAGATATTATGAATGGCTTCTTTTTCTGTCATCCCCAGCTGGAGTCCTTCTATACTTTCCTCTCCCCTTCATGTCCTCCTCCTCCTCCTCCTCTTCTTATTCCTTCTACAATTTTTCTCTTGTTCACTCGCTCCCTACTTTTCAGTTTAATCTCTCCAGTTATTCCTACAGCATCACCTCCTTCGTCTGTTCTGGTTTCTATCTTTTTACTTCGTTCACTCGACAACTTTTTTTTTGCTCTCCAGTCGTCATGCATTTGTGTCTTTCCATTCTTCTTTGCAGAAGGATGGACAGTAGTGTTCAATCAGAGTACCGGGACTGAATAAGCACTGCAGAATCTCATTTTCAACACATTAGTGTAATACAGGGGGAGTTACTGGAATGAAGTTTGATGCTACTATCATTGGAGACTGCTGTACTGCGTTTTTAGGGAATTTCGGATTAGTAAAATGAAGTTTTTAGGCTGGCATACTAAGATTTTTTAGGTGACTATACACTATTGTGCAGCTGTGTGTATTGTGTATTTGCTTTTGAGGCAACTTTAAACTCTGGGGCTGGGAGCGCTGGTGCGCTACGATGTGTGTGGGCGTGTTTGTAGAGCTACTGAACTGGAACTGTTACCATATGGGAACTGGACGCACCTAAAGTACATTTCAGGGTAACTGTTCAGACGCTTCAGACTGTTAGACTGGACATTTTTGCATGCAACCCTTCTCTTACATTTAACAGAAGGTAAAACTGCAGATAATAACGTAGTGTGATTAAAAAGCTGTAGTTCATTGTCAAAGTCCAAGTCAACGTTTTTTTGCATCGGGCAGAAGTGAAGACATGAAGTTGTTCAAATAACAGCTGAAAGAGAAAATGATTCCACAGGAAACTGACATTCATAAGTATGAATAAATCCTACAATGAATTAATAAACTAGGCAGACATATTGTTCCATATATTTCAGCATATTGAAGTGTGAATATACTGTACATGCCGATGAATTATGTGCTAAAGGGTAACTACCGATTTTTTCAACCCTATGTTCCTATGTTTTAGTGTCTAAGTGACTGATGGGAACAACAATCTTTGAACTTTCAGCTTGTATTAACCTTCACAAAAGTGCTCGTTTTGCCGCTGACAGACTCAGATTAATATTCTGTGTGTCTGACAACATTATGGAAAGGATTTCTAAGGAGGTCGACCTTTCTGTTAAAGAGTAAGATCCTTTTTTTAAACATAAAAACATCCGCAAAATTGCGTTCACTAAAGCCACCAGACTCCATGTAAATAAGCATCGTAAAATACACTTCATTCAAAGTCGACAGAAACAAAATAAAACTATGAAAAGCCGTTTCGGGTCGTCTTTCCACTTTTCCAACCATCACAACTCTAGTTTTGGTTGAAATAAACACAGTTTACAGATTTACATGTGGAAATATATCGTCTCTATGCTAAAAGTATGTCTTTTTTAAATGGAGTCCGGTGGGTTTAGTGCTAGTGACTTCAGAGCTGTTTCTGTTTAAACAGAAAGGTCTTAAAGAGGTTTTAAAGGTCTATCTCTGTAGGGATCCTTTCTATAATGTTGTCAGACACTTAGAATATTAATCAGATCCTGTCAGCAGCAAAAACTGAACTTTTAGTGGACGCTAACTGACGCTGAACATTTGCCGTTCCGTGGCTGCCGGTTACAGCGTTCACACGTAATACTGGACCAAGTTCAAAGACTGTTTTTCCTATCAGTCACGTAGACACAAAAACATAAAATAGGGCCCAGGAAAAGGGTAGTTAACCTTTAATCACATATTGAGAAATGATATTCATCTTGCTTTTGGCACGTGCCAGGCAGAGGAATGAGAAAACCTTCAAGAAACTAAAGATGCTGCTTTTATCTTCATTTGTCCAAATACCAAAGCTAAAAGTGAGGGAGCGTTAACCTCCGACATCAACACACTGATGTCAGCTACAACAACACGCAGAAGCAGAAAGCCAAAAACCACCTCGGAAATATCCGCCAACTTTTTCGGACCAGCCCCGCTCATCCGTCATCCCTCCTTTATACTTATTATTAGATGTGGCATCAACTTTATCCCTTTTGCCTCTTTCTCTCTCTTCACTCATCTGAATCACTCCTATTAAGGTCAGATCTGTCTCTCTGTCCACCTCTCTTTTCTACCCCCTCTTTTCTCTCATTTTCCTGCCCAGTACACATAATGAATGACTGAAAAATGTGCACTGTGTGTCAGCGTTTGTGTGTTTGTGCGAGAGGACAGTTTCAGAGGCGATGTTTAACCCTGAACAGACAGGGATGGGGGGGGGAACAGGAAGATGAAGGCCGATGAGTAGATGGTGACGGAAGTGAGAGTAACGAGAGGAGGACGGAGGAGTAGAGGGATGGATGAATGACTCCAACTGTTGAGCCTCAAAATGACGGCCAGGGAGCTGAAGAGGACAAAAGGATTTATATCAAGAAATAGAAAGAGGGCCGCTATTTAAAAAAGATGCGGTTGACTGAGTCACTGTGGGAAGCACAGCAACAGATAGAGAGAAAGAAAAGAGGAAAATTACACACAGAAATAAATGACTTAATGATGATAATGTATAATCCTGTGTGAGGCTCACAATGCAGTGCATTCACACTGGATACTTACAAAATGACAGAAGGAGCGACTCATAGCTCCAAAAAAAACATACATCTTCGATAGCAATTGCTACTTTTGGGACCCCAGACGAGTCAGGTCGATTCAATTTGGCGCAGAAAAAAATTCTCAGTTTTTACTAGCCAGACTTTGAATAATTTTACAGTGATATTCTCCAAACCCTCCTTTAAAGGAGAAATCTGAAAGGAACCGAACCGTGGCTTTGTCACCCCCAACTAGTGACTGCGTAGCCAACATGACTCATCTGAGAGACGGACGGACAAAGAAGAGACGTTCAATGTCCTTCTTACGTATCGTTCTTTTTCTGTCTGTCCATCATGGCTGTGTCAAAAGAGTCTTTGTGGCCAGACAGAGTCAGAGAGAGATAATAAGAGAGACTACAATGCAAGGGGGCGGGGGGGGGACGAGGGGCGGAGAGTGAGACATCACGGGGAAAAGAGATCATATCTTGAAAAGTCTCACACACTTTCAAAGAGCTGTCTGCTTGACATTATGTTGAACAGCAGGCCACTGGCCAACAAACACACACACACACACACAACACACACACACACACACAGCGTCACACCTGAAGAGTGCATTAAGAAAAACAAACCACTGGAATTGTCGTATGCGGAGCCAAACCACAGACAGCAAGCAGTGTGTTCCCATGCTCGTAAACAGCAGAATTGGCAGAGGACACACAAATTATAATCAGCGAGAGAGAGACACACACACACACACACACACACACACACAAACACACTAAGAAACGGCGATGATGTAAAAAGATTAGACAATTAGACAGTTATGTAATGACTGTTACAGGCCTAAGGATACCACGTTAACGTTACAGTCCCGCAGGGTTGTAATCCGTGAAATTGTCTTTTTGTTCCACTCAGCTTTCTGAGTAAAGCAACTGCTGGTTACCAGATAAATGAAATCCATCTCCTAATACCCATAAGCCCCTTGTGTTAGGGGGAATTCCCTGCTGTTGGCTTTAATTATTCTGCATGGCATCCCAGTTTGTTGACTACTTACTATTGGGAGTATTGTGTCTGTATTATACAGATGGTGGCCGTATTATGGACCTATGATTGGACTTGGGGACTGAGTACCCAGTTGTCTGTACACATGGATGTTTCCCATTGATAAAATGAATGCGTTTTCGGGCAGCGCCTGAGACGTGCGTGTCACGCAAGGCAGTGTGCAAGCTCTAACCTGTTAACATGGGAGCCCAAATAAAAAGAAAAACAGACACGCCACGCAGCCAGCGTGCTGCCGGCCCCTGCTGTAAAAACTCCGGCTGGGCACGGCAACTGTTGCTCATGTTGCCCTGTTCAGTCCGCTGAGACAGCGCACGTAATACTAAGCTTCACTTGACATCAAACTGAAGACGTTTTTGAAGTTCAGCAGCTTTGAACATGTGTTGGTGTAGACTCAGGTTTAACCGTGAAAAGGGGGCCAGTTATTGTGGGGGTAACTGGCACAGAGCCGGCTGGCACTTTAACAAAGGTAACTGTGACGTTCAAAACCACATCAACAGCAGGAAGCATTCAATCGGGAGCAGTTGGCACTGTGCTCGCTCTTACGCACTACGAACAATAGAGCTACCTCAACGGCGCATGTGAGTGTGTCTGTTTGTGAGTGTGTGTGTGTCTTGTCTTTGTGTTTCAGGGAAACCTGCCAACACACTAGGAAATTAAGGGCACATGACGGTGAGAAACATTTCAATCTCTCTGGTAGGAAACTGCCGTCCAGCTCCAGTAAAGTCCCTATGGACCCTATGTTCCTATGTTTTTGTGTCTAAGCAACTGATGGGAACAACAATCTTTGACATTGGTCCAGTATTAAGAGAGATCGCTGCAGTCAGAGAAACAAGCTACAATGTACATTAATAGGACAATTGTGCAGCTTGTATTTACCTTCAGAAAAGTGCTTGTTTTGCCGCTGACAGACTCAGATTATTATTCTAAATGTCTGACAACATTATGGAAAGGATTTCTGAGGAGGTCGACCTTTCTCTTAAAGAGTAAGATCCTTTTTTCAAACATAAAAACATCTGCGAAATTGCGTTCGCTAAACCCACCGGACAAAATAAAACTATGAAAAGCCATCTTGGTTCATCTTTCCACTTTTCCAACCATCACAACTCTAGTTCAGGTTGAAATAAACACATAGTTTACAGATTTACATGTGGAAATATGTTGGCTCTATACACGCTAAAAGTATTGCTTTTTTAAATGGAGTCTGGTGGGGTTAGCGTTAGCAACTTCAGATCTGTTTCTGGTTAAACAGAAAGGTCTCAAAGAGGTTTTAAAGGTCTATCTCTGTAGGGATCCTTTCCATAATGTTGTCAGACAAGATAACGATGTGCTCATATGTTGATTCAAAAAATTCCTAATCAGATGCTTTCATTAAGTATCTTCTGCAATAAACTAAAAGTATGTCAACTCTGCAGACAGCTTAACGCGGCTCCCCGCAAGACCTAAGACTGTGACAAGTTGGATGACGGGAAGACTTTTTTTCTTTACTCAAGGTGGGAGGGATATGGAAAATAAATGAACTCACATGAAGAACATGCACACACACACACACACACTAGGGCTGCACACAAAAAAAGAATGACGGTTACATTCTAAAGTGCAGTTTTCTGCTGATATTTCTTTTTCAACTGACACAAAAAAATCTCTGAGTGTCTTTTGCGATGTGATTTATGCACCAGTAGATATGGCCCAAAAAAAAAAAGATATGTGTGCAGCCCTAAATGACAGGAAACAGAACACTTTCTTTACTCAAGATGGGAGGATTATGGAAAAGGGAAGACCTCACCTGAAGAACACGCACGCGACACGCACACGCACACACACACACACACACACACACACACACACGCGCACACACACACACACACACACACACACACACACACACACACACACACACACACACACACACACACACACACACACACACACACACATTCCCTAGTGAAGCCTATATTGTGCTCTAATAATAGGCTGCTGAAACAGACAAACATCCCCTGTTCTGTCGTCTCCTCCTCCTCTTTCCATGCCCTCACCCTGCTTCCTCTTCTTCACCTCCGTTCTCTTCTCCACTTAAAACCTCCTTCCTGTCTTCCTTTTTTCCATGTCCTAGCCCTCCTCCCTCTCCTCCTCCTCCACTCTTCCTGGGAGTTTTGTTCCACCTTGCCTTCATATAGGAATCGTCCCTCCTTCCTGATCTATTACAGCTCTCCTTGTTTTTACACCCCCCAACCCCCTCCCACCCTTACCTGTGATTACAGAACCCTTCCACTATCACATACCTGAGGCATTAACGTAAACTGCACACAATCTTAACGTGTAAAGCAACTAGTAACTAAAGCTGGAACAGATGAATGTAGTGGAGTAACTAAAGTAACTAGTAACTAAAGCTGGAACAGATGAATGTAGTGGAGTAACTAAAGCAACTAGTAACTAAAGCTGGAACAGATGAATGTAGTGGAGTAACTAAAGTAACTAGTAACTAAAGCTGGAACAGATGAATGTAGTGGAGTAACTAAAGCAACTAGTAACTAAAGCTGGAACAGATGAATGTAGTGGAGTAACTAAAGTAACTAGTAACTAAAGCTGTAAGAGATGAATGTAGTGGAGTAACTAAAGTAACTAGTAACTAAAGCTGGAACAGATGAATGTAGTGGAGTAACTAAAGTAACTAGTAACTAAAGTAACTAGTAACTAAAGCTGTAACAGATGAATGTAGTGGAGTAACTAAAGTAACTAGTAACTAAAGCTGGAACAGATGAATGTAGTGGAGTAACTAAAGTAACTAGTAACTAAAGCTGGAACAGATGAATGTAGCGGAGTAACTAAAGTAACTAGTAACTAAAGCTGGAACAGATGAATGTAGTGGAGTAACTAAAGTAACTAGTAACTAAAGCTGTAACAGATGAATGTAGTGGAGTAACTAAAGTAACTAGTAACTAAAGCTGGAACAGATGAATGTAGTGGAGTAAAAAGTCCAATATTTCTCTCTGAAATGTAGCGGAGTAGAAGTAGAAAGTGGCATGAAAAGAAAAGACTCAAGTAAAAGTACAAGTAGCTCAACCTTTGTACTGAAGTGCAGTACTGGAGTACATGTACTCAGTTGCGTTCCACCAGTGGAAACACTGCATTGCACTTAGATAAGAGATAAGACGTACAGGACAAAGGTGAGTTGTGTTGAACTGGGAATGACCTCATCGCATGATTTATATCCTTCCTCCAGTTCATCAGGTAGCTGTCACCCCCTGCCATCTCTTCCCCCTGCCTTCCTCAGGGTACGGAGATATATAGATAGGAAAATACTATCTGTATTGTGGTTTCAACTGGGGCTGCACAATCAACCCGTCGTCACTCACGACTTGTCAAAATACAGACGCTCGGGCAGTGGCTGTCAGCGTCAGATACCGACGCAGTAATCCCCCTTCAGCGTGTGTTTAGAACGCACCGGGGAAGAGCAGCAGCTACCCGCCGCTGTAAAGGCCCTGACACACCAACCCGATAATCAGCTGTCGGACACTCTGGCGAGGTCAGTGACTCGAGTCTGTTCGGTGTGTTCCATGCCAGAGTAGTATGAAAGGCCGAAAACCTTGAGGTCAGTGGGCCATTCAATGTCATTTTCAATACTCCAAAGGTCCAGATTTGATTACATTTCCAATTTCTATATCAATTAGGTTAGGTCCATTTCAGTTACAACACCTATTCAGCTTGGATATGAAAGAGATTCTGAGGGAACTTCAATTACTGTAAGGTGTGCAAGCAAGATGCTCACATACAGTATATGTCTTGCACCAGATTAATGTTTATATTAAAGGTCTTATGACATGCTCATTTTTTGGATGCTTTTATATAGGCCACAGTGGTCCCCTAATACTGTATCTGAAGTCTCTTTTATATAGACCTTAGTGGTCCCCTAATACTGTATCTGAAGTCTCTTTTATATAGGCCTTAGTGGTCCCCTAATACTGTATCTGAAGTCTCTTTTATATAGACCTTAGTGGTCCCCTAATACTGTATCTGAAGTCTCTTTTATATAGACCTTAGTGGTCCCCTAATACTGTATCTGAAGTCTCTTTTATATAGGCCTTAGTGGTCCCCTAATACTGTATCTGAAGTCTCTTTTATATTCGTGGTCCCCTAATACTGTATCTGAAGTCTCTTTTATATAGACCTTAGTGGTCCCCTAATACCTAATACTGGTCCTATGACATGCTCATTTTTTGGATGCTTTTATATAGGCCACAGTGGTCTCCTAATACTGTATCTGAAGTCTCTTTTATATAGACCTTAGTGGTCCCCTAATACTGTATCTGAAGTCTCTTTTATATAAGCCACAGTGGTCTCCTAATACTGTATCTGAAGTCTCTTTTATATAGACCTTAGTGGTCCCCTAATACTGTATCTGAAGTCTCTGAAGTCTCTTTTATATAGACCTTAGTGGTCCCCTAATATTGTATCTGAAGTCTCTTTTATATAGACCTTAGTGGTCCCCTAATACTGTATCTGAAGTCTCTTTTATATAGACCTTAGTGGTCCCCTAATACTGTATCTGAAGTCTCTTTTATATAGGCCTTAGTGGTCCCCTAATACTGTATCTGAAGTCTCTTTTATATAGACCTTAGTGGTCCCCTAATACTGTATCTGAAGTCTCTTTTATATTAGTGGTCCCCTAATACTGTATCTGAAGTCTCTTTTATATAGACCTTAGTGGTCCCCTAATACTGTATCTGAAGTATCTTTTATATAGACCTTAGTGGTCCCCTAATACTGTATCTGAAGTCTCTTTTATAAAGACCTTAGTGGTCCCCTAATACTGTATCTGAAGTCTCTTTTATATAGACCTTAGTGGTCCCCTAATACTGTATCTGAAGTCTCTTTTATATAGACCTTAGTGGTCCCCTAATACTGTATCTGAAGTCTCTTTTATATTAAAATTTTATATTTTCTCAAAGGCAGAGCAGGATACCCAGGGCTCGGTTTACACCTATCACCATTCCTAGCCACTGGGGGACCATAGGCAGGCTGGGGAAACGCATTAATGTTAAAAAACCTCATAAAGTGAAATTTTCATGCCATGGGACCTTTAAGGACTGACCCCCAAAAAGTTTGGTTAAAGTACTTCTTACTTCTACACCCACGGTAAAAGGGCGGGTATTAAAAGATTGTTTTCTGGACAACAAAAATAAATGACAACATTACACGTCACGGCACAAATCGTTATTTCTGTTTCAGCTCCTACTACGTGAGCCGTCTCTGTGTAACGTCGAGTTTCTCCTGCGAGTCTCTACGACGCGTTATGTCAGACGGCCAATCACGGACATTACTGTCACCAGCGTGCTGATTGGCTCCCTGACACCAAAGAGATTCACTCCTTAGGTATGGAAATTGGGCATTGAAAGACGAGGCGTTTGTAGACGACAAAGTATTGGATTTCAGTACCCAGCGCTGCACGTTAGTTATTAGAAGACAAAAACAGAAACGGGAGAAAGAAAGATGAAACAAAGCTGGAGTCGGAAAAGATGAGGACATACAGGAGAAAAAGCTGGAGGAGGAGACCACAGTGGCTCAGGCAGAGTCGAAGGAGGAATTACACTGCAGGGGGAGGACACGTCAGAGTGGAGCATGACTGTAGGAGGAGAAGAAGGAGCAGAGGTAAATGAGGGAGAGGATAAGGCTGAAGAGGAATGAGAGCAGGAGATAGCAGAAGAAAGACGACAGGAAGGTAGAAGAGATAGAAATGGTCTATTACGGGCTGTGTGCAATCTGCAAAAGATATGGGCATGAACGGGTGGGACAGATATAGCGAGAGTGCGTGAGAACTCCTTATTTAAAAGGCCCAAGACATAAGAAAAGGAAGAAAGACGAAAGAGGAACTGGAGGACCGGGAGAAAGAATTAAGAGCAGGGAAAAGAATTGTAGAAATAATGTTTAAAAGTCATTTAAGGTGCAGCATTCCTGGGTGTCCGGAGTTGCAGCTACACTTATTTGTCTAAAATATCATTACATCTTGCCTAGGGGGAGGACCCCCGAATAGTTGAATATTGGACGCTTTGATCGAAGGAGCCCGATTCAACTGCCAGTCTCACAGTCCAATCCTCGCCTCGGCGTCAAAGCCCAGTTCAGACAAAAGATTCTGGACGGAGACGAGAGTAAAGTTGCAGCTACTCGCAACGCGCCGGTTCTAAAAACACGTCATTTGAACCAATGAGACGAGACGGTGTATCATCTTCACCGCACAAAGACTCTTTGTACTTCGGTCCCAACTTCTGACTCCCAGGCTTTTTTTGTGAATGGGTATCATTGGAAGCGTCTAAATAGGAATGTGGATAAGGACGCTCGCTCTCTTCAGTCCCTCTCTTTAGGTACCTCTCTAGGTCCCTCTTTAGGTCCCTCTCTAGGTCCCTCTCTAGGTCCCTATTTAGGTCCCTCTCTAGGTCCCTCTCTAGGTCCCTCTTTAGGTCCCTCTTTAGGTCTCTCTCTAGGTCCCTCTCTAGGTCTCTCTCTAGGTCCCTCTCTAGGTCCCTCTCTAGGTCCCTCTTTAGGTCCCTCTCTAGGTCCCTCTTTAGGTCCCTCTCTAGGTCCCTCTTTAGGTCCCTCTTTAGGTCCCTCTTTAGGTCCCTCTTTAGGTCTCTCTCTAGGTCCCTCTCTAGGTCTCTCTCTAGGTCCCTCTCTAGGTCCCTTTCTAGGTCCTTCTTTCTCGTTAAGCGTCCGGGCTGCAACTTCCCCCTGCAACGTTCTGCATCGGTTTCGTCTTGTCGCCAAATCTCAGAGATTTTGTTCGTGTCAGTTGAGCTTTCACTTTCCCCTGGTACGTGAGCGACGGTCGCACCCGCCGCGGTATCAATCAAGTGTATTTTTAGTTTTAAGTGAAATTGGTGAGGCGCGGCAATTTGTCCTGAGAGGAAAGAGTGACATAGTTTATTCCAGAGAAAGAGAGGAGTTTGAGGTCATTTAACAAGCCCCCCCACCCCCTGCAGGTTGAGACAGGTTAACTGGCATTCCAATCTCTCTTTCATTCAGGCAGAGGTATAGGGGGTTAGGTGTGTGTGTGTGTGTGTGTGTGTGTGTGTGTGTGTGTGTGTGTGTGTGTGTGTGTGTGTGTGTGTGTGTGTGTGTGTGTGTGTGTGTGTGTGTGTGTGTGCTCAGACAGCCTACCTACATTCTTTTCAGACAAAACTGCAACTTGGCAACCCCCCTCCTCCCGCCATCTCCCTCTCCCCTCAGAATTATGACTTTATTCTCAGATTCATGACTTCAGTTTAATAATTCTGACTTTAAACTCACAACTCAGTACATTTTTCACGTGGGCCTAACCCTCACACGGCATCGTAGTGTGTTTTTACTTCGCTCCGCACTTAAAAACCCCAGCGAATATGTTGCCATTGCTACGCATCACTGACTATGGGTTACATGCACATAATATTCCGTTTTTTATATACAGAACACGCACAACAAACACACACACAACAAACACAACACACACAACACACATACAGAACACGCACAACATGCACAACAAACACACATACAGAACATGCACAACACGCACAACACACACAACACATAATATCATTTGAAAAGGCTAAATTCGAAAAAAAGGCCTTATTTGGAACATCGAAACGGAATTTGCTGTTTGCATGACCTGTGTCAAATTGGGGATATTGTCATAATCTGAATGATAGTGGAATATTGGTGTGCATGTAAACATCCTCAGTGTCAAATCCCCCCCCCCCCCTACAGATATCAGTAAGAGTGGAGGAAATATCAGACAGAAGATAGAATAACTCTGCAGGTAGCCGCTGTTGTTGCCCTCCTCCTCCCTCCTCCCTCCAATGCAAACATGATTTTAAAAAACCCTTTAAAAACCTTTTATTCATTCTTTTATTACTTCCACAGAACAGGCTTTAAAAAGCTTTAACAATCTTCACACACACACACACACACACACACACACAGCTCCCTACTTCTCTATTGAGACTTTCAACTCTGAGACAGAGAAGAGGAAAGAAAGTAAAGAGAGAGAGGAGGAAAGGGACGATAGATGGAAGAGAGAAGGGAAACTGAATGCCATGACAGAAAACACTCTTGTCAAGGACACAAGTGCACGCACGCACACACACACACACACATATAGGGAATGTCTCAGTGCTAATGAACGCGGAGGGCACTCGAGCAGGAGAGCCTGGCACAAAAGAGTTGCATTCAGAAACCTAACGGTTGTTCAAGAGCGACGTTCAGGAACACACAAAGGTTGACTTCGACTTTTTCATTGCTGTGTTTGTGTGTGTGTGTGTGTGTGTGTGTGTGTGTGTGTGTGTGTGTGTGTGTGTGTGTGTGTGTGTGTGTGTGTGTGTGTGTGCCTGCGTGTGTCCCTGTGTGTGTGCGCTATAGATCTAACCGTGAGTGTATGTCATTCCGATGGATTCACTACAAACCACCAGCTAGAACAAACAGAAGATAAAATGAGACTTTGGGCCCTATTCTAACCATCTAAGCGCCTGGTGCAGCTGTGTTTAGGGCGTGCCCAAGTCCACTTTTGCTAGTTTGACGAAAAAAGGGTTTGTGCGCCGGGCACATGGTTCTAAAGGGTTGTCCTTAGTGTCTTCATTAATCATAGGTGTGTTTTGGGCATAACATGCAATCAACCAATCAGAGATCATCTCCCATTCCCTGTAAAAGGATTTGCACCGTAATATTTTTATTTGTAATATTTTGCATGTGTGTGTGCTGCTGTGCATCCCTGTGTGTGTAACAAGCATAGTGTGCGTGCGCTGTGCACGAGCCTAGGAGCATTTTACTAATGCTCTGTTAAAATGGGCGCTGAACGGAAAAATGACAACTGCGTCAGTCTTAAACTAGCAAAGAGACTTGTGTCGGGCGCTGCGTTGCGCCGGGTGCAAGACAGGGCCCTAAAACTGTTAGGTAACTCATTTTCTTCTACAACTGCAAACTTTAAACTTTTGGACAGAAAAAGAGTGAAAGCAGAGCACCACAGCACACAGATCTGGATTCCCAGACCGTCCTGACAAACAACAGCCACAGTTATACAGACAACCCGCGTGCATGCATGTGTGTGGGTGTGTGTGTTTCAGTATATATTTAAGGAGTCCTTACCTGTCCGAGGTCCAGGGTGACATTGACCTGGTTGTAGTCTGTGTTGCGGGACAGAGGCGGGCTCTGCCACCATCGCTCCGTCCCATCGATGGCGTTGGTGATGGGGTGGGCGCGGTCGCTGTCGCCGTGGCTGCAGATGTCACAGTATTGGCCCTGAGGAGGACAGACGCAGAGGAGAATTTCAAGTTGTCGTCTTTAGCCGAGCATAAAGACCACATTTACGACACTGACACCGGATCTATACAAAGTCAGCGAGATAGTTTGATCAGCAGCGCTATGGCCTGAGGCAAGAAGACTTGAGACCAAAGCGAGTCCTTCTACACCTCAGAGTCCTGTATCTGCGGCCAGACGGCAGACGGGTAAAGTGTAGATGTAGAGGGTGTAGAAGGGAGGTAAACGTGTTCCACAATCCAAAACATAGCATTGCTTTAATAATTTGTGCTCAGGCAGAAGTAGACGGGACCACTTCAAGTGTCCTCTCGGCCTCTTATCTTTCTAAAGCCTCTCCTCATTCTCTGCTAATCCAGTTTGGTTTGTCTGAGCGTTTGACCCGACCACCGCCGGCTATGGAAGCGTTAGCATAAACTAAACAAGTGCGGACCTGAACACGAGCCCGGGTCAGGAGATGTAATCACTGCAGGTCACTGAGGTAAGAGGTTACTGCTCACTATCTGACACGCCCCCCCCAACTTCCTCTCGCCACTTCACACAGATCATCTTTCAGATTTTCGGTGGATCTTCTACAGCCTCAAATTAGCTATCTATGCACTTAAAATAACAAATCATTCTCCACAATTATGTCATATGGGTGACAACTATCAACTATCATCACTGATCACTTGGAAATAATTCTGTTGTATTATCATCCTTATTATCTTTCGACCAAATTGCCCCAAAATAACATGCATGGTTCCATACAGCGTTCTTCACAAGTGAAATGAAGGATCAGATCTTCCCTTTCATTGAATTTTAGGTGTTTTATTCAATTATAGCATTATCCTGACTAACCTTATGACATATCTGTCATTATCCATCACCTTCATTCATCTGATCTTAACTTTTAGTCAAAATCATTCATAATTTAACACTTTGAGTTGTGTTGTTGTTAACCAGAGACGTGCTCATAGGTTTCTTGGAAATAAGTCATTGAGCATGACAAATGCATAAAAACAATGACAAAGGGGTGCACGATATATCGACTCAATATCGTTTTTTACAATATCTCGTTGTGCAACATCAATATCGAAAATGTCCTGAAAAGTATGCAATATTCCATGCATTTTGCGAGATGCGCATAGAGACAGCGAAAGAAACAAGAAGCGTGAGGACAGAAAGAGAGAGTGTGTGTTTAAATAAACCCTTATGTGTTGTACGAAAACCTGTTGTTTTGATATTCTATTAAAAGTGCAGTAGGTAAGCCTTATGAAACTACCTTTCTGTCATATTAGCTGAAACTGAGCCTATGTTCCAATAGAACTACATGCAGCAGGTCATTTAAAATAAATCCAGCTCCTCTGGCTCCACCTACATACGGAGCCCCCCTGGTCCCACTTTGTCAAAAAAAATCGTGGCCACGAGATAATTCTTCTTCATATTTTATAGCCTATATTTATACTTTTTACATGTATATATGTCACAAAGTGGAGCCAGGCAGCCAGAGTTTTCTTATGTTGTATATAGTGTGGTGTTTCGGGTGTTTTATTTTGTATTATGAATGGCTGAGACACAAGGAGGAACGAGGAGCGGATAGAGAGCGAAAAAGAAACGTTGGGGACGGAGCACAGATAGACGGGCAGGACAGCGGAGCCGGAGCCCGAGGACAGCTGTGGATGTTTGGAGGATCGGCGCGTTGGCGTTGTGCGAGTGCGATTTGGGCAAAAATAGAAAATCTGATTTCAACCAGTCTATAGAGAAAGGGACTACAGTCTTTACCCTTTTCTGTTTGAGGGAGGGAGGAAGAGGGCCAGCAGCACGCAACGTCCACTCTGCTTTTCCCGTTCGGGCCACAACGCCAACGCGCCGATCCGCCAAACATCCACAGCTGTCCTCCGGCTCCGCTGTCCTGCCCGTCTATCTGTGGTGTTTTGGTTTGCCTGGCACTGAAGACTCCTCCCAGCACACCTGAGGCAGAGCTCATCAGGAGAGATGCTGGAGGAACACGGAACGCGCTCCAACACACCGGGAGCGCATTTTGATAATGAATGGCTGAGACATAAGGAGGAAAGAGGAGCGGACGCTACAGGAGTGCAGGACGGAGCACAGATAGACGGGCAGGACAGCGGAGCCGGAGCCAGAGGACAGCTGTGGATGTTTGGCAGATCGGCGCGTTTGATTGGTGCATCTAAAGATTTACAAAAATCCACAACTCCCTGTTTAGATGCACCAATCAGGGCCAGGGGGGGTATGTAACTGTTCAGATGCAACAATCAGGGCCAGGGGGGGTATGTAACTGTTCAGATGCAACAATCAGGGCCAGGGGTTGTGTGTCTAACTGCGTGTCAATCACTGCTCATGCACACGCATTCATTCAACCCTTGTGGGGGGAGGGGCTTAAGAGACCGTTTTGCACTTTAGCAGAAAGGGGGGGGGGGGACTGAGAAGTTGTCGATGTTTTTGGATCTTCACAATCCTACCTACAGCACCTTTAAATCTATTTTGATAATTTTTTGTCTTTTCATATATGTTTAAGAATATCGGAATGAATATCAATATCGCAGCATTCACGCTCAATATCGCAATATCACATTTGGCCAACATCGGTCAACCGTAGTCTGCTTTCCTCCTGTCCGTCACTCCTTCCCACTATTTCCTTCTCTCTTTCTCTAAACACGGTCCATCCTCTCTTCACTTCTTCCTCTTAACAAGCAAGCATGTCGACAAAAAGATCACCTGGAACTGAACATGCAGAGTGCATTCCCCTCTCTCTGTGCGTTACCCACTCTATCATTCAGTCGTTTGTCATCTCTCCATTTCTTTCTTTCCCTCCACCTTTGGGTGAATGAGCACGACTCCCCAGCGCTGCCCTGAAGACATGTATTCCTCACTCAGAGGGAGAAAAAGGGTTGCTCGGTCAACACCTGCCACTTTGTGTGATCCATCTTTATTCCTCTCCAAACACAACGAGCAGCGTTTTCTTGTTACTCTTTCTCTCTTTCTGTATGACATCCGCTTGTCTTTTCCCCCTCTGTGTCTCACTCTCTCTCCTGCTTCCATCTTGCATGGCATCAGTGAACAAGTTTACGTGCACACCAATATTCCACTATTATTCAGAATATGACAATATTCTAAATTTGATACACGTCATGACAACAGCATATTCCAAATATAGCATTTTCCGATTAAGACGTGGGGTTCACTTTCATTAGCCATGCAAATAGCTTAGTCGGAATATCGTCTTTTTTGGAATAAGGGCAGAAAAACAGAATATTATGTACATTTAAACGTAGTCACTGTTTCATGATCCTTCACCAAAATAAAAGCTGCATGCACTGGGCCAGTCCCGTTTGTTTTTAAGGCCCTGACACACCAACCCGATTATCGGCCGTCTGACAGTCTGGCGAGGTCGGTGACTCGAGTCTGTTCGGTGTGTTCCGTGCCGTCGTCAGTCAGAGGAGCCGTCGGCCTTCATTTGGGCCGACCTGACTCGCTGCGTCGGAAGGCGAGCAGTCGGACTCCCTGACCAATCTGATTGGTGGAGAGCTAACCAGGAAGCGATGAGCGGAATGAGGTGACTAGAGTCTCTCAAAATCTGATGAAAATCTTTTAAACTGACCTTTGTTGATCTGAAATGAAGACAGATTCAGTAACTTTACGGCCTATTTCTCTCTTCAAATGTTTTCAGAAACACGTTTGGTTGAACTATCTTCGTAAAATACGAGATCGTATTCCCAACGAGGCCGCCATTATGCCAATATTGCCTTTTTGAAAATCTATACAGTATTGCAAAATAAAATATTGCGATACTCAAGTGTATTGATTTTTTGTTACACCCCTACTGTACATATCTGTCTATATGGTTTATCAGAATATCCATACTTATTCTGTTTTTCTTATTATATATTCTGTTAATACACTACATATATCTATATCTATATTATTCTTACTACTAGTATAATGTCACTGCTACTACATTGCACATATCTGTACATGTTGTTCATACAGTGTTCATATTACATAGCCATATTTATTCTGCTCTTATAACATTGCAGTATATGTCTTGTCCTGCCTATGCACCACCACCTGTCTATACTTGTATATCACATTGCACTTTTCTGCTTTTTTGCACTTCTGGTTGGACACAAACTGAATTTCGTTGTCTTTGTACTTGTACACTGCAGAATGACAATAAAGTTTAATCTAATCTAATCTAATATCGGAGCCCGATAATTGTCCAGGGCCATAATTGGTCGATCCCTATAATAAACTGCTGACCAACCTCAAGAACTGTTTCCTTAACGTCAGCATTGAACTCTTTATCCTTCTTCATCCTAGCCTAAACCAAAGTCACTAACGCCAGCTCATCCTCCTCACCACATCCACCCTCAGGAGAAGACATTTGGTTTACTGACATCTTGGAGTGATTCTATGTACTGAGCATTAAACAGATATGACTGGCTATAGTCTCCCATTTGCATCTTCAAACTACTCTCAAATAACAAAAAACACGCCGTTTCATTTATGATTTCAATTACAAACACCCCGAAAAAAAAATCTGGGCCAGGTTACAAGATTTCTGGGTAATGAAGTCCTCAAAATTCATTTTTAGCAGTGGGGGCAGATCAGCCCTATTTCTGATACCGTGGTGGCAGAAATGTTGCCATGGTGGGCCGCCACTACAAAATCAACATAGAGGAAACACTGAAACATGTCCTTGTTATTGTCATCTGGGCTACATCAACACTAATATGTTCGGGTTTAAGAATGAATATCTTTTGCTACGTTTACGAGTAGCGTCCACACTACTGCTGCGTTTCTGAGCCCCTGAAACAGAGAACATTTGGAAACACTGCTGCCCCATGTTTTGCATCCCTGCCAAGAATTGAATCCACAAGGGAAACTAATGATTTTTAAGTTAAGTTTATCATTTAATGACAAATTATCTGAAGTAAAAATTTTAGAATATTTAGAGCCATCAATGGTTTATTAGACTCAGTAGTAGTAGTTTCCTTGCTGGCTGCAACACTGGCCCGCACATGCTCAGTGTACAGGAATGGTGTGCAGTATGCGTTTACAGGCGTGTTAGTGTAGACCGAGATTAGTTCTGAAATGGTGCTAAAACTGAGATCACTGGGGAAAGTAGGGCTGTGTATTGGCAAGAATCTGGCGATACGATAGTATCATGATGCATGGGTCATGATTCAATATATTGCAATATATTCCGATTCTGTGCGTAAGGCAATATATTGGGATTTGTGTAATTTTAGAAAAACGAATATTTAAAAAAAGACATGATGTTCATAAAAGTCAAAGAAGTTTACTTTAGGTAAACAATTCAGTACACACCCCCTAACCCAAATCTCATTTTTATATGCTAAAGTAGGCCAAAGTTCAGCCATAGCTACGTTGTTAGCTTCCAGCAAAAAGTCAGGTACTGCTAGGCACTGCTAGGCACTGTTAGGCACTGTTAGGCACAGTTAGGCACTGTTAGACACTGCTAGGCACTGTTCGGCACAGTTAGGCACTGCTAGGCACTGTTAGGCACTGCTAGGCACTGTTAGGCAGTGTTAGGCAGTGTTAGGCACTGTTAGGCACTGTTAGGCAGTGTTAGGCACTGCTAGGCACTGTTAGGCACTGTTAGGCACAGTTAGGCACTGCTAGGCACTGTTAGGCACTGTTAGACACTGCTAGGCACTGTTAGGCACAGTTAGGCACTGCTAGGCACTGTTAGGCACTGCTAGACACTGCTAGGCACTGTTAGGCACTGTTAGACACTGTTAGGCACAGTTAGGCACAGTTAGGCACTGCTAGGCACTGTTAGGCACTGCTAGGCACTGCTAGGCAAGGATACTAGCGGTGCGTGTCAGCATAGCCATCTAGCGGTAGGGGGTTTAAACACAACATAAATGTGAACCACTGTCTTACAATAATATTTTTGAACGTTTAAAAAAAAATCGATACAGTATTGCAAAATAAAATATCACCGATACTCAAGTGTATCGATTTTTTCTTACACCCCTAGGGGAAAACACAGCGGCAGCATTCTACAATGCAAATGCTAACATGCTGCTGTTTTAGCATGTTCATCTTCACGACTTTAGTTTAACATGTTAGCAGTTGCTTAGTTTAGCGTGTTAGCATTTGCTAATTAACAGTAAACACAGCTGAGGCAGATGGGAATGTCATTAGTATTGCTTCACACAGACACACACACACACAGACACACACACACACAGCCCCCTCCTGCTGCTTTTAATTAATAAAAACATTCTCACGTCTGGCTGTCAAATCAAAACAGGATTAACCTCAGCACAGAGGTGTGTGTGTGTGTGTGTGTGTGTGTGTGTGTGTGTGTGTGTGTGTGTGTGTGTGTGTGTGTGTGTGTTTTGTTCATGGGGGGGGGGGGAGCAGTAACCGAGCCACAGTAGCCCAGCAAAAGTGGGCAAAACCTCTTCACTCGAAACCCATAATGCACCATTCCTGGAGCTAATGACCAGATTTCGTGGCTTCATTTTGAGCTAATTATGCACCGACGTGGCCACTTCAACCAAAACTGAAAACTCTGATGAGAGAATAGGCACTCTAATCCTCGGTGTGGAGACGCTGAAGTGGCTGAAATGTGCTCGGGATCAAGTAGTACTGCAGAATCCTGCAGAGAATCCAGCTGAACTGAACATAATTACTCAGGAAAATATATATAACCTAGCCTCTGCAACTTGTTCTGTTATTTTACGGATTTATTTCTTAGAGTGTAAGGTGGCATTGGTTTTTTTTGTATGTGGCTTTAAAGATAAAGTTGGAAAGGAATCTCCCTGAGGGCACTTGTTGTTTTTTTTTGGCCTCCTTCTCAGTCTTTACAATCAAACACCACTTCAGACTGCCTGCTGTTTACTCATGCATCTCATATCTTTATCTCAACTTAACATCTTCATCTTGATCTCTGAGCTCTTCTCATTTCACTTCAAAAGGGGACTCATGAGCACGCATGTCACATGCTTTGCAAACACTAAACTTCAGAAGGATCTTGAGATCCTCCGGTCATTTCGGCGGAGATCACGGTTAAGTTTAGGCAAGAAAAAATGGAGTCTTATGCGGCAACGAAAGTTACGTTTAAGGCACCGAAACGACTGGTTAAGTTTAGAAAAAAGATCGTGGTTTGTATTAAAACACCCCCAAGGAACACGTATTTCCTGGGTGAATGTCATTTGTACTCCGTTCTCTGTACGTTAGCGCCCTCTGGTCGCGCGCTCAAAATCCTGGTGCACCAGCAAGATCTACGTCATTTTGACGTCACATTGGCGCGCGCCAGCTCGGCTACGGCGACTGTAAAACGGCCCCCGACAGTGCGTTCCATCTACCTCAAAACTTGGAAGCCAAAACTGGGAATGACGTCACACCCGACTTGAATGGGTTCCGTTTACAAGTCGGGGGGGCATCCATGTTGGGGTCCCAGTTCCAAATCCTTCGCTCCCTCCGCATTTTAGCTGCTGAATGCGTAGTTACTGTCTTCAATGAAATGCATTATGCACCAAAATGATGTGCAATACACTGGGTGCTTTATCGATTTCTATTATTTTATTTTGTCTCTCTGGGTCGTACTGTATCGTCTAGACTCAGTTCTTATTTCAAATGTTTTTTGTTGTTGTTGTTGTATACTTGCGGATCTTCCACTTTCCCGTATGCCTTTTTTATTGCGCTTCCTCTGTCATTGATGACCGGCAGTATGAATGTGTATCTAGCTATCAGTATCTGTATCTGTAAGAAGGGCGGAGGAAGCAGCGCTCGGGTCTGGATAATCTCGCGGTAACGGAGCAGATAAACTGCGTTCTGATTGGAGGACATGGGTCAGTCACCGTGAGGAATGTGGAGAACAGGTGGGAGAGAGAGAGAGAGAGAGAGAGAGAAGGAGAGGGAGGGAGGGAGGGAGGGAGGAGGCAATAAGCCTGCATGTTATCTCCCCACAGGGTTGCTTTAATGGTTAACCCGTGAAACTGCAACGATCCCTTTTGTGTGTTAATTAGTGACGCCCGGAGACTCGGACATCAAACACACCGGCTTTTTTTACCGCGCTCATCGTCACGTTAAAAACTCATCATAAAAAACACACACATAAAGAGTGATGTGGCAACCTTTATCAGTAGCTGTGTGTCTGCGGAGTCCCCTCTAAGGGAAGTGCTGCCCGTCCTTATGTAAGTGGCCTGTGTTAAGTCCCAAAAAGGAAGCCGTGCATGAAATAATGACTTGGCCGGAGCAGAGACTCGTTGCACGCTGCTGACCCCCTCTGTTCAGCTCTCTAGTCTGAGAGCAGTTGAAGTGGTTGGCATCCAGCAGCCGCAGCAGCTCTAACATAACCAAACCGGAATCAAACCTGCCGCAAAACAACAGTAGGAACAGCAGCAGTGACTAGTAGGGTACACTCTTAAGAAATATCTCTTATAACAGAGATTATGAGTGGATATTTGAGTAGAAAGTGTCCACAGAACGTGATTCATAGTTGCATTTCAGTTTTTTGACACTTGGAACTGCATCATTCGTTGTTGTTTTTTTGTAATATTTTTTAATTTTTTTTTGTTGCGAAGATCACAGTGACACCACAGAGGATAAAAAAAGTAATTACAAAGGCTACCGTAAATCTGATACAACCATGTCCTTAGAGTACCCTGATATATAGTGTAGTATTGTATAACTATCAAAAGCTGCTCGTAAAGGAATGCACCCTGAGTGTTTTATGCTACCATAGAGTAGGGCTGCACCACATGAGGAAAATAACGAATTACGATTATTTTGACTGATACAGAAATTGCGATATGATTCACGATATTGGAGATAATGATCATATTTGAAAATCGCGATTATTTGTGCAGCACTACCATTCAGACGCACTGTAGGAACATCACATCACTGTAAAACTAAAATGGAGCACGCACCACAAACATACACCTGAAAGAGGCTACTGTAGTATCAGATGGAGGATAAAACTGTACCTAACCCTAACTGGAGCCCTATGGTGGGAAACATTTATTTTAAGGAAATCCAAACTTTGGATCTCCCAAAGTTTCTGACTTACTGTTGAGCAGCAATATAGCACGTATGGATAATTCTTTTCTGAAGTGTCCCCCCTCCGGCTCACCTGGATGGTCTGGCTCGGGTCCCCGGAAACCGGGCCTCCGACCAGCTTGCAGTACAGGTCCTGCAGGCTGCGGCCGGTGTCGTCCTCTCCGCAGGTCGCCGTGGCGGTGATCTTGGTGCTCTCGGCCAGGTTGAAGTAGGGCGGGTGCAGGCTGTAGCCGTGTACCCCGTTGGTCGGCAGCTCCTGCGCCCAGCAGCAGGTCACCAGCAGCGGCCACAGCAGCAGCGCGATCCGCGTCTGGGTGCGCCGAGCCCGGGAGAGCGCAGCGCCGAGCGCGGCTCCGCTCGACATCATCTCCACCTGTTCGCTCGGTCCGCTCCGACAGAGGGACGGGGGCTGGAGGAAAGTTTGAGATCTAAATCAATCGGAGTGTAAGCAGAGATGAGCCGTTAACTACTGCAGGAGAGTAAGCATTTAGAGGGAAAAGTGAGGGAGATGGGTTGCAAAAGAGAAAATAAGGGAGAGTGCAGAGCGGTGCGTCGAGGTTTGTGTCCTCTCTTTCTCTCTCTCTCTCTCCCTCTCTCCGTGTCGCTCCACCAGGCACCTATTCCAACTCAATCTGCAGTTTCCCTCCCTCCCTCTCCCTCCCTCTCTCCCCCTCCCTCTCTCCCTCTCTGTTGGTCCGTCCCCAGTGGTTGGAGGAGGGCACAGCTCTACGTCAGTGTGTAGCGTTTGAAAGGTGCAGGCATATATAAATGGAGAGTTTGGATCCATAAGTGTAGTGATACATATATATATATACACGTTTCCCATAACCAACAGAAGTACACAGGCCAAATCACTGTTGATTGATTGATTGATTGATTGATTGATTGATTGATTGATTGATTGATTGATTGATTTGATGGGCCTACAGTTTTTTTTTCAGTAATACGCCCTTTCCTCTTGTCCTTCTTTCCTCAATCACTTCATTCCTCCTCGCTTCCTTCCAGCGTTTCTTTTCCATATCTGTCCCTTTCCTCCTCCCTCTTTTCTCTCATTCTTCCTCTCTTTTCCTTCCGGCTTCCTTCATTCTCTAGTCTTCTTTCCTTCTTTCTTTCTTTCTTCTTTCTCTCTCATTAATTTGACATTCCTGCGTCGCTGCACCCAACCAAGTGGCAAAACAACACATGGGAAACAAACACAGAGAGAATGTGCATCCACGCTGCCCCTTACACACACACACACACACACACACACACACACACACAGACAGGTGACAAACATGCAAATACAACCACAGACGGCCACACACACAGATCATTCTCCAGCCCTGTGAGAGGAAACAGAAGAACACTATTAGGGTTTGAATTTGAAATATGCAGTCATAACTTTTATTATTTGCCGTGGTCATTTGTAGGCACGTTGAAGATCCAGAATGATTTCACAGCATTTAAGAATTTAATTTAAACGTAATGTGGACGTGTGGGTTTGACATTTGGAAACTTACGTCACTGTTTTGCCGCTGCTAGCCATTTTGGTGCCCCTGAGCATAATTCCTTTATGAACTGCTTGGAGATGGTTGCTCGTCGTCTGTATCTTCCTCTGGGCCACTTCCTCCTCTTTGTACGTATCTGAGCATCAACCCTGCATTCATTTAGAAATACGAAGAAAAAGGATCAGTATAGAAAGAGACAAATTATTCAAACAAAGAATCTTATACCGAAAGAAAAATTATAAACATTTAAAACTGAAAGCATGCAGCCAAGGAGCTCTCCCCCTTTATTACTTATTTATCAACTATTTGATTAATCTAATCTAATATAAAAGCATAATAGAATGAGTTGCAATATTGCACACAATTCAACAATAATGTTTGCTTTATATCATTCATAATGCCATTTTACCTCTCCGTGAACCATCACCTTATCGTGGTGGAGAGGTTTGTGTGTCTCTGTGAACCTGAGGGCTGTGTTGTCTGGAGCTTTGAGCTCCTGGTTGGGTCTCCCAAGGCAAAGTGGTCTCAGGTGAGGGGCCAGACAAAGAATGGTTCAAAAACCCTATGAATAAATGAGGTAGAGATGGAGTGACCCTGCCCGGAGGAAGCCCGGGGCCCCCGTCTGGAGCCAGGCCCAGATGGCGGGCTCGTCAGCGAGCGCCTGGTGGCCGGGTTTGCCACGGAGCCCGGCCGGGCACAGCCCGAAAAAGCTACGTGGCTCCCATTTCTCCAGCCCATGGGCCCACCACCTGTGGGAGGAACCGCTGGGGTCGGGTGCGCTGCCACACGGGGGGCAGTGACGGACCCCCAGCAGACGCTGGCTCTGGGGACGTGGAACGTCACCTCTCTGTGGGGGAAGGAGCCGGAACTGGTGCGGGAGGTGGAGCGCTACCGGTTAGATCTGGTGGGGCTTACCTCTACGTACCTCTACGACAACAACATTTTCACGCTCTACTTGAACCCTTGACAGTAACGGCTATTACTCACCTGAGGTGTCCGGGCCTATACGGCCGCCTGACAGGATCGGGTTGGTGGTAAATGGTAGTAATTAGCTTAGTTAGCAGTCAAGATTTTCATGCTCTACTCGATCTTAAAGTTATTAATACTAACACTCAGATTTTTGACAGTAACAGCTATTACTCACCTGAGGTGGTGTGACCTCTGCGACCACCTGATAGAATTGGGTTGGTGGTAAATGGTAGTAATAAGCTTAATTAGCAGTCAACACTTAAAACTAAAGGAACTACAGGTTAAGCCTTTCACCTGCTCCTTGAATCAACTTGTTCACAGTTAATTTTCCTTTGTCACCACAAAGGAATTGAGCCCTGGTAGCAATCTGTTTGCTAGAGGTAAAATGAGTTGCTTCGAGTACCAGAGGCTGGAGGCGAAAGCTTCCAACGAGCCGACCGACATAGTCCTGCAGCCTAGTGAACTCCAGTAGGGAGGTGTCAGAGCTGGTCATAGGTGAGAGTTATCAAGAGCCTCTATCGGGCCGTTTGCTGGAAACAGGTGCTCCACTCCGCAAGGAGACACCCCAGCTAATTTCTGATTGCAACATCCTGCTTCCTGACGAAACCATAACTTCTCCACTCGTTAAAGAGGAAGAAAAACCTCCAAACCCAGTGCGGTAAAAGTGGATCAAAACTTTCACCCACTGCAATGGATACTTTGTGTAGCTCAAAGCCACACTCTGCCTGGACTCCACCCCCACGAAAGGGGGAGGGAGCTCCCGATGACTCGAACAACACGTGTCCATCCCCAAAACAAGGTCTGTATCCAGCAGAACTGTCAGACTCCTCAAAGGGGCCTGACACTGGTTCCTCATCAGCAGAACCAGACCAGGGAGGGTCCTAAAGGAGCCCAGAGTGCTCCCCGAAACCACGACGCCTAGCGCCTCACAAACCCCTCCCCTGACATCCTGGGGAGACCCTGCCCACAAGGGCAACGCCGACGGTACAGATACCGCAGCAGGGGAAAAAGGGGTGTGAGCACCCTAGCCCTGCTGGACTGCGTCTCCAGAATAAAAACTTTTAAAAGTTGTTAAAACAATGCTTCCCCTCAGTACACCAGTATTAGGCGTAGCATTCAGTGGTAGCATTCCCAGCTACCTGCCTGATAAATTGCCCATCACAAAACCTGTTTTGGTCAATATCACACCCCAGAGGATGACTCTGGTGCATCCTAGTCTCATCTGTGTAAGTGACACAGAAGACTTGGGCAGCGGTCACAATCACCTGAGGCTGGGCCCACTCGCTGACAGCCACCGGGGACACATTCAGGCTCAGGTCGACACCCTGAGGCCACTTGATCCTGCAGGCAGTCTGCCAGCCCCAGACGGACAAGTCACCGTCATTCATGAGCAAATGGCCATGATTCTTCCAGAGCCTGATCCTGGCTCTGACTTTTTTTGCTGCCGGCCAGCACACAGCCGCCGCAGTCTGGCAGCCTCGACTTTTCCAACCCTCACAGGTCTTTCCTTTGCTCGCTGAACAACAGCGATGCACCGTGCCACACCTGTATGGTGCAGGTGCACCCTTTTATGGTGCCACGCCAACAGACGTGCCCATATCACTTTGGCCAAAGAATCTTTCCGTCAGGCCAGACTGGCACCATTACTTGCGCCCACCTGACCCGCCTCCCGCTTTTGCACAGAAAACCCACTGCCTTTCTTCAGAGTCCCTGCAGACTCTCTTCAAGGTGGCTGGAACAGACGCCTTCTCTGTACTCCAGGGAAAGGGGGTCATACACTTATGGCACCACCTCCAGGTAAACTTGATCGGCCTAGTTACCAGAACTGGTCGAGGTACCCAGTACCTCCTCACCGTCACGTGCTCCCTCACCATGTGGGTTGAATGCCTCTCAGCACCCAACTGCACAGCCGTGACAACCACGGTCCTGCTCCTGAACCACACGTTCAGCCAGACCAACTCAACATGCGGTCCTCACTCCCAGGAGAAGAGCAGCTTCTGCACCTGGAAAGGGGGAGGGAGGCTTTCCCCCCCAAGAGGATAAGACTCAAACCAGTTGAGTCATAGGGATAGCTGCATGCCTCACCTCACTCTGTTGACATGCACTTCCATCCTAAAACTTTTCAAACAGTAATCAAACTACCTCAAAGCTTCGGTAGTAAAATTCTTTTCAGGATACCATTTACTGTTAGTTCCATTCTGTTCCTCAAGAACCCAGTGCATGCTTTAGACTGTCAGGTGTCACAGAAAACACAACCAGGTGCTAGTAGCGAGAGATTTAATGCGAAGCATTGGTAGAGAAGGAATCTCTTCGGTCAACAAACTCGAGCCTTGTTGTAGACCCATAAATCTGCTACTAACCGTATTGTGCGATCTTCACAGGTACATCTGACGTATAGTCATGGCAGTGCAATTCCAAATTTATGTAGCTCATAAGAATGAGAGATAGGACTCAATTTTATTTACCTACGCATCAGAAAACAGAATGTATACAGACTAGAGTCTGCATTGAATACTTGTTTTGACATTAAAACATACATGCACCAGTCCACAGGTACATGCACACAGTCACATGTACATACACTGGTGAACCCCAATTCTTTTCTGGAGTGAACCTGTTAACCCCTAACTACTTCACCTTCCTTACCTATCTTCCTTCATTTTTCTTTTGTTTTTGTTTCACTATATTTTGGGTTAATGTCATATCGAAACAGCTACAATGATTGTACGAAATTCTAATTCATTGCTTACCTATTATGTTAAGGATCGTGTTTTGTTTAAACATTTGGTGGTCAGCTATAGTTAGAATTTTGTCTGCCCAGACACTGCCTCATTTGTCTGCCCAGACACTGTAGCCTCAGTCAACATATGAACATTATGAACTTGTGAACTGCCTCTCATTCCCAGGAAGGTATGGACTATGTTCATATCAGTTTAACCTTTTCTCCCATGAACTGTATGGTCCTTGGTTTGCTCCAAAGACCGGGGACCAACCGCTCTTCAGAGCAAAAAGGAGGACTGTTGGGACCAAGCATGGGGTTAAACATTGATCTTAACCAAAAATGGCTCAGATTGAGCTGACTGGAGAGACAAGGGACACAGGGAAGGCAAGACAAAGGATCTTGGCCTACATGTGAATCCCAAAGCCAGTTTCACCAAACTCCTACAAGCCGCCACTTGGAAGCAGAGTCGCCAAAATGGAGATTCTACATTCAACACATGGAGGGCAAGGCAGACTGGTGGTGAGACAAAGAACTGCTTCACACCTGTGACTAGGTTGCGCTTTTCCCATTGGCTGTCGGGCCTTTGAATGCACCATCCCGCCACTAGGAGGTGGAGGAAGGATAAAAGCTGTCGGCGTTTGTGTCTCTTCGCTTTCCACGGTAACCCAGTTTACTGACAGGAGGTGCACTAGTCCGGACTAGCTAGCCAGCATAACCTCGCTGGTCGAGATTGAGCTGGGACATTTTATATCTGTCTGATATACAAAGGGGATCCGAGGGGATACTGACCGATAATTTGCCAATGATCAAATCTGTACCCTACGGGTATCCTACAATAGGGATGTTCATAAGTGTACTTGGTACCAGAGCACCCTAGGCCAAAGGTCAATGATCGATTTTATAATCGTTTCATCTGATCTGAGGCCGTATGTTTTAGACACTCGGGTGAAGAGAGGGGCAGAGCTGTCAACTGATCACCATCTGGTGGTGAGTTGGGTCAGGGGGTGGGGGAAGACTCTGGACAGACCTGGTAAGCCCAAACGGGTAGTGCGGGTAAATTGGGAAAGTCTGGAGGAGGCCCCTGTCAGACAGACTTTCAACTCACACCTCCGGCGGAGCTTTTCGTGCATCCCTGTGGTGGCTGGGGGCATTGAACCCGAGTGGACAATGTTCAAAGTTTCCATTGCTGAAGCTGCGGCGAGGAGCTGTGGTCTTAGGGTCTTAGGTGCCTCAAGGGGCGGTAACCCACGAACACCGTGGTGGACACCGATGGTCAGGGAAGCCGTCCAACTGAAGAAGGAGTCTTTCCGGGATATGTTATCCCAGAGGACTCCGGAGGCAGTTGCAGGGTACCGAAGGGCCCAAAGGGCTGCAGCCTCTGACGTGAAAGAGGCAAAGCAGCGGGTGTGGGAGAAGTTTGGAGAAGACATGGAGAAGGACTTTCGGTCGGCACCAAGGTGCTTCTGGAAAACTGTTCGCCACCTCAGGAGGGGGAAGCGGGGAACCATCCAAGATGTGTATAGTAAGGATGGCACTTTGAGGAACTCCTGAATCCGACTAATATGCCCTCTATGTTAGAGGCAGAGCTGGAGGATGATGGGGGATCGTTGTCGATTTCCCGGGCGGAAGTCACTGATGTAGTCAAGCAACTCCACAGTGGCAAAGCCCCTGGGATTGATGAGATCCGTCCAGAAATGCTCAAGGCTCTGGGTGTGGAGGGTCTGTCCTGGTTGACATGCCTCTTCAACATTGCGTGGAAGTCTGGGACAGTGCCAAAGGAGTGGCAGACCGGGGTGGTGGTTCCCCTTTTTAAAAAGGGGGACCTGAGGGTGTGTGCCAATTACAGGGGTATCACACTTCTCAGCCTCCCTGGTAAAGTCTACTCAAAGGTGCTGGAAAGGAGGGTTCGGCCGATAGTCGAACCTCAGATTGAAGAGGAACAATGCGGATTCCGTCCTGGTCGTGGAACAATGGACCAGCTCTTCACTCTTGCAAGGATCCTGGAGGGAGCCTGGGAGTATGCCCAACCGGTCTACATGTGTTTTGTGGATCTGGAAAAGGCGTAAGACCGGGTCCCCCGGGAGATACTGTGGGGGGTGCTGTGGGAGTATGGGGTGAGGGGGTCTCTTCTCAGGGCCATCCAATCTCTGTACGACCAAAGCGAGAGCTGTGTCCGGGTTCTCGGCAGTAAGTCGGACTCGTTTGGCCTCCGCCAGGGCTGCGCTTTGTCACCAATCCTGTTTGTAATATTTATGGACAGGATATCAAGGCGTAGTCGGGGTGGGGAGGGGTTGCAGTTCGGTGGGTTGGGGATCTCATCGCTGCTCTTTGCAGATTATGTGGTCCTGATGGCATCATCGGCCTGTGACCTTCAGCACTCACTAGATCGGTTCGCAGCCGAGTGTGAAGCCGTTGGGATGAGGATCAGCACCTCTAAATCTGAGGCCATGGTTCTCAGCAGGAAACCGATGGTGTGCCTACTCCAGGTAGGGAATGAGTCCTTACCCCAAGTGAAGGAGTTTAAGTACCTTGAGGTTTTGTTTGCGAGTGAGGGGATAATGGAGCGGGAGATTGGTCGGAGAATCGGCGCAGTGGGTGCGGTATTACATTCAATTTATCACACCGTTGTGATGAAAAGAGAGCTGAGCCAGAAGGCAAAGCTCTCGATCTACTGGTCAGTTTTCTTTCCTACCCTCACCTATGGTCATGAAGGCTGGGTCATGACCAAAAGAACGAGATCCAGGGTACAAGCGGCCGAAATGGGTTTCCTCAGGAGGGTGGCTGGCGTCTCCCTTAGAGATAGGGTGAGAAGCTCAGTCATCCGTGAGGAGCTCGGAGTAGAGCCACTGCTCCTTCGCGTCGAAAGGAGCCAGTTGAGGTGGTTCGGGCATCTGGTAAGGATGCCCCCTGGGCGCCTCCCTAGGGAGGTGTTCCAGGCACGTCCAGCTGGGAGGAGGCCTCGGGGAAGACCCAGGACTAGGTAGAGGGATTATATCTCCAACATGGCCTGGGAACGCCTCGGGATCCCCCAGTTGGAGCTGGTTAATGTGGCTCGGGAAAGGGAAGTTTGGGGTCCCCTGCTGGAGCTGCTCCCCTCGCGACCCGACACCGGATAAGCGGATGAAGATGGATGGATGGATGGATAATGCCATTTTATATTGATATCTTACCTACAGGAATAAAAGCACAATTATACACCTTACATAAGACTACATTTCTCTGAATCTTAAACATTATTTTACCATTCAATTGAATACAACTTAAATATGGTTACGAGAGCATTTTGTCTACTACAAAACGTGTTTCTATTTCGCCGGCAGACGTCGTCCATGCCTTTGCATCCTGACATAAATGCAATCAAAACGCCAGTTCATTTTGTCATGTAGCTTCTGTCCCATTCAGACGTAGCTAAGCTAAGCTAGCTGTAGCAGGAACACTTTACAGTAACAGTTCACATTATCAAGAGCCCTTTCTCTGTCCCACTGCACATCCGATACCTCACCTAATTTGTGTGAGAGACTGTTGCCTACATACAGTCTACATTCTGCTGAATTCTACTGAATGACAATCCTAAAGATGGCCGTGGGCTCATTATGCATCACAAACGCCAAAATATGCGTTCTCAAATGACACTATGCTAGGTCAACTTTGCTAAATGCCTGGCTAAAGACTATTAATCGCACACTACACGGTAATAAATGGTCTGAAGCAAGAGGAATTGTTAGCCTAGGTTGTGCACTGCTAACTGTTACTGAGAACGTATTGACACCGTCACATCATAATAAACCATAAGCTAGTGCTCCATATATCTAAAGTAAAGTAACAGCTAGCTGGCGTCAGTTACTTGTAAAATGCATAGATAATGTTTAACAGTAAAATCTCAATTTATAACATAAAAAATAACATATTTGAGTTTGCTAACATTAGCAATAATGTCAGCCAGTTTGAGGTGTATGTATGCATGGGCTAACCATTACATTAGCAGCACATCTCCCGTATTTAAGAATGATTAAACATGGACTTACCTGCAAGTGATGCACGGTCATCATCTCGCAGTTTCTTCTTCTTTCTTTTCTCTGCTCCTGGCTCCTGCTGTCTTTTCGAGGCCATTTCCAAAAAAGTTGACAAACATACATAAACACAATATTTATTTCCCTTTTTTTATTTCCAGCTATCACCTGTTTCATCTGTCAGTTATATCAAACCGAATAATAACCCATCCAAACTAGACATAATATACAGCCCAAGAACAATACAGTCAGTACACAATACAGATATCTGATATCCAATTTTTAATATCTGCATTTTCACCATGGATTTGGTGAATTGAACCATTTTTGGCAGTCAGTTCCAAAGGTTCTCACTCCCATCTGGTAAAATACTGACGCTTGGTCAGGTGCCTTTGTCGTTGTTACTGATGCTAAAAGTCTCCTTTAGCGTCATAATACGCACTTTAACTAAACGCGCTTTGTCGGGACTATTGGCGTCCCTTTTGACGCAGTTATGTTTGGTTAAAGGTCATGGGTGGGCTTACGCTTCCGTGACACGCGGGAATAACGGGACGGTTAAAGAATATAGCAGGAAAACAAACCACACGGGACACGAACCAGGTCTCCTGGGTGAAAGTCCTGTGTTTGACCCATCCACCACCCTAACCAAACTCCCTACGCGGAATTTCGACCTTACATAAGATGCAGCTCTCCCCGGTACGTTCTACAAACACGCTAAAGGGCGCTTTTTTCGTCGTTTCAGACGCCGACAGCCACTGTCCAAATGTCTGTATTTTACGAGTTCGGAGGGAGAACGGGTTGTCAGTTCTTAATGTAAACATTAACCTGGTGCATTATAAAAAATATTTGAGAGTTGCTACCTACATAGGGCTGGGTATCATTCAAAGAATTTCGATACCGGTACCGATACCAATACCGTGACGTTGATACCGGTCCCAGAACAATACTTTTTTCCGATACCAATTTTAGTAAACAAAAACAAAACACATTACACATTACGGCACAAATACTTTGAAGTATTTTTCAGCTCCTACTACGTGAGCCACTACTCTCTGTGTAACGTAGAGTTTGTCCTGCGTGGTCTCTACGACGCGTAACGTTAGACAGCCAATCACAGACATTATTAGATATTGGTAGAAGCATGCTGCGTGCTTATTGGCTCACTTATTTGTTGTGTTAAGGAAGACCGGCAAAGTAAGCTGGTATTGTAAGTGAAATGTCCTTCACCTAATGGATATTGATTCAAATCAAATGTAATCAAATGGGGACCTTGTGAATTGGAATTGAATCGATTCAGGAAATCATTGGCGGTACCCAGTCCTACCCTTATTTAATGTATATCAGCCGGGATGGAAGGCAAGGCCCTTGCTTTTATTTGACACAGTCATAATCAAATGGGACTCTGCCGCTTTCTTTTGACTTTCGGTACCGCCATGATGCCAGGCGAGGGGCACGGACTATGTTGTGTTCAATTTTGCATAGAATGTCGGAATTTCTGGGTTCCCATTCGGAAACTACATATGTCTATGGCACAGGAAATGTCAACTCTGAAAGATATAATGTTATTTGCCTAGAAATAGTTTTTTTGTAATGCCTCGTTTTGATTTTTATATCAGTTATCGACAATGGTTTTTTTCCCACCTAGTTTTCGTTAACGATTATAACCTTGCTTCGGAGGCCTATTGGTGCAAATGACAACTTCATCGTAGGCGTGCATGTTTTTCCTAGCCTGGATGCCAGCCGAACTTGGCCCCGCCCACAACATTTGAGGTCGGGAAGTTGGGTCTGGACTTGATCCGTTGTGGAGCAACTATATGCTCGAACCAGAGCTGTTCGGACCAATCAAATTGTCAGGGCGGGCTTTATACGATGATGGACAGATGATCAACAGTAACGTAATCAACCGCGTCACCGAAGAGTGCTTGGGTTGAATTCGTTGACAACTCTGTTGCTCTGATTGGTTGTAGGTCTATCCAACTGAGTGCAGAGGCATTTTCTTTCCTGGTTGGGTTGAAACACGTCAATGAAACACAGCCCAATGGAGCAGAATCAGACTTAACTCATATTCTGACTAGAATCTGAGTATGACCATGTCAGGCTATGTTTTTTCCATCTTGGTAGCTCAGTAATGACATATATACCACATCTGAAGAGAAACACACACACACACACACACACACAATGTTACTCTCAGTGAAATACAACAGGTTCAGGCACATTTTCTGGTGATTGTTGAATTACAAAGAGACATCACAAGAAACCTGTTGAACGGATGGAAAATCCCCCCCAAAAAAGCATATGAGGAATCGTGGAATTACAATATGGAAAGATGATGTAACTAAAGTTCCGAGCACCAGAAATCACTTCAGAATTGATTGTTTGGAGAATAAAATCCCCTAAAAAAACACTTCCTCTGCATACACAGACGCCTGTATTTGGGCTAAAGCTTGTATACCTTGAGGGAACACCTGAGCAGCTGTGTGTGCGTGTGTGTGTGTGTGTGTGTGTGTGTGTTTTCTCATGGACTCTGGAACACCGCCATCTAATCACGCTACAGGAACCACTTCAGAAGATTAAAGGGTTTCTCTGCCACACACACACACAGACAGAGAACAGCTGCTTAGGTGAGTCAAATCGAATATACCTTAGTCAGGCAGGTGAAATTGTTGCCATGTTTGTGCCTACCCAGGTGAAAAATAATTCTATTAAAAATATTCTTTAATAAAGTGTACTAAGTATATTTTCTACATTTTGTACTATTTTTGTCAAATCCAAGTATAGTTAAGTGTATTCAATTATGTATTAACTTCAACTTAACATCTATTTGACTACACTTCAAGTGTAAATAGTATACTAAAATGGAACAACTTTTTTAAACTTCAAGTGCACTAAAATACACTAATGAAAAATTATTTGATTACTGGCAAATTAGTATACTTACAGTGCCTTGCCAAAGTATTCGGCCCCCTTGAACGTTTCGACCTTTTGCCACATTTCAGGCCTCAAACATAAAGATATAAAACTGTAATTTTTTGTGAAGAATCAACAACAAGTGGGTCCCAATTATAAAGTGGAACGAAATTCATTGGCTATTTCAAACTTTTTTAACAAATAAAAAACTGAAAAAGTGGGCGTGCAAAATTATTCAGCCCCTTTTACTTTCAGTGCAGTAAACTCTCTCCAGAAGTTCAGTGAGGATGTCTGAATGATCCAATGTTGACCTAAATGACTAATGATGATAAATAGAATCCAGCTGTGTGTAATCAAGTCTCCATATAAATGCACCTGCTCTGTGATAGTCTCAGAGGTCCGTGTAAAGCGCAGAGAGCATCATGAAGAACAAGGAACACACCAGGCAGGTCCGAGATACTGTTGTGGAGAAGTTTAAAGCTGGATTTGGATACAAAAAGATTTCCCAAGCTTTAAACATCCCAAGGAGCACTGGTGAAGCGATAATATTGAAATGGAAGGAGTATCAGACCACTACAAATCTCACGAGACCCGGCCGTCCCTCTAAACTTTCAGCTCATACAATGAGAAGACTGATCAGAGATGCAGCCAAGAGGCCCATGATCACTCTGGATGAACTGCAGAGATCTACAGCTGAGGTGGGAGACTCTGTCCATAGGACAACAATCAGTCGTATACTGCACAAATCTGGCCTTTATGGAAGAGTGGCAAGAAGAAAGCCATTTCTTAAAAATATCCATAAAAAGTGTCGTTTAAAGTTTGCCAAAAGCCACCTGGGAGACACACCAAACATGTGGAAGAAGGTGCTGTGGTCAGATGAAACCAAAATCGAACTTTTTGGCAACAATGCAAAACGTTATGTTTGGTGTAAAAGCAACACAGCTCATCACCCTGAACACACCATCCCCACTGTCAAACATGGTGGTGGCAGCATCATGGTTTGGGCCTGCTTTTCTTCAGCAGGGACAGGGAAGATGGTTAAAATTGATGGGAAGATGGATGGAGCCAAATACAGGACCGTTCTGGAAGAAAACCTGATGGAGTCTGCAAAAGACCTGAGACTGGGACGGAGATTTGTCTTCCAACAAGACAATGATCCAAAACATAAAGCAAAATCTACAATGGAATGGTTCACAAATAAACATATCCAGGTGTTAGAATGGCCAAGTCAAAGTCCAGACCTGAATCCAATCGAGAATCTGTGGAAAGAACTGAAAACTGCTGTTCACAAACGCTCTCCATCCAACCTCACTGAGCTCGAGCTGTTTTGCAAGGAGGAATGGGCAAAAATGTCAGTCTCTCGATGTGCAAAACTGATAGAGACATACCCCAAGCGACTTACAGCTGTAATCGCAGCAAAAGGTGGCGCTACAAAGTATTAACTTAAGGGGGCTGAATAATTTTGCACGCCCAATATTTCAGTTTTTTATTTGTTTAAAAGGTTTGAAATATCCAATAAATTTCGTTCCACTTCATGATTGTGTCCCACTTGTTGTTGATTCTTCACAAAAAATTACAGTTTTATATCTTTATGTTTGAGGCCTGAAATGTGGCAAAAGGTCGAAAAGTTCAAGGGGGCCGAATACTTTCGCAAGGCACTGTACTTTTTGGACTCTGAAGTTGAACTTAATTACATCTATTTTGAAGTATACTTTTAAAAAGTACATATTAAATACTCTTTAAAGAAAGCACAACAAGTAGAAGCATACTTGTTTTATACTTCATGTACTTCATTCATATTTCTAATACACTAAAGTATACTACTTTTTTACCTGGGTAGTCTATTGACTGTCCAGAGTCCAGAAACCTCACACATCTACTTCCTCCATCGTCTGTCGAACACATGCTGACCTCTGACCGCACACACAACACACAACACACATGCACGCACACGCACACACACACACAAGCAGGGGTCAGTGACCTCCTGTGGTTTAAAGGAGTCTAGAGACAGTGTGTTAATGCAGCAGAGCTTCATTCACTGGCACACTAGAACATTCCACAGGCTGTTTGGGGGCTCACGGGTCACACTGGAGACACTTTCCTGGGCTCCAGTGTAGGGCTGCAATTTACACCAATTTTCATTATCAATTAAAAATAATATTTCATTTAGTTGACAAAATGTAAGAGTTTCCAGTTTGTAGTTTCCAAGAGCTTAAGGGGATTTCTTTAAATGTCTTGTTTTTTCCCCCCACCTACGTAGCCGTCGTTCCACTCCGTTGCTGGCCAGATATCACCTTTCTCTGTCTCTGTGTTGGCGTTCTAACCTCCGGTGGATTTGTGAGGACTATGGTTAACTGCTCCTCAGATCTCTGCAGGGTAAATCCAGACAGCTAGCTAGACTATCTGTCCAATCGGAGTTTTCTCTCACACAACTAAAACTACTTTTGAACGTCCACATTCCACCAAAACAAATTCCTTGCAAACGCAGTGCTAAAGCTTCTGGGTTACCCGTCAGTCAGCGAACACAGCGCTAAAGCGCGGGGGTGGGGTTAAATCTGCCAGTTAGCTCCACTGGTAGCTAAGCATATGGGTATACGCTCTGGATATGTCACCCCGTGGATTGTTGTGATTGATCGTAGTGTTATCCAAATGCGTTCAGTGAGATCTTCAAATGCATGCCCCTTGAATTGGGCCATTTTCATTACTCAATGCCAGATCTTTAATCTTTGGGATTTGGGTCTGGATTTCCAGGCTAGGTTAGTGTGGCTCGGGAAAGGGAAGTTTGGGGTCCCCTTACCCCAGATATGAGGATGCTGATGGATGGATGGACATATAGTGTGTATATTTTTTCAACTTTGGACAAAAGTTTTTTTTCTTTTTTTTGCAGGATGTTAGGGGAAGGCTGCTCCCTGATTGGCTCGCCCTGACATCCTTACCCTAACCATAACCAGTCCCACTCCTCTTGCCTAAGCCCAACCAACCCAACCAGAGCAGGCAACGAGTACTAGCCAATCAGGGATGAGTTCCCTAATGAATATTTATGAGTCTTCCCCTACCATCCTGCAACAAAAAAAAGTTTGCAGTCAGGCTAGCTGTTTACCCCCGCCTTCAGTCTTTATGCTAAGCTAAGGCGCTAGCTCTGTGACTCTGTAATGCACAGACATGAGTGTGTTATCAACCTTCTTATCTAACTCTCAGAAAGAAAAGCAACATAGCAAACATTTAACTCTGATTGGAAGAGGAATGGAGAGCTTTGAAATGTCCGTCTTCCATCAGAGTGAAGAGAAAACCTGGGAAAGGGGAAAAAAAGGATGAGAAGAAAGAGAGAGAGACAAGTAAAGAGAGGAAGAAAGAGAAGAGGGCTTGTCGTTTCACCTCACTAATTCTCTCCTTCTCTTGGTCTTTTTTCCTCAACTCTATAACTAATCGACTTCCTGGATCCCAAGGAGACCAAAGGAGAGGTGAGGGATAGTCCACTTGTTGTCGTGGCAACGGCTAACTGCTCCATCAATTGAACCCAACTACCCCCTGATGGGAGGGGTGGGGGGGGGGCGTACAAATGAAGAGGAATTGGATTGGAAAGAAAGAATGAATGGGAGGGGGTGGGGGGAGGGAGCAAAAGCAGATAAGGAAGTATGATAAGAAGTAAGAAAGTAAACAAAAGTAAATAAAAGTAAAGTTTGACCCATCCACCACATATGACGGGAGTATTTTCGTGGGCTCGGGATGGGATGGGAGCAACAATTGAGTCCCGTGTCACCTTCTATTTCCTACTCCTCTCTGCTGGAGTGGCAGCAGCACGGGGGGAGAGCAGCAGTCAGCTGGAAAAACTCCCCAAAAAACTCGGCGTCACCAGAGAGAGGATGCACTTTGTTGGGTGTTTGGTGTTTTTTTGCCCCCAAATTCGCCTTCCAGGCAACGCGGCAATGGTTACGTTTAGGGTTAAGGTTAGGGTTAGCTGCCTGGAAGGCGACGTTGGAGGGAAAAAACACCATCGAGCGGTGTTTGGTGGCAACTTTTGGTGTTAAACTTAGACATTTTTACAAGTTCACAAGCGATTGCTTAACTCACCAGACTCCATTTAAAAAAAAACTTACATTGTAGCTTGTTTCGCTGCTGCCGACTGCAGCGATCTCTCTTAATGCTGGACCAATGTCAAAGATTGGTGTTCCCATCACTCACTTTCACACAAAAACATAGTAAAAAAAAAAATGTAGTTAGGCTATAATCTGAACTTTGATCATGTGTAGGTAGGTAGGCTTTAGTGTCGGCGTGAGCCAGGAGCAGCTCTGTCCTCACTCTTACAGTATAGTGACAACCAGACGCTTCTATCTAAATCCATCTGTTAGCATCTGCCTTCAGTCAAAACTAAATCCTTAATGCTCTTATCACACGCCACACACACACACACACACAATTAATTTCCCCTTCCTTCCATTTCACAGCCATAACTTCAGTATATTCAGATAACAGTATTGAGTAAATACTGCTTTTCTATTCTCAGCATTCCACAGACGTTCCACCTCACATTGTGGATCAGATAGGTCTTTGAGGCGCACACACACACACACGCACACGCACACACACACACATACACACACGCACACACTCACACACGCACACACGCACACACGTCACACACAGTGCTGAGGGCGGATATGTTTGAAGTGCTGTGGGCCGGGGAGGGGATGTTTGGGGTTGACAGCGGACTCAAATGTGTGTGTGTGTGTGTGTGTGTGTGTGTGTGCGTGTGTGGCAGGTACCGACATGCCCTTCTCTTTGTCTCCTCCAACAAGACACTTCAATCCACACACTTCTGGTGGGCCCTCTCCCCCTCTCCCTTTTTTGTCCCCCCACGAGTTCTTTTCCTGCCCTAAAGAAAGGATCCTGATGGTATTGATGGCTACGGGTCGCCCGGTCCAACCGTCCATCTGACACTCACTCGTCCATCCAGTCAGAGTAAGGTATGTGGTGACCCCGCCCCCCACCCCCGATTCTTCCTCAAGTGCCACTCTCAGGCCCAAATGTTGTACAAAATAACGGCCATTCGGTTTAATAGACACATTAATGCTCCTCTGAGCTCCATGGGCTTTTCTTGTAGAATTAAATTGCAGAATGTTGAAGATGTTTTTGTGCAGTTACAATGATGAATGAGGATTCATTTGACTTTAAACTTCAGCCTATAACTTAATTTGACTTTAAACACGGTTATTGATTTTAGAAGAAAAAAAACACATACACCTCCCCCTAGCACAACCAAGGGCCCGGTGCTGGAGGTGGCTGAGTCTATACTGTAGGTACTCGGGAACACTGATTGATAAATATTACCAGATTTTTGTCACACCAACTACACACCGTTGGGCATAATGAAAAGCTACTCTCATCTTTAGTATGCCTTTGCAATAATACTAAAATAGTTCAAATTGTAGAAAATTCCTCAGATTGTTAAAATATTTGCAGATACACAGACATGCTATTGAAACATTTATTTTTATTTTTTTACCAAACAAGTCAGTGCAACATATGCACAGCAGATATATTTACACTGAACTGAAAAAGAAAATTACAGAAAACATATATATATATAAAAGAGGCATGATTAAAGTGGTAACAATGAACCATTGAGGTGTTTGGCACATGTATTAGCCACTTAGCTCATGTAGTGTCATTTTGAATGGCAAACATTTGGCTTTATGTCAGATTGGTGTGTCTTATAGAGTCTGCCTGACTAGCCTAGCTTAGCACGGACCCTGGAGGTAACCGGTAAGCACTGCTTACTTGGGCGGTATTATGTTTGTGTTGGACTCAATAACCACACCGTGTAGCTCCGTTCATGTTTCGTTTACTGAACTGCCGCCAACCTTACTTTTTCGACCCTTGCCGTAAAACACTGCTGTAAGCCTTAAAGGCACAGTAACTTGTCACCTGCCGTGCATAACATAACAGAGTCCAACAGGACACAATACTGAACGTTTTACAGATATAACATTTTCCCCCCACCCCCCTGAAAACAGAAATAACATTTAGCCCACATTCCCCAGTGGCACTATCATCATGTCACATAGTCCCCATGCCAGACAGGCGGGACCCTCATTCTCTGAGGCCGCGGACCGTGAAGCTGCCGCGGGGCGGTGCTGGTGGATTACCTCCCACCCGGTTAGCTCTTGGCCTGGGCTGCCAACGAGCCGGCGCCGGATACAGAGGTGATGGAGGTACTGTGGGGCTGCAACTCTGTGCAGGCGGTTTGAGTGCCAACGAGTCCCATTCTCCAGCCTGTAAGTGGCCGGCCCCAACTGCTTAGTCACCGCCGAGGCGCTCTGACCAGTATGACTGTAGCTTATTTTGGCGGTGGAGGTGTTTGACCCTGACCCAAACCCCTGCAGAAAGTGAGGGGGTCTGCACTCTGTGCGTGGTATCAAACCTCTCTTTCATCCGAACCTGCGAACCTTTCACCTGAGCTCTTGCTTTCTGGAGACCTGGCCCCCCGTGCAGGAGCTGGCTCAGCTCTCAAGCAGTCCAGTGGTTGCTTTAGCTTCGCCCAATCATAAGCAATGCAGGTGACACTCCTGTGGTGGAATGCTTGGATGCCCGGATGGTCAGGAGAGTTTGGTTGAGTGCGTCGCTGAAGGTTTTCCCTTCCTCCAGACAGGCTCGGATTCCGTTCTTGAGCGTTTTATTCAGCCTTTCCACCCCGCCATTACTCTCTGGGTTATCGCTGCGTCCTGATGTGCTTTATAGACCGCATCGTGAGAAACTCTGTGAACTCTGCCGACACAAATTGGGGCCCATTATCCGTTGTGATGACACCGGGGAGGCCCCAGCGCCCAAATAGGTTGTCCAGACGGTCGATGATTGAGTGTGCAGTGATGGAGCTCAGCTGAAAAACCTCTGGCCACTTAGAATGAAGATCGTGCACAACCAGCAAGTAGCGAGCGTGAGCAGGTGCCCCATGAAGTTCACCACAGAGGTCGACCTGAATATGTTCCCAGGGTGAGGACGGCCAAGGGGTCGGGGTGAGAGGGGCTGTGGCAGGCTGACCAGTTTTCCCACTCAGGAGGCAGCAGGCGCAGTTACGTACCAGCTCCTCAACATCAGAGTCTATGTGGGGCCACCACACTGTGTCACGGCAGCGCTGCTTCACCTTGACCACCCCCAGGTGCCCCTCGTGCGCCATGTGTAGTACTCTGGACCTGAGAATCTCCGGAACGACCGCACGGTGGCCACGGGCTAGGCACACCGCCCCCCAGCAAGAGAGCTCGTTGCGGAAGCGGTAATAGGGCAGCAGCCTGTCGTCCACTTCGGCAGGCCAGCCGTCCTGGACGTAGGTACGGAGAGTTGTGAAGACCTCATCAGCGGCTGAGGCCTGCTGTAGCTCCGCCAGAGTGACTACTGAACTGAGGGGCCCATGCAGGATGTGGACCCAGTCTTCGTCGCTCTCTGTGTCTGATGTCACTCCGCCTGCCTCCTTCGTCACTGACACAGCTCTAGACAGGAGGTCGGCCACCGTGTTGGCCCGTCCAGGCATAAACTCCAGACTGAAGTTGTATTGGTTCAGCCTGTCAGCCCACCTCAGCAGTCTCATGGGCCGGTGCCCCGAGCCTTGAGTCGCCAGCAGTGACGTCAGTGCTTGGTGGTCCGTGCGGATGGTGAAAGGCCTCCCGTATAGGTAAACATGCCAGCGTTCGCACGCCCACAGGCAGGCCAGGGCCTCCCTCTCCCCTACCGAATACTTCTGCTCTGCTGGAGTAAGTGCCCGTGAGGCAAAAGCCACCGGGCGTTCCACCCCCTCCTGAGTCTGGGAGAGCACAGCGCCTAGCGCCACCCCGGAAGCGTCACAGGTGACCATGGTGGGTGCGGTCAAGCTGAAATGGGTCAGTGTAGGCGGGGACGTGAGCTGCCGTTTGATGATGCGCACGGCTTCGTGGCAGGCCGGGGTCCATTCCCATGTAACATCCTTCCTGAGCAGCCGGCGCAGGGGGGCCGTTGAGTCAGAGTAGTGTGGCATGAATCTGAGGTAGTAGGCGGCCATCCCCAGGAAGGAAGACAGCTGGGATGGCGACTGCGGGTCTGGCAGGGACAGAATGGCCTCCGTGTGGGACATAATCGGGGCGATGCCCTCCTTTGAGAGCCTGAAGCCCAGGAACTCAACCTCCTCAACCCCGAACATGCATTTCTCAGCGTTCAGTGTGACCCCATGCTGTTCGAACCGCCGAAAGACCTGCTCCAGGCGATCGTCATGCAGTGCGGTGGAGGGGGCATGCACCACCACATCATCCAGGTAGATGGAGATGCCCTGGATACCTGCCAGTATGAGTGACATTATCTTCTGAAAACAGCTCGGGGCTGATGAGAGTCCAAATGCCATGCGTTTAAATCTGAAGACCCCCACGTGCGTGACAAACGCTGTAAGGTCCATGCTGGCAGGAGCCAGAGGGACCTGCAGGTAGCCGTTACGTAAGTCCATCTTACTGAAAACAGTGGAGCCGTGGAAATGGCTAGTGAGCTCCTCAGCCGTAGGTAGGGGGTACTTATCAGGGATGATGGCTTTGTTCACATCCGTGAGGTCGACACAGAGTCGCAGTCCACCGCCCCTTCTCTTGGCTATCACCAGGTTAGACACCCACGGAGAGGCGTTGATGGGCTCTATGACGTCCTCCTCCACCAGGCGATGCAGCTCTGCTTCCACAGCATCACGGAGAGCCAGGGGAATGCGCCGTAGGGGCTGGATAACAGGGCGGACTGATAGGTCAACAGTAGGCTGGTGTACAAATCCAGTCATGCGGCCCAGCCCAGTGAACAGTTGTGGGTAGCGGTCAGGCCAGGAGGCGGCGACCTGCAGGACATGCAGGCCCCTAGCATCACTCACAGTAAAACCCAGAGCAAGGAACAAGTCTAGGCCCATAATGTTGGCTCCCTTCCGGGTGATGCAGAACTTGGTGGAAGGTGCACATTGTTGATCATATCTGACGGGGAGGCGAGCCACACCCAGAGTGGAGATGGGGAAATGGCCGTAGCCTAATAGGGGTTTAGCCGCTGCTTCCAAAGGCACGTGACTGAAAAAGCGGTCATATGTGCATTTGTTCAGGATTGACACTTTTGCTCCTGTGTCCACGAGGAGTGGAATGAGAGCCGTGCCCACACGGCATGTGCAGAGCTTGAACGAAGGCTGTGAGGTCTGTACAGTGTTTATGGGAACAGCAGCAGTATCATGGCAAGCAGGAGAGGAGCGACAGCAGCGTGCAAAATGGTTCAACTTGTTGCAGTTACGACAACGTTTCCCCTGGGCAGGACATGTCTGATCCCTGGTTGTATGTTTAGTGGAGCCACAGTTGCCACAGCTCTTGTGCCCACTCTCCCTGGGCCCCCTGTCCACTCTCTGTACATCCAAACTGTCACTCACCCTGTCAACCGTCTCTGCAGGCTCTGTGTGCTGAACTGACGGTGGTGGTGATGATGTCACAGGGTCGTGCACAGCGCGGCCGAACTTGCGCGCCTCCATCAGGGCCGTTTCCAACTGTTTTCCAATCACTAAAGCGTCCGCCAGTGTCGTGGAGTCTGGCTCTAGTAAAAGTCTCTCCCTCAGTTGGTTACATGACGTTTTTTCTATTAACTGGTCAACTATAAGTCCATCCTCCAAAGCCCCAAAATCACAGAGTCTAGCCAGCTCACGTAATGCTGATAAATAGTGGGCAACGCTCTCACCCGGCTTTTGGGTTCTCTGACGAAACTCAAAACGGTGCATCCGCCGGCTCCTTCCGGAGCTAAAGTGAGCCTTCAAGGCGGCCGTGGCTGTGACGTACTTATCATCCGCTAAGGTGAGCGTGGCGAAGATTCGCTGTCCCTCCTGCCCGAGACAATGGGGGCAGGAGCGCCGCGCCTCCCCGCTCCGCTAGGTCCGAGTGTCCCAAAGCCAGCAAATAATCCTCAAACGACGTCAGCCAGCGATCCCAGGGGACAGCGGGATCACCAGGAACAGGCAGGAAAGGTGGCGGTGGTGGTAAGACGAGTTCAGACATCCTCGTTCGCCAAATATTATGTTTGTGTTGGACTCAATAACCACACCGTGTAGCTCCGTTCATGTTTCGTTTACTGAACTGCCGCCAACCTTACTTTTCGACCCTTGCCGTAAAACACTGCTGTAAGCCTTAAAGGCACAGTAACTTGTCACCTGCCGTGCATAACATAACAGAGTCCAACAGGACACAATACTGAACGTTTTACAGATATAACAGGCGGTGTGATTAGCGCAACACCTGAGAAGCCCCGTTGTTACTCTCTGCTCCTCACCACGGGGCTTCTCAGGTGTTGAGCTAATCCCTAGAGAGTAGCAGTGCTTCGCCTTTCTGAGAAGATAGTTCCCAGTATGTATATCGTTAGAAGATGGCTGTGTGTCATGTGACCTTGTTATTTGTACACGCTGTGACTATACAAATCACAACATGGAAATAGGAACATGTTGGCATTATTTTGTCACTTATTGGGAGCAGTATACTTGATGGAGCCGGTTACCTCCAGGATCTGTGCTAAGCTAGGCTAGATGGAGCCGGTTACCTCCAGGACCTGTGCTAAGCTAGGCTAGTGGTGGGGGCATCATACAGAGTTAGGACACCCACAGAGATGAGAAGGGTATGTATGGATTATCTAACTCTGGGGGATACGGGGAATAAGACAAAGTACTAATAAGTCAGCGTGTTCCTTTAAGTGATGGAATCGTTCTTAATCAAGATGTTTCATGCCTTGTTTATTGTGTGTGTGTGTGTGTGTGTTACATTGATTTGTTGTTGTATTTTGTACCACCTGCTGCAGGGACAGTAAACAACTCTGAACTCCTCTTTCCCTCTCTCTCTATGTCCAGCGTGTGTTCCTTCTGTCTCTCTCTCTCTCTCCCTTTCTTTCTCTCTCACCAGTGTCTCTTTCACCTTCTCTCCTTTCACGGATCTGGCCTACTTTGAAGTCCGCTGGCGTCTGAAAGCGGACAAAGAGACACAAAGAAACGAGCTGGGGCGGCTTCTGAAGACGGACAAAAGGACGAGCGAGAGATGGGGAAGATAGAGAGAGAGAGGCACGGCAAGAGACAGAAGAGAAGTGAGGAGTAGGTATGGCATGGAGAGAGAGCTGGACAAACACAAAGCAGGACGGGAAGACAAACTGTAAGATAATATATAGTCTCGCATTGCCAGACCTTCCCCCACAGCACTGTGGAGGAGGGTCTGGCTAGTCCACACAGCATTCTTGGATGGGAGAAACGTGGACATTCAAAAAATCTTTAAGTTTGTTGATGACACTGTCATTTACATTTCGTTGCATTTTCAGGAAGATAAAGACCTTCTCCACTGAGCCATTTTGACTGCTACTCAGATTGGTTTCTCCGTATTATTATTATTATATGTACAAATAAAAACGTTATGTACATATTTTGTTATGTGTAGGTAATTCAATTCAATTCAATTCAATTTATTGTTATTTATAGTGAATTATCACCATGGACCATAGTCTCAGAACACTTCACAACAAAATTGAAAATTTACAATTTAGCCAATATAAAAGGCAGAATTAAATATAAAATATAAAATCAACAACACAAAAAGAATGTAATTGGAATACCACAGGTTAAAATTATTAAGACATGAAATAAAACAACGAATGATAATGCATAATAAAATAAACAATAAAACAATGGTTCAAAAGTTATGGATTTTAAACATGTCCATAATACTTTGAATAAAGAAATGTTTTAAGTCTTGATTTAAAAAAAAAGGTATGCAGATCTTTTAAAATACATGTTTATGTTGTCTCTCGTGTTGGTTTGACCTCTTATCGACATAATGCGCAAAATGAGACATTCGAATATAACCAAACCCATGTTTTTTTTAGAGGCATTATTCAAACATAATTTTTGGCCAATTTTGACAGCCCTTTAAAGGAACAGCTGGGGGTGCACATAAATCCTGGTTTTAACATTTAGCCCTGGTTGCTGCTTCCTCCTAAACTCACCTGGATCAGTGCTGTGATGCAATAATCAGGGACACGGTCTTCTTTTGAAAGTCAGTAAATGAAGCTGCTTCACGGACTGACCCCAAAACCTGCTGATAGAAGCTAGAACACATCTATGTGTTAGCACAAATACTGTCAAAGTCTATTAAGGGTATACTTTGACATGGTTCTGCTGTAGGACCATATCAGCTCCCTGTCCCTTCTTTGAAGGCTGAAACAGTGTTCTTTGTGTGTGTGTGTGTGTGTGTGTGTCAAAGGTATGCGGGGGGCCAGGTGAGGGGGTTCGGGGTATTAGAGGCTTCCATCCCTTCATGTTGGATCATTGTTTGGCGAGCTGTGACTTGCCGGGGCGCTCCCTGCCACAGGCCGAGAAACATTTCGCGTTTAATTCTGATTAAGAGTTTGGCTCCAAAAGAATGTACACTGTGTTTGGACTTACAGATACTTAAATAGACCCATAGTAGAAAAATGAAAGAAGAAAAAAAATAACAGGATCCTTTGGGTTTTAGAGATGGGCTATCAAAAGCACTTTGTTCACCAAGTTGGCCATTTACTCAACAACTAAACAGACAGAGATTGGGGATGGTCGTCTGCGGGACATTATCATCATCATCTCGCTCTCTCTCCTTCGATCGCTGTCCTGTCAGCTGATCATTGTTCGCAGTGTTGCTCCATTATTTCTGACAGCAGAAGTGTTGGTGAGTTTTGGAAATTTTGTCCAATGAACAAGAGACCGTCTCGAACGCAAACCGAACCAAATGAAAAATGCAACAATGTTGCAACTTCACCCCTTCATCACCGCACCGAGTTCGACAACTATAGGTGTGAAAGCGCCCTTAAAATATTTCTGCCCCATCATGTCAGAATCTATAGCTGTCTTCATCCAGCTGTTTAGTTTCATTATGTAAAGAGCATTAGCACAGCGCCAACTGCGGACATTAAAGGACAATTCCGATGCAAAATGACCCCAAGGGTTAATAACACATGTGTACTGAGCCCTCATTATGCTAAGTTGAAGTGTGGTGCTATTTTGAGCCTTGTTAGTGGTATAAAATAGCGTTTTACCATGTGCCCTGAAAGCTAGCGTTAGCAGCTAACCACCGGTTTTGCGGTAGCTTGTTTAAAGCTAGCAACGTATTCCATTAGCATGAAAACAGATCCCAGAGAACGGTCGACTCAGTACACATATGTTATTAACCCGTAGGTTCGTTTTGCGCCGGAATTGTCCTTGTCTTTTTACATATCTTTCAGGTTCATACATCAACTTCAATATGGACTTTTAGCATGTTTTTTAAAAGAAAACAATCTTTCCTTCTGTGAGTCTCCACACACACCAGTGCATCTTGCCAAGAGTTTTTCTCACGCCAGACAGTTTGAGGCAGCTACCAGTTAGTCATTTGTCCATAAACGGGAAGGGAAGCAATTAAAAGGCTGAACAGCAGAGCCCACTCAATGGAGTCTGTCATTTCACCTGAAAGAGAGAGAGAGAGAGAGAGAGAGAGAGAGAGAGAGAGAGAGAGAGAGGAGAAGGGTGAGAGCTGGCTACATAGCACAGTGGTTCTCAACCTGGGGGACGGGACCCCCCCCCATTGGGGTCGCAAGAACCTTTCGCCAGATGGTTGGGGAGAAAAAAAATGAAATAACATATTCTAGACTGGGGAATGTTTTTTACATTACTGTCGAGGTAATGTACATTGTCGAGGGGTGGGGTCGCAAACACCAACTTCATTATATTGGGGTGCGACTTCGAAAAGGTTGAGAACCACTGACCTAGAACATAGTTTTTCAAGCGTAAAATCATTATCTGCATGATGTTTGAGAAAGGCAACAGGCTTTGCTGCATCTTTAGTTTTTTTTTTTCTTCTGAGCATTGTTGTGCAAAATGGCATGATCACACTAGAGTCACATCCGGAGCAGCAGCCGTTTCTATTGGCTGGATTTGCAGATTTACAGGTCAGTGTATGTGAACTAGACGGTGTAAGAGCCATTTGAGTGGTTTTTAGTGGAGGCAAATGGAAGGTAAAGCAAATATTCACATATCTTGGTCCCGATCCAACCAGGCCTTCTGGGAAAAAGCCAGGGAAAGAGAGAGGAAGGGTGGGGCGGGGGGGGGGGGGTAATGAAGGCCTTGATGACATACATCTAATCTGCGCAGTCACTCACCTGAAGGGAAAAGAGAGAGAGAGAGACTGTGTGGGAACAAAGCAGTAAAGCAGCTGTTAATGACAGCTATCATTGGAGGCTGTGCGGGGTTAAAGATGCCCTGAAACAGCTCTCACACACCACTGGACCATCAGCTCCACACTGATTGGCCTAATGACCACTGGAACCTCCCTGCCTTCACCTCGCCCTGTGAGTCCCACGTTGACAATGCTTGTTACTAACTTAGCTCTGGGGAGCTTATTCCCCGGAGTTCTTAATGTTTCTCGCCCTGCAGTTTCCCTTGGATTAGAGTGGCACCTAAATCATGGTTGCAGCTGTCGCCGTGGTCCCGCTCCGCGCACTGCTATGCCCTGCTACGCCCTGCTACACCCTGCTATGCCCTGCTACACCCTGCTACGCCCTGCAGTGCCCTGCTACGTCCTGTTATGCCCTGCAGTGGCCTGCTACACCCTGCTACGTTCTGCAGTGCCCTGCTCCGCCATGAACTACTACAATTACTATTTCTAGTCATAGTTCCATTATCTTTATTGTCACTATAATAGCCACTGTTCATCACACCCCCAACCCGCACCGTCAGACACCGCCTACCAAGAGCCTGGGTCTGTCCCAGGTTTCTTCCTGAGAGGGAGTTTTTCCTCGCCACTGTCACACAGAATGCTTGCTCTTGGGGGAATTACTGGAATTGTTGGGGCTTTCTCAATAACAGAGTGAGTCTAGACCTACTCTATCTGTAAAGTGTCTTGAGATAACGCTTGTTATGATTTGATATGATTTGGGGGGCATGACCCTAGACCTCCCTAAACTACCTGCGGATTACAATAAAAAGCCTCCTCCCTAACAATCTGTCCCACTCACTTTGGAAATTACGGCTAAGGTAAGGTAGCCGTAGATATACACTTAGCAAATCCACAGTTTAACATCACTGACAGGGTCCGAAATGAACACTTGCCAGTCGCCAAATGCGGGTATATTTTTTGGCGAGTAAATCTCAGAGGGCTATCGGCCACACGGCGGGTAAATGTTTGTACCAGTGATTCACTGTATTGTTGTAATAAAGTTTCCAGCACATCAGACAAAGTGTAGAGCTCAGTGGTGAGAAGCAGAGAAAAAGAAATGATGCTTCGATTTTGTAAAGGCTGCATTCACTTTTTGATAGAAATCACCAATGCACAGTCAGATTAAATAAGATTTTTGTTACTGTTCACCTGCCTGAAACCAGTTTTTTTTTCCTACTTATAGATCACTAAGTTCACCTTCAGCAATTGTCTGTTGACATAAGAAGTGATTAAATGGGAGAAAATAGTTCAGCTGAAATAGCTGAAAGTACTGACTAAACAGGTCAAATAGTTAGCAAAAAGTACTGACTAAACAGTAGAGCTTAGATTGGGCCCAAAATAATCAAGCCCGACCCAACCCGAGCCCATGCACGTTGTGTCCGAGCCCAGCAGCCCCGGTGTGATGCTCCACCATACAGCCCAGCAAGCCGGATGCTGCACCATACAGCCCAGCAAGCCGGATGCTGCACCATACAGCCCAGCAAGCCGGATGCTACACCATACAGCCCAGCAAGCCGGATGCTGCACCATACAGCCCAGCAGGCCCGGTGTGATGCTACACCATACAGCCCAGCAAGCCGGATGCTGCACCATACAGCCCAGCAGCCCCGGTGTGATGCTACACCATACAGCCCAGCAGGCCTGGTGTGATGCTCCACCATACAGCCCAGCAGCCCCGGTGTGATGCTACACCATACAGCCCAGCATCCCCGGTGTGATGCTACACCATACAGCCCAGCGTGAGACCCATTGTGATGCTCCACCATACCGCGCAGCAGGCCTGGTGTGATGCTCCACCATACAGCCCAGCAGCCCCGGTGTGATGCTACACCATACAGCCGCGCAGCCCGGTGTGATGCTCCACCATACAGCCCCAAAAGCCTGGTGTGATGCTCCACCATACAGCCCAGCAGGCCCGGTGTGGTGCTCCACCATACAGCCCTCAGCCCCGGTGTGATGCTCCACCATACAGCCCAGCAGGCCTGGTGTGATGCTCCACCATACAGCCCAGCAGGCCTGGTGGGATGCTCCACCATACAGCCCAGCAGCCCCGGTGTGATGCTACACCATACAGCCCAGCAGCCCCGGTGTGATGCTCCACCATACAGCCCAGCAGCCCCGGTGTGATGCTACACCATACAGCCCAGCAGGCCCGGTGTGATGCTCCACCATACAGCCCAGCAGGCCTGGTGTGATGCTCCACCATACAGCGCACCAACCCGGTGTGATGCTCCACCATACAGCCCAGCAGGCCCGGTGAGATGCTCCACCATACAGCCCAGCAGGCCTGGTGTGATGCTCCACCATACAGCCCAGCAGCCCCGGTGTGATGCTCCACCATACAGCCCAGCAGGCCCGGTGAGATGCTCCACCATACAGCCCAGCAAGCCTGGTGTGGTGCTCCACCATACAGCCCAGCAGCCCCGGTGTGATGCTCCACCATACAGCCCAGCAGCCCCGGTGTGATGCTACACCATACAGCCCAGCAGGCCTGGTGTGGTGCTCCACCATACAGCCCAGCAGCCCCGGTGTGATGCTCCACCATACAGCCGGCCACCGCCCCGTGTGATGCTACACCATACAGCCCAGCAGGCCTGGTGTGATGCTCCACCATACTAGCCCAAGAACCCCGGTGTGATGCTACACCATACCGCCCAGCGGGCCGGTTGTGATGCTACACCATACAGCCCAGCAGGCCTGGTGTGGTGATTGCCCACCATACACCCAGCAGCGTGTGATGGCTCCACCATACAGCCCAGCAGGCCCGGTGTGGTGCTACACCATACAGCCCAGCAAGCCTGATGCTGCACCATACAGCCCAGCAGGCCCGGTGTGATGCTGCACCATACAGCCCAGCAAGCCTGATGCTGCACCATACAGCCCAGCAGGCCCGGTGTGATGCTGCACCATACAGCCCAGCAAGCCTGATGCTGCACCATACAGCCCAGCAGCCCCGGTGTGGTGCTACACCATACAGCCCAGCAGCCCCGGTGTGATGCGTACGAGAGGAGGAGACTCGCGCATGACACGTGTTACATTTTGTAACTGTAGTCCAACTACAGTTGTGTAACTTGTGTAACTTTTTGGACGCATTTGTTACTTTGGCCTAAATATAGCCTATATAGATAATATTTCTGATTTCTGATTAGGGGGACTACAGATGAAAAATAGCCATTTGGCTAATTCTGGCTTTTTTAACCATGTTTGTTCATGTGTTTTATGAAATTGCACTGTCCCCTTCTAAATAAACCAATAAATCAAATCAAATTATGGCATAGCTTTCTCCCCACCCAATTCGGCTAATAAAGTAATGATTAAAAAAAACACACAAATGCTTGCTCAAGGGCCCGGAGAATCTAAACTCTACTAAACAGGTAAAATAGTTAGCTAAAAGTATTGCATAAGCAGCTCAAATAGTTAGCAAAAAAATACTGACTAAGCAGTTCAAATAGTTAGCTAAAACTACTGACTAAACAGGTCAAATAGTTAGCTGAAAGTATTGCATAAGCGGCTCAAATATATGGCAAAAAAAACTAAGCAGTTCAAATAGTTAGCAAAAAATACTGACTAAACAGGTCAAATAGTATTGCATAAAGCTGTTTTAAGGGACAAGTGAAGACTCACTTGTTCAGGCTAGCTTTTGGGTAGCCTATGTCTTTTATTTATTGATAATTGTATCCGTTGTAATTTTGTAGTTTTTATTGCCTATGCACATTGTGAAGCACTTTGTGACCTTGTCTGTGAAAAGCGCTGTATAAATAAAATTGACTTACTTAAAAAAATTACTAAAAGTATTGCATAAGCAGCTCAAATAGTAGGCTAAAACTACTGACTAAACAGGTCAAATAGTTAGCTAAAAGTATTGCATAAGTGGCTCAAATAGTTAGGAAAAAATATTGACTAAGCAGCTCAAATAGTTAGCTAAAACTACTGACTAAACAGGTCAAATAGTTAGCTAAAAGTATTGCATAAGCAGCTCAAATAGTAGGCTAAAACTACTGACTAAACAGGTCAAATAGTTAGCTAAAAGTATTGCATAAGTGGCTCAAATAGTTAGGAAAAAATATTGACTAAACAGGTCAAATAGTTAGCTGAAAGTATTGCATAAGCGGCTCAAATATATGGCAAAAAAAAACTAAGCAGTTCAAATAGTTAGCAAAAAATACTGACTAAACAGGTCAAATAGTTAGCTAAAAGTATTGCATACGTGGCTCAAATAGTTAGCAAAAAATACTGACTAAACAGGTCAAATAGTTAGCTAAAAGTATTGCATACGTGGCTCAAATAGTTAGCTAAAAATACTGACTAAGCAGCTCAAATAGTTAGCTAAAAGTATTGCATACGCGGCTCAAATAGTTAGCTGAAAGTACAAAGTTCTAGTTAGCTAAAAGTACTGGATAAACTGTTGACACATTTAGCTTCACTCCAAGAAATAGTAGTACCAAACTGACCAAACCAACCTAAATATTAACAGTTCAAATGTATGAAAAAAAATATAACAATATCCACTTTTATATAATGAATACTGTTTTACATTTGGAACATACATTTGGAATTGATTAAGGGGTAGGCTACGTCAGTTTCTCTAACCGGGCTGTGGGGGTACCTCAGACCAAAAAGGTTGGGAACCACTGTCTTAACCTATTAGAATACATCATCATTTATTTGAGTTATATATTTTGCTGAGTTATATTCACTACCGGTCAAAAGTTTTAGAACACCCCAATTTTTCCAGGTTTTTATTGAAATTCATGCAGTTCAATGTCTTATTGTACTCTGAAATGAAAGAATATAACAAATGAACAATTTAAGTTAAAAAAGAAATCATGGAATCAACCAACCAACCAAAATGTATTCTAAATTTTTGACTCATCAAAGTAGCCCCCTTTGGCAGATATAACAGCTGAACACACTTGTGGCATTCTTTCTACAATGGAAATCAAATATTCTTCAGAAAGTTCTTCCCAACTCTGTTGCAGAAGTTCCCATAAATGTGTGCCACTTGTCGGTTGCTTTGCTTTCACTTTTCTGTCCAGTTCATCCCAAACCAGCTCCATGGGGTTTAAGTCTGGTGACTGTGCTGGCCACTCCATGTTTTTAAGCTTACCATCTTGTTCTTTTTTCCTAAGGTAGTTCTGGCATAGCTTGGACTTATGTTTTGGGTCATTATCTTGCTGTAGGATGAACCCCTGACCAACTAGGCGCATACCAGAGTGTACTGCATGGTGCTGCAAAATGCTGTGGTAGCCGTTTTGGTTCAGGGTGCCTTTCACTCTGTACAAATCACTGACCCTGGATCCAGCAAAACAGCCCCAGACCATCACGCTTCCTCCTCCATGTTTGACAGTTGATGTCCCACACTGAGGAACCATCCTTTTGCCTACTCTACTCGACGGCGTACAAAACTCCTGCGTGATGAACCGAAGATTTCAAATTTTGATTCATCAGTCCATAGCACCTTCTTCCAGTCTTCAGTAGTCCATTGGCAGTGTTTCTTGGCCCAGGCAAGCCTCTTTTTCTTATTCTGACGTCTTAGCAATGGCTTTCTTGCTGTAACTCGACCTATCAAACCTGCAGATCGAAGTCTTCTCTTTACAGTCTAAACTGAGACTTGCTTATTACGACCACTATTAAGCTGTTCTTGAAGCTGTTGTCCTGTGAGCCGCCTATCACGCAAGCTGTTGACTCTCAGAAACTTGTCTTCTGATTCTGTTGTGCATAGGCAGAGTTTGACATTCGAGCCAGGGGCAACAAAAAAAACCTCATTGTAGCAACTGAGACCTGGGAACACAGCACGATCACATATGGACAAAACAAACATGCTAAATAAACATATGTTTATTTTTTAAAGCAGATTTGAATGTAACAATTCGCCCTTATGAAATCCAACCACGGCATGGCTGTGTTGGAGCACAATAGACAGACAGTGATAGAATTCCCTGACACTTAAATTAAACTAAAATGTAACAGTGAACAATCAGTGTTGGACCTACAGTCTGTTGAGATGCCTCTCCAAACTCAGAAACCAAGCGCAATCACACCATAAAACGTTAAGACACTTTAAGAAAAAAGATCTGTATTTTGCCGTAATCCAATGACATGAAAAAAAGTCATCCACGGTGACGGTGTATCCAGCAAGGCCTATACTACGCTCGTCACATTCACCAGTCAGCTCCAAACAGGTGAACGAGGTGAACTTCACCATTTAAACAAAGTGGAATAAAACGTATAAAAGTCCAAATCTACACAAATCGCACAATCAATTAGTAAGCTGACAGCGAATTTATATACATGACATTTAGGCAACCTTTATTGCAACATGGGCACGGTAAGATGTCCCGACTAGTGCAACAAATTATTGTTTTTTTGCGTCTTGCATATGCGTCGACAATGGTCTCAGGTGAGAGGCAGAGCCCTGAAAAAATATTATTTTTACTAAAGCAGTATATGAAATCAGATGTATTACCTATCACCATTTAGTTGTTTTGTGTTATTTAAAGTATTTATAAAATTTATGCCAGAAGTAATTATTCCACTCATTTTTGAAACAATGCAATTACCCGTTTCAGCTACCAGCCCCAACCTGCAAAGTAAGAAAAGTTATCAAATAAACACAGTGGAGGATAAAGTACAACATTTAACTCTGAGATGTATAGTGGAGTTGACGGAAATAATAGCATGAATTTAAAATACCTCACAAATTGAACAGTACAGTACTTGAGTAAATGTACTTAGGTACTTTCCACTAAAATCAGCCGTGATGTGCCTTGGACTCAGTTACTAAAGAGAGAGGGTATAGTTGCAGAGGTTTCCATTTCTAGTACTTCATTTAAAGTGTAGTCCAGACTTGGATTTCCTTCTCTGCTTGTGATCTGTTTACATGTAAGTATGATATGTTCTTTGCATGTATGTGTATTGCGATATTTGTGACATGCGTGTTTTGTGATGCAGCAGCTTGGAGCCTGGGGGACAACAAAGTCTGTCTTGTCTTTCAGAAGTGTGAAACAGGTATTTCTGGTTTTGCAGGAACCAATTCCTTTTCTTGTCCTGTGCTGCCCTCTGCTGGGATCAGCCGGTGAAGATGGAGTCCTGATTCAGGCGATAGTAACTGTTCACCCTTCAGTACCTGTAATGATTTCAATCTGATTGCTCACATATAAACAGATACATAAATACAGTCATTAGGAACCTGGAGGAGCTGGATAAATACCAAATGAGACAAACGATAATAAGGTAATAGCTTTTACACCCAGTAGCTAGGAACGACTATACACAATACATTTTCATTTTCTGAAAATAAGCATTCATCTACATCAGGGCTAGATAACTTTGCATATACAGAGCATAAAATGCAGGACATTGAAAATAATATTGATCCTGAAAATAACTTACTTATCAGTATAAGTAATAGCTGCAGTTATTACACAGATATGCAATTTAATAAAACTTTCCAATTATCCACTTCTATCCAAAAAAAAAAATAAAGTCCCCTCAGGGACAATAAAGTGCATTCTAATAAACAGCAGAAGCCTATATGCCAACTTTCATAGCATAAAAGAATATTTATGACAATTCAATGACCACAACATCATATCAATATCAGAGTGTGGATTTTGAGATTGATGGCTATGAAGTGAATTATGAAAACAGAGCGAATAGAAGCAGAGGTGTGGTAACATGTGTGTAAATATGTGGGTAAAAGTATGTTTTATGAGTTATAAGGTGGTGGAGAGTATGACAGCAGCCGTTTATGACCTGCTGGAATGCATAATAGTAGATATGTGTTCGGAAAGGATTAGTAAACATTGTTGTGAGCTGTATATACAGAACTCCTGGATCAAATATCGAGGGATTTAAAGTGGATGGAAAATAATTTTACAAAAACATTGCAAAAGATTATGTTTACATGTGGAGATTATATATAGATAACCGATACGCATTCATAGTGAAAATGGAAGTCAAAATTAATATTTTTGCAACCTGCTCATTGCTAACATAAATCCTAGACTTTCTAATAAATGCATGATATTAACGCTATTCAGTACCTCATTACAATAAAAGACAACAGCCAGTGTAGGGCTGGTATGTGTATGCTTCCACGCTGTTAAAATGTTATTAGGGGGTTCATCTTTGTGTACTTTTTCTGTAAAAGGGCAATGACAACTTTGAACATTCCTTTTGTTTTTATTGTCTCTTTTGCATGACATAACTCAACTTCCATTACTCACTTGTGATTGAAAAAATAAAAGAAAGAAAGAGGCGGAGCAGCATTGTGGGGGTGCTCTGGCAACACTACACCCCCACACTGAATGGTAGAGAATACTCACACACCACAGTGCATTAGCCTTTTCACACTTAGTGGACAGTTTATGTTTATGTTTATTATTTAGATCACCATTAGCTACTCCGTTAAGCAGCAGCTATTCTTCCTGGGGTCTTAATTTTTACCAAAATATTAACATCAAAGCTGTACAACAATGAGGACAAGTACAGAAGTGCACATAACATCTTCTAAATCATCTAACTAACACACAACACAACATAACACATATACACTAAACATAACAACATAACCATATAACAATATATAAGCTCTTACATGTACAAAATATTACCACTCTCTAGGTATAATAAAAAATAAAAATCACATTTCCATTGCCGTAGCTCATTATATAGTCATTATTAATAGCATAATTACAGTTACTCCAAAGTAAATAAATACAGTCTCAGTCTTTTGGAAAAACTAACATTGTGCCTCTCTGAAACCAAAAATAACGGGAGCAAGTTCCATGCCACCATCGCTCTATAACATGATGTTCTTTGAAGTTGATTTGTTCGACAGACGGGTAACAAGAAACGCCCTTCACTTGATTGGCGCGTGGAATGAGTATGAATGTCACTGAAAAAGGTCAATCTTTCCTAAACAGAGATGGCAAAAGTACTCACTTCTCGTACTCAAGTAGAAGTACAGATTCTTGCGTTAAAAAATACTTAATTAAGTACTGATTTAACTTCTTTACTCAAGTAAAAGTAACAAAGTACAGGCTTGGAAATTTACTTAAAGTATAAAAGCAAAAGTAGCCTGGCGAATGAATACAATTTTTCATGCAAAGCTACCTTGACCACACAAATGTTACTAGAGTGCAAGCTGAGAAACTTCAGTGGACATGGAAAAAAGGCTCTTTATATGCCATTACCTACATTTTAAATGGATGTCTGCCAAGGCCTAAAACATCACATATATGATTATTGTGACAGAGACTGGGACTCCAGGTTAATAAGATTCTGACTGAGTAGTAAGATATGAATTCAGTTGTGATTCTGTTAAAATTCACAGATCCAGTTTCTCTTTTTTTAATCTTCCCCTTAACATTTAAAGGAACAGAGCCGGCCCGAGGCATAAGCGAACTAAGCGGCTGCTTGGGGCCCCCTGGCCACCAGAAAATAGGGGCAAGGTTGCGCGACTAAAGTTAAAATGAATTGAACTTTTACTGAGGAACAGAAGTGAATTACCTGTATGTGTGAAAACAGCTTTATCTCACGCATCTGTTTAGTGGTTGTTGAATATATAACATTATTATATAATTTGTTCAATATATAGCATAATATCATTTTTTCACTCTTTCACAGAGGGCGCCCCCCCAATACAATGATAGGGAAAACACTCAGACCAATATTTACATAAAATTGGCATGAATAATCATAATGGTATACATGCCCCGTGTGTGTGTGTGTGTGTGTGAGATCTTGTCATTTGTCATCTGCAGATTCATTTTAAGTGTGTGTGTGTGTGGGGGGGGGATCGATTTAAATCATGAATCAGATTCTTTGTGAAAAGGGTTAAAATAAGGGATTAAATATGAATTACTAAACAGACATTAATTAAGAAGTTCCCCATACTTTAAGAGTTACGCAGCACATTGGCCAGGAGTCATTCTTGATGCCTAAACATCTCTCTCAGATAAGGCCAAGGATGATTGGGAATGTCTTGCTGCTTGTCTGCTGAATCTCTGGGATCTCTCATGTCGCCATCCATACTACTAGTGCTAACATCACCACCATCATGCTGCAATGATTTACCGAAAATTAATGCCGCCGAATCTGTCGAGTCGTCTTGTAGTGGTGCGTCAAGTATATTATCAATTAGATTGAATTCGGTATTGATAACACGAAAAATAATAACGGGTACTCCAGTGAAATTATTTGAAACTTGTTAATGATGACTAGATTAGGACTGTATTTAAAGCTGATTCTGGTTTCCAACTCCGCCCCAGGTGTGTCTGTTAAAACACAGACGGAGACAACTTCTCTCTTTTGATGCTTTATTAAGATCAAGCAACGTGTAACCTAGCTAACAGGTTAACACAAACAACAAAATCACTAGCTAACTTACTTTAAGTTTGCAAGAACTATAGACCAATACAACAACAGGCTTACATTAACTGACAACATAAGTTATAAGACTTACAGTTCTCAAGGACGCACACACACCATCTAACTGATTATCCTCCGGACTTTTTCTTTTCTCTCATTTTTTTCTCCGTGTGGGCCCGCTCGCGGTGTAGGCACGTGTCCGCGCTATTTTCCGACATGCACTCACAATCACTCCTGGTAGACGACCTTTTGTACAAAACTAAAGTAACGAGCCAATTTTCTAAAATGTAAGGAGTAGAAAGTACTGATATTCATGTTAAAATGTAAGGAGTGAAAGTAAAAAGTCGCCACAAAAATAAATAGTAAAGTAAAAATATCTGAAAAATCTACTTGAGTACAGTAGCTAACGAAGTATTTGTACTTCGTTACTTCCCATCTCTGTTCATAAATAACTGCTGGTAGGCCTACTTTTGTAATAATTATATTTTTTAAGAATTTAATAAGAGAATAATTAATTCTGCTTCTTACATGAAGTTAACTGATTGTGCATGTCCCTAATACTTGTTCTAAAAGAACAGTTAAGGACAAGCCGAGAAGCTTTATTTTGTGCAATCTGTAATCTGTTTAAATTATTCTCTGTAGTTGCAGCCCAGATGATGGAACAATAGTCCAGATGACACAAAACTATTGATTCCATCAGAATTTTCCGTATGCCAATTAGTATGCATTTCCTGCAATGGCGAACTACAGCCATACTCCTGCCCATTTGATACAATATTAGTTTTATCTGAGCATTCCACATCAACCTGTCCACAATCACACCGAGCAATTTAGCCTCAGCCACTTGTTCAATGATCAAACCACCAACTGACAAGTTAAGAGCAGGGGAATCTTTTAAAAGATGATTAGATTCCAACATCATACATTTACTCTTCGCAATATTAATAATTAACTTATTTTCTCTGTTCCACTTTTCAATTAATTTTAGTTCATTATTTAATACAGTATTAAGTCTGGTAGAGTCATGATCAGACACAAAAATAGTCAAGTCATCTGCATAAAGGGCACACCCCAAAATAAAAGACAAATCATTAATGAAAATAGAAAATAACAGTGGTCCAAGACAACTCCCTTGAGGCACCACACAACGCAGAACCTTTGTCTCAGAATAACTACCATTAAACAGTACATTAAACTCCCTATTAGTAAGATAACTATAGATCCATTGGATTGCACACTTTTCAAATCCATAACAACTTAATTTTTTCAATAATAGATCATAATCAATTAAATCAAATGCTGCACTCAGATCTAACATTACTATACCAACTAATTTTCTATCGTCAATTTCATGCAACCAATCATCCATCATCTGAACTAAGGCTGTCGTTGTCGAGTGCCCTTTCTTATAAGCATGTTGATAAAGTGAATTTAACCCATTTTTAGAGAAATACAAATTAATTTGATCATAAACAATTTTCTCTGTGATCTTACTCAAAATTGGCAGAATACTTATAGGTCTGCTATTTTTCCCAGAGAAATGTTCCCTTTTGTTTTTAGGAAGAGGCACAATTTTAGCTTTTTTCCACTTATCAGGAAAAACACATTTTTCGAAACTTAAATTAATAATATAACATATAGGCATAGTAATCGCATCAGCAACCATCTTTAATAACTTAACATCCAGTTCATCAATACCAGGAGGTTTATCTTTCATTAACTTTAATATGTTTTCTACTATAGTAAGACTTACTTTGTCAAATTTAAATGTACATGATTGAAAGACATGATGAAGACAATCTTTAATTGTCTTAAAAGATAAATCAGGGTATTCCTGTGAAATCATCTCTTTTAGTAAATTCTGAACATTCTTTGTAAAATAATCTCCTAAATAATTAGCTATATCAGCAGGTTTAGTCAAAAAAGTATCACCTACATCTAAAAATGTTGGTACAGATCTATCTCCCCGCCCTGTTAATTGGTTTAATGTGTTCCATAATTTATTCCTGTTTGATTTTACTTCCTCAAATTTATATTCATAATAGTTCTTTTTTGTTCTGTTTAACTTTGTAACAAAATTTCTTAATTGTTTGTACCTTTCCCATAATCCATTATCTCCTGATAAGCTTGCCTCTAACTTTAATTTATCTATTTTCCTCATATATTCTTTAAGTTCAGCATCTAACCATGGAGAAGCAATACTTCTTACTGTCATTCGTCTTAATGGGGCATGTTTGTCAACAATTGGCATTAATAAATTTGTAAAAACCTCCAAAGCTAGATCAGGATCTGCTTCCCGTAATACTTGTGACCAGTCAATATTTCTATTATCAGCACAATAACTAGCCTCATTGACAGTGACCTAACTGCAGCCCAAACATTCTAATAGCCTAGTTCCTCCTGAAAACAATGATGTACATAGATTGGCTGTAGACAACAGGGTTGATGTTTTACAAGCTTTTTTAGAAAATAAAACCAGACGGACCATGAATTGTAAAAATGGCCTTAGGTTTGTTAGGGTTAACCACTGACCATGTTGCTTTGTCGTCAATACTGTTAACATTTTATCCATACGTGCATAATAATTGTACATTTTTAAGACCATACCAGCAAACTCAGAAGGGTTGAAAAATGTCACATTGATTTTTTGTCAACTAATGGATTAGTTGATTTCATCCACAGATTTGTAAAACTGAGTTTCTCCACAAAGAATCATGCACAAGCATCACTTTATGACTCCTTGACTAAAGAAATCTTAGTTGACTGGGACCACAACCACTGATAAGTCCACTAATAGGGGAAAGCCCTAAAAATGTTGCCTCAAGGCTGGATACTAAAATGTAGACAAGACAGATACCTGACGCTAGCCTCGTGAGACCGTCCTGATTTGGCGAGCTCCAGTTATCCACTCCCTGATCAGTCTGGCATCTTGAGAGAGAGAACATTTGGAGCAGTTCACCAAACGACAGACCAATCAGCGTTGGTTTTGAGGCGGGTTTAGGTGTGACCCAACGAGAAGCGACTGTTCAGTCTAAACAACGTGGCGGCTTCCACGGATGAGATGAGCGTAGCTATTGCGCAAGTTTTATCTGAATTAGAAAGCATTCCTTCAGTAAAAGAGCAACAAAAACAACACTGGAGGCTTTTCTCAGAGGAAAATATGTTTTTGCTCTTCTCCCGACTGGTTTCGGCAAGTTTGATCTGATTGGTTGATTTGGCCCGTCTATGCCAACATAGGTGGTGATAGACAGATGGTTTATCCCATCAGCTAACCAGGATTTTTGCCCGTTCCCAAAAGTTCTCCAAAGGAATGTTCCCAGATGGATATGCCGAGCAAATGGGAAGCGATCTGTCTGGAGGAGTCAGGTTAACAGGACGCACTTTATGCAAGCAAGGAGCACTTGGCCCATTTACATCTTTCATTTGTTATTAGGAAATGACAACAAGGGCAAAGAAAGTTTTTGGTTTTATCATTTTATTTTGACAAAAGTGTCCACTGCTCCAGCATCACTCTTAGAAGTTCCTGTGAGACAAAAACAGGGGAAGAGGAGAGACAAATGATGATACTGTCAAATCCAAATCATCAACAGATACTGATTTTAACTTGAGAAAACCGCCTGCCTGAAAAGATACACTTTGACCCACAACATCCATCAAAATGTGAAATTATAGGGTCTAAATAAATAAACAGATGCCTGTTTTATCTCTCAGCAGTGTTTTCTCAAATCAACAACTCTCAGGAGAGAAGCTGTAATCAGATCCATATACTGAATGTTTATGGGAAACATCCATGTGTCCAGACAAGGCTAGCAGCAGCGCCGTGTCAGACACCTTTCTGGTGGGAAAAGACATAGAAAACGCCACGCAGCCGCCACCCAACAGAAACGCCACACAGGCAGTGTGAAGCCGGCCTTGAGGTTATGAGTGACATGTCAAAAAGGCTGATTGTGCCAAAGTTCTGTCATTTGAGAACAGGTTCTTACTTTGCAACAATGCTATCCTCCCTTGCCAGCCTCAGGATGGAGTCATCGGACTCACCCTGTAAGGGAGGACAAAACAAAAACAGTCAGACAAAGGCTTTCAGAATTTATAACCCAATCTCATGACATAGGCATGTTTCCAGCGAACAGACAGACAGACGGCGGGGGCGGGACGGACGGATGACGGACGGGGTGAGCGGGGGGAGCCGGATGGATCGGACGGGTGACGGACGGACGGACCGGGACGGACCGGACGGGGGATGAATGGACGGGGACGGAGACCACACACACACACACACACACACACACACACACACACACACACACACACACACACACACACACACACACACACACACACACACACACACACACACACACACACACACACACACACACACACACACACACACACACACACACACACACACACACACACACACACACACACACACACACACACACACACACACACACACACACACACACACGTTTCCAGTGCAGGCAGTGGAACACATTCCTCTAATTCTTAATGGAGGGGTGGCAGACACTGCACATCTACAAAAACTATTCTTTGACCTATGAAAGTACAGCTGATATGAACTACAAATTCCTATTTGTGTTGAACCCTCAGACAAAAAGTCAGAAATAAGATGGCATCAACCCATATTTTCTAAACATGCAAATGTGATGACACCAGCAGGGGGCGCCAAATGGCGAGGCCAGGGCACCCTCCCTACTTCAGCCATCTAGGCTGCTGATAACGCTCTCCTAAACCCCTCTTCCTGATCACTGACCGAGTCCTGTGTTTGGAAGACGGCGGTGAGCGTGAACTGCGACGGACACTTGAGCAGAGACTTACCATTCTGCGGATGGCGCCACAGATAGCGTAGGTCTTGAACTGACCGTTGAAGCGGCCGGTCACCTTGTCAACCTGCAAGAGGACAGAGCACACCGCGTGAGAACATCTCAAGTCCAAACAACTGCTGTTCAATCTTGATTTTTTTTATAAATAAAAAAATATTTATAAATAATCTTTATCCTCTGACATCGAATTAGGTTCACATTTGGCATCTTGAATAATTGACAACAAAAACATGCCAACACGTGAAAAGGCACCACACTGGTGTTTCGGCAGGTTGCAGCTCTTCTAAGATTTTTTGTTCAAAATTAGGCCCTATGTTCCCACATTTCCTTTTTTCATAAATTTGTATCTGACTGTCTCCCCCTAACCACTCTTGTGGGAGGATAGGGTTTAAATATAAAAAAGGGAAATGTAGGAACACAAAACCTAATTTTTAAAATGTCCTAGAAATGTGGGAACATAGGGATGACCCCTCTCAGTCAAAGCTATATTACCACTGTGTGGTATTTTGTGTACTTCTCAAAAACAATCTGCAGCTTAACTGTTGCCACACAAAAAATGATTTACTTTTTAAATGATTAAATGTATGTAGGCTTTATCAAACATGTAGACATGTCCAAAAGTTTGCCATATGGATTTTTTTTTTTTACATCACATGAAGTGCATTGGAAAAGAAAACCAGTGACTGCCTGTAAATATAGGTTACAGTAACACACCAGCAGCAGCCTGTTGCATACATGGGATGTGTAATAAATTGTTCAACAAGTAACGTGGACGGGCACGGCCCTCAGACAACAGGGGCATTTTGCCTCCCATAACTCCTTGATTACTCCTTGTTATGCTGACAGAACTATTCCAATCATATTCCATTCCTATTCGTGGCGACGGATATAGTCCAGCTTTACATTGTTACAGTTGGAGTCTCCCCCCCCCCAAACTATTCAATCTCTCTCCCGTCGTGCTGTTGTGGTTAACTCTTGTGGCAAACTCCATGCAAATACTTCCACCAACACTGAGCCTACCGTTTGTTTTACAACTACACACAGAGTGAATCCAGACAGCGGAGCATGTGTCGCCAAGCCGGTGGCCAACCTTATCACAAGCTGCAGGTTTGGCATGGAAAAACTGATTCACAAAAAACATCTTTTGGAAATTCAACTTAATGCCTTAATTTACAAAAAAAAAAGTAAAAAAAAAAAAAAAAGAGGAAAAAGCCAAACTTTAAGGACACCAAATTTCTTTGTGAATGAATAATCTATTGTAAATAAATGTTCTTCCTTAAAATACAGGGGGCATAAGTCAGTACAGCCCTATGTTAATCTCCATAGAGGCAGGCAGATGTTTATTATAAAGGCCAGTTATTTCATGGATCCAGGATACTATGCATCCTGATAAAGTTCAGGATGCATTTTTTTGATTTTTTTTAATTCCTCTTTCAGACCTGCCAACCTTGAAAAACTTTGAGTAGCAACTTACTGATTTATTGTCGAAGTTCTGGTTCATGAACACGGTGGCACGTACGCGGAATAAATGTGCCATTAAATGTCAAATCTGTATACATTTTAAACCCTAGAAAATAATTATGTTCAAGTAGGCTACTTGAATTAAATAAAACATTTTATTTAAATTATCGGTCATATTTAATACAATTAATTGGATCATAATATAATCCAATAAAATTAAATATATTACACTGCATAATGAGCAGGGTGGGAAATTAGTACCCGCCACCCGCCAATGGCGGGTATTTTTTCAAAGTGGCGGGTGACTTTGCCTTGTTTACCAGCCACAGTGGCGGGTGGATTGTAAAACATTCCTTGTAACGGATTGGACAGTTTTTGTCAAAGAATGCTGTTGTTAAGTAACAATGCACAATGCTTATAGGAGTCGCGTTACGTTACTGCTAATGAATCCCCAAAATGTCCAGATTTTGCTGCTTCATAATAAAAACATTCAAATACCAACAAACGGAGGACCTTTATTGTGAAGAACTTACAGGAAATGAAACCGTTCACAGCCGGGGCTTTGACCACGCATAGTCGAGTAGCTAGTTTTCACCACGCTAGTCCGTGACACATGTAGCTAGCTAGCTGAGCTGAGGTACAGACGAAAGGAAAATGATCGGTTAAAAAATGTGGCGACATATCCCCGGTGTTAAGAGGCCCGCCGCGGAGTCAGCAGTAGCTATGGATGTACAAACGGTTGAGAGCCAAGTACAGAAAAAGAGAAGGTACTTCTCCAACAAGTGGCGCATTGACAAACAGTGAAAGACCGTTCAAAACATTTCAGACCGTCCTGCCAACCTGTAGACATTTTAACGTCAATGTAGACTAACTATGTTTAAGGAGCTGCTGCCGTTTTAATCCTGTCGGCTCTCTGCTGCTCAGTTCTACCCCGCGACTGACGAAACACACACACACACACACACACACACACACACACACACACACACACACACACACACAGGAAAAACCGGAGATGAGACGTACAGGATGACCTAAATTGAGGACAGCTACACTTGTTATTGTAAGATCAATGATAAGTTTAAGTCCAATAAGTCCTTTATCAAACCGTATGAATGTGTGTCTCAGGCCACGATAGGAAATTAACTAACAATGTAAAGCTCAACAAGCTACTGACACATAATAAATAAATGTATATTAATAAAATATGTATTAATAATAAGTAATGTAATAAAGCAATTAAAAGTATGCTAGTGCACTTTTATAAATTTGAATTTATGAAAGTGCTTGTTCTGTAAAAGTGGCTGGTAAAATTGGGCATCCACCAGCCACTTTGGCAAAAAAGTTAATTTCCCACCCTGATAATGAGCACTTTTACTTTTGGTACTTGAAGTATATTTTGATAATACTTTTGTACTATTACATAGGGAAGAGGTTGAATGCAGGACTTGTAACTGACAAGTAATTTGTAACTCTACAACACTATTTATTCTACTTTTACTGCAATACATGATGTGAGTAAGTCTTCCACCTCTGGAGATCACCACCAACAGTTGTGCATGAACACCTGCAGCAGAGTTTAACACTGAAAACACACAGCTCAGTTCAGCGTTTACTTGCAGCTCTGCTACAGTAGCAGCTAACTGCTAAAATTACTGGTCGGTCACATGGTCTCTAAACAGTCCGCTCACAGTCAAGTCCCCCACGGCTCAACAGATGTTAGAGTCCGCCGGCTGCTCGCTCTGTTATAAGACGCACACTGAGCAGATTGATGCGCCCACAGAGCCAATGTTGGCAGATGTTACCGCTCGGTGTTTGGCTAGCTAATAAGCCGTTAGCTTGAGCTTTGTCTGAAGGCACCGAACGGCCAGCCAAAGTCCGACAGACACCGACACATTCTGCACATCCTCCGCTCAGTTTAACCGCTAACCCCCCGGTACCGGTCAGAGAGGCGTGTTTACTTTGTGTCTCGGTCCTCCGGTGCGTCCAGCGACGGGCTCCGGTCAGTTTTTAAATTAGCCTACATTAGTAACAGTTAATTTTGTTACGGTATGAACTTAATCCTAGGAAAGGCAAAACATATATAAGACCTTTGTAACGAAATCCAAGACTTTAAAAATGCAAGGCTTTATTAATAAAAAATATAAATAAATAATATTTCTCCGAAGTTGACAGGTAGGCTACTTAAATTAATTAATTTCACCTTTCTACATCAAATCAGTTTACCTTTGCAAGCACCGTCCTCCCTTGGGGAAACCCATAGATATATGGGGGAAACCAACCAAACTAAACGGGAATGAGGGAGGAACACTTGCATTCGATGCTTTCGTTTTACTATCAGTAGCCGATAACCCCGCTTGACATTAGAGGAAGGGACCTGAGGGTGTGATTGGTTGAACTCTTTAGTTTTTTTTCCCCCAGCATGCTCATGGCTGCTACGCTGTTTTAGCCATAAGTTTAGCTGCCTACTATCATCAAGAGTTAGACTGAGACGGCTACTACATGTCAACGAGTGAACTCAAAGCAGTCACCTGATTTTTGCGTAGTTTAAAGTGACATCGTATCACCATATTTTGATGTCAAAATGCGTATCTACTACGCAAAATGCGTACAGGTTGGCAGGTCTGCTTTTTTTAAGTCAACTTTAGCATGGGTGTGTAAACTTCTGAGCACCACTGTACCAACAATAGTGGGGCTTAGACTAACAGACCGAGTTTAAGATTAAGACACTTTATTGAAAAAAAGAACACAGAAAAGTACACGCACTAATGGAGAGATGTCAGAGAGGGGGGCTGCCCATGAAGGCACCCCGAGCAGCTGGGGGGGTTCAGTGCCTTGCTCAAGGAGGTGAACTGGCACCTCTCCAGCTAGTTTAGGTGTAATGTTTAACATCTAACTAAAAGTGCAATGTATTCAGGCCAATGTGGTACAAAAAAAACAATGTTCAATAGAAGTTTCTACCCAAAACACCAAGATATTAATACAGGTATTGTTGTGGTTCGATACCAAGTCTTCGGTATCTATTTAGCCGATATAAAAATAACCATAAGTAGAGGCTCAATATAGACACTAGTTTCACACACTTGAAAGCGTTTACAGTGACATGTTCCCGTTACCTCAGCAATGTTGATCTGCACAGAGGCGTGGTCCTTGGCTCCGATGATTCTGTTGCTAGCAGAGCTGCAATACACACATACAACATTAATGTTCATGTGAATGAAATGTCACCATCATCCGCACCGATACTCCGCATAACAAGGCTGCTCGATGGCGTTTTAAGTAGGGATGCACCGAATATTCGGCCACCGAATATTCGGCCGAAATACCTTTATCACCGAAACAATACGGCCGAAAATGTTGTTATGACGCAAACAGAAAACGCGACCTGCACGTGTGTCAGTACCCGATCCGTTCCACCTGCAAAGCGTCTCCTAGGCAACGAGGTTGAGACGGACCACGGAGTGAAAACAATGAAAAGTGCTCTTAGAGTCTGTCAGCACACGTTTCAGTGAGATCTATTCGGATCCTCAGCACTTCATCGCGACTGTACTTGATCCGCGTTATAAAGACCATTACTTGGATGCGGAAATAAAGCAGCGCGCACGAGAAATGATCCAGGCCGCGATGGATGTGGAGAACCCGCGTGGAGACGGAGACGAAGCGCCAAGCGCAGGAGGAGATCAGAGCGCGAAACAAAGACTCGTCTCTCTGCACCAGATGAGGGGCATGCACCCTCGTTGTCTGATATGTTCAGTGAAATCCTGCAAGAAAGTGCCTCAATTAATAATAATAATAAATAATAATAATAACAATAGGTAAGCTATTCTGTTCTTAGGCTACTGTATACTGTATGTGACTATCAGATTGTAGCCATATTTCTGCTAGATATTTTTTTAATTAAACTTTAATATTAATTTATACAATTGCAATGCCTTGATTTTAGTAAAGTTAGTACACAGTCATAGCCATAAATGCAATGGTACTAATAATTGGCTTAATTTCTTTCGGTGTTTCGGTTTCGGTTTTCGGTCTTGGTTTCCTCTTTTTTCGGTTTTCGGTTTCGGCCAAGAATTTTCATTTCGGTGCATCACTAGTTTTAAGCCCCCCAACGTCGACTTCAAGGCAGCGCTTGATATTTTCCGATGAAATAGTGCACCGATACAGACACCACGAATCAATCTCTTAACATAAATTTCATATTAGAATTTAACTTTTGGTTCTAGTACAATACAATCAATAGTTTTTTTTCAGTCCATTAGAACTTTTTTTTTTTTTTAGATGAAAACAAGTTTTCCTTTGGGGACATAATCTGGAGTTGGAAAAGGTCATCATTTGCAGTTATCTCGCAAGAAGTTTAAAATCGTATCGTATATAGCGATTCCCATCCATACTAACACCACAGCAGGGCTCATTTTGTTATCGTCGAAAACGGCACTTATTAAAATGTAACTCACTACATGTAAACCGAAGCATTGAGAACTTAAAAAGAGAAGTTTATGAAAGACTGTAGCGCTCACGTCTACAGGCAGGCGCCATCTTGGGAAAAACAGCCACGACCAGTCGAACACCGTGCAACCAGTAACGTAACTCAAGTACAGCGTTCGTCTGGTTTGACCGTTTTCCATAGATGGCGCCGGCCCATATACACGACAGGGCAGTTTTGTATCTGTACTGATATTGGTTCAGACGTGAAAGGTACCCAACCCTATTTAATTGACCTAAACAATGATCACTGATCACCAAATTTCTCTCTCATTACCACTGAAAACTGTAATAATAATAATAATAATAATAATAAGACTTTGGGTTTGATACTTTGACAGTTTTCAGTAGTTATGAGGAGCAATATGAGAGAGAAATTTGGTAATCATTGTTTAGGTACATTAAACCACGTTAAGCCTTTCACGTTAAGCGTTTTAGAACAGCCTCAGTAAAATGCAACACACATTAATGCAGCAGGAATATAAACCCAGAAACATCAGATAGAAGAGGGAACATTTTACATACTTTAAGTAGCCTACTCGAATTTAGCTGTTATGTCTTACATAACTATGTAAGCTTTTGAATAAAGGACTTTTATTTAAGATTACTTTTTGGGCCTTTATTTTACAGGACAGCTGAAGAAGTGAAAGGGGAGAGGGAGGGGGAAATGACATGCAGCAGCGGGCCGCGGGTCGGAGTCGGTCCCGCGGCGTCGAGGAGTAAACCTCGGTAAAGGTGCAGTGTAGCGTCCCAAATTCCCCATACAATGTCCTTAATTATGAACCTGCTAAACCACCTGTTTAACAGGTGTCTGGGTTACGGTTATAGTCAACCTGTCTCAAATAAGACATAAGTTATTAAGAGTATTTCAGTGTGGAAACCGTGACTTGTACTCACCATTTCCGTGGGACGTAAAGGTCCACAAATTCACCAGCGTCGTTCTGCATGTTTACAGGTTGTCCACGCGGTCGGTTACAAATCTGAAACAAAAGACATTTAACAGAAACAGCCATTAGGAAAGTCGGCGCGGGCAGTTAGCCAGCTAGCTAGCACACCAGTTAGCACACGGAGCGGGCCGCATGTGGCTGCTCACACACTCGACCAACGTCTGATATTTACACATCATTTCTGCCCTAAACACCAACCAAAGGCCACCTACGACTACATAGTCACCTTAACTTTGACAAAGTGTAAGAAAATGACAGTTATGTAGGGACAGAATGTGAATTTTAAGCGTTTTTAAGAAGAGAGCTCGATGGAAACACACCGTATGCGACAAATGGCCGACAGGGAAAGGAAGAGAAGGCGACCCGGAAGGAGAATAACTCTTTCTAGTGTTTACGTCGCCACCATGAATTGTTGCCCCCTGTTGGATGTTGGTATCTTCAAATCGATCTATGGTTGGTAGCCTGCAACACATACATACATACATACATACATACATACATACATACATATATATATATATGGCAACTACAACATGAATAAAAACGGCTTATTATATAGACTGTATAACGTTACATCATCAGCGAATCTCCACAAATCACATCGCGTGTGGTTTGTCCAAGTGGTGTAGCCGTAGCTAGCTGTCAAAAGAAGCCGGCTGTTCTGCACATGCGCGACTCACATCGTGGAGCCGATTGATATACACTCACCCAGAGCCATAGATATATAAGATATATGTCTTTCTCTATCACTCTGCACTCACCTAAAGGGTTATTAGGAACACCCTACTAATATCGTGTTTGACCCCCTTTCACCTTCAGAACTGCCTTAATTCTTTGTGGCATTGATTCAACAAGGTGCTGGAAGCATTCTCTAGAAATGTTGGCCCATATTGAGAGGATAGCTTCTTGTAGTTGATGGAGATTTGTGCGATGCACATCCAGGGCACAAAGCTCCCTTTCCACCCATAGACTGTATATTATTAGTGGACAGCGCATCCGGTTTCGCGAAGTGCTGCAAATGCGGAAGTGCCTTAAACCTGCATTCTATCTGAATTCCAGCAGGGGGCGACACGTGCGGTTGCAAAAGGAGGTCGGTTTCTGTAGAAGTCTATGAGAAAGTGACCCACTTCTCACTTGATTTATTACCTCAGTTCACATTTTCTTGAAGAGTTTATGGTCTCAATCGCTAGTTTTAAGTCTTCTGCAACACAGAATGATGTTCATTTTTTGAATTATGGTCTCGCTGATTTTAAAATCGGCGATAAAGCAGAGGGTGTTTTTTAATATATATTTAACGTTACAGTCGTATACAGTAGGTCTGCATAACGGTCTCGCCGGCGATCTATTTTTAACCATATGTGGTGTTATTGCTAATCGATGCGCATGCCTCCCTATAGCCTCGTGAGACTGTCCTGATCTCGCGAGCTCCAGTTTTCCACTCGCAGATCAGTCTGGCATCTTGAGATAGAAACAATTTGGAGCCGTTAGCCAAACGACCGGGCCAATCAGCGTTGGTTTTGAGGTGGGTTAGGTGGTGATAGACAGATGGTTTATCCAATCAGCTAACCAGTATTTTCAGACAGCGGTAGCCCCAATTCTGTTAGCCACTCGCTAATGCTTTTTTTTCTCTTGGATCCTTCTTTTGGAATATGGACAGGGAACCTGAAATGGTGCCTTTTATTCCTAAATTCTCGTTACACAAACGGCAAATATCCTTTACCGACATGTTGCTTGCATGCTGAGCTAACGAGCTATGCTTTGCCTGCAGCAGCAGGGGCGGGCTTGTGGTTGTATTTTCATACGCTTCGTTGATCTGATTGGTTGATTTGGCCCATCTATCACCAACATAGGTGATAGACAGATGGTTCATCCAATCAGCTAACCAGTATTTTCGCCCCTTCCCAAAAGTTCTCCAACGGAAAGTTCCCAGATGGATATGCCGAGCAAATGCGAAGCAATCCATCTGGCAGAGCCATGTTAGCCTCCCTAACCCACAAGCTAACACTACCATTACATGTAATGGTAGCTAATGTTAGCTTAAAATCAAAGCCTGATATAGCTAATGCTATGGTGCAAAGTCATATTAAACCCTATATTCACACGGGATTAGAATAATTTTTGGACTGCGTGTGATTTAGAAATTACCCCTTCACATCTGAGTTTCGTGTGGCGAATTCGCACAGGACAAGCAGAGACTGCTTTTACTTGAATATACTGAAATATATGTTCCTGCCCGAGAGTTGGGCAACGTTACCCGGAGGTGCCTGAAGGACAGGCACATAATATGATCCTCGCCGCGGCGGCACCCACACAGCATCACCGTCACCTCACCCTCGGACAAAGCTGCGGGGGGAACGCGTAGACTCGGAGACGGAGGTCTCTGGGCGGGGCAGTGGGCCAGAATATGCGTTGATGCTGTTACACTGATGTCTTTCTTCCACTTACTGTAGTTGTGTCTGCTAATCTATTTGAAGACCTTCTGTCAGCACATTAGTCTGTTTTAAGATGAGTCACATACATGTTACAATCTATATTTACAAGTGCTGTTTATTACCAAAATGTACATATCATTAAAAAAGTGTTGCGTACAATACACATTGTCTAAGATAAATTTGACATGTAGGAGTATGTTTACTTAATACTATATGTCCTCAACTGAAACATAGATTCATGTACAAGCGCATATATTAATATAATTGATTGTGATCTACCATGCCTTAACTACATGTTTGTCTATTACAAACATTTGCCTGTCCTTATCCTTTCTCTTGTGCCTCAGCTGCCATTGGAACCTGACTCCTGCTACCGCTTCACTCCTGCCATCCACCGGAGCAGACAGCCACCCCCACTGGACCCCCCACCACTAGCCGGCCTACTGTGTTCCTCTGACGGACCCGCTCCTTCCCAGAAAGCACCGACCCGTTCTCCATCCTGGAAACTTTGACGTGCTTTTCCCCCCTCAGAAACCTGGACTCGATACTTTAAATAAAACCTGTTAATTCACACTCCTGGCTCTGTGTTCTGTTCACCATTCAAACCTAAAAGTTAGCACTTTAGAAATATGTATAAGGCATATAATTGAGATATTTTATTTATAGGATTAAACTGTTAGAATTAGATATTGACATTGCATGTCCTTGTATGGTTTTTAGTTTTCATACTTTAAAAACGTCAGTGCAGTAAATATAAGGTACATTGATTTAATTATTACATTGAATAAGTTGTTTTTTCAGTTTTTTCTTTGCAATTTGTGATCATACTTTTGTTATAATGAATTTACAATAACCCTACACAGATTAAACAGCACCTAGTGCATTTTCAATTACCTACTAAACACTTGACTACGTATTTGAAATATATTCAAATATATAAATTAATCTAAAAGGATTTTGGTGAAGTGTTTTCATGGTGATTAAAATTGACAAGTACATAAAGACACACAAGAAAAGCACAAACTACATTTTGCTGATCCTTTGTCAACATTCAAGTAAGTATGGTAACATTTAAGAAATCATTTATGTTGATTAAAGCCCAAATAGACACTTTTAATCAATTACAAATTCTATCAAATTACCAATGTCTTGTATGACTACAATACTGTATGTTCCTATAGTTACTTCAGAAAAACAACAAACGTAGCTTTAGAAAGACCTTTATTTCACATTGAAATGGGCATTAACTTCAAAAACTACATAAACCACAAACACTGGCAATATTTTTAACATGTTTAAATTGATGAATTAAATAATGTAGTTCACCTTTTACAATCCAGTGTAAATTCCACACATAAATCACTGCTGTGGGTCAAGGTAAAGGCAAACTTCACTGTCACAAGTGAATTCTGCAAATGCCTGGGTAAAGAAATAAAAGCTGCCTTTACAATTACAGTGAGCATAGTGTGACAGTCTGTTGGTTTTCTGTAATGCACAGTGGAAAAAGAAAAGTAACTATTACTTAATTCTGAGGCATTGGGTTGGGTGCACATGCCATCGTGGCTCTCCACATTCCTATTTCTGAAAGAAAGAAAAAGAGTCATCAATTTCCATTTGAGCCCCTCATAGTTAAATATATATGCACACTAGCATGTAACTGTACTTCATTAATTATCTAGGAGAATACAGATGAATTAACAACAGTGTATTGTTCTTTAGTGTAACTTTAAGTCAGTTAAATGATCTTATTTCTGCTAACGTTAGCTCTTAAAAGCATGTAAAGGCAGTAGCAAGACTTTATCGGTGCTTAATGGTTATTACAGTTAGCCAAACGTTCTAATAAAAAACATTTGCTTAAACATTTGCTAATAGTTAGCGTTAGATAATGATAAGCATTGACAATCACCGTTTCGTAGCTAAACTTCAATTTGCAGAAAATTAATGTTAGCATGTTTTACCATAAGTGGCTAGCTAACGTTAGACAATTTACATGGTAACATCAGATACATTTACTTTACAACGTGACTCCTCTTATATGACTATGGGACAAAGATATATTTAAAACTTAGCAAAGCTAAATCTTACCTTGAATTATGTATGCTAGCTTTGAGCAGAAATTGCATCCAGATTGCCAGTGAACGTGTGTAATGTAACGAAGGGTGTAAGCAGCGTTGCTAAAAAAAAAAATACTGTCAGATACCGCCCAACTGTCTACGGCTCCTCCCTCACTCCTCCTTCTCAACTAAAAACGTCACATCCGCAACCATGATGGCTGCGCCCATAAACGCAAACTCGACGACGGATTTCAGATCTCCACAAACCAATGGGTGACGTCACACATGCTCTGTCCATTAATATTAACAGTCTATGTTTCCACCACATCCCAGAGATGTTCTATTGGGTTGAGATCAGGTGACAGTGGGGGCCATTTTAGTACAGTGAACTTATTGTCATGTTCAAGAAACCAATTTGAAATTATTCAAGCTTTGTGACATGGTGCATTATCCTGCTGGAAGTAGCCATCAGAGGATTGGTACATGGTGGTCATAAAGGGATGGACATGGTCAGAAACAATGCTCAGGTAGGCTGTGGCATTTAAACGATGCCCAATTGGTACTAAGGGGCCTAAAGTGTGCCAAGAAACATCCCCCACACCATTAAGCCACCACCAGCAGCCTGCACAGTGGTAACAAGGCATGACGGATCCATGTTCTCATTCTATTCTGTTTTATTCTGTTTACGCCAAATTCTGCGTCTACTATCTGAATGTCTTAACAGAAATCGAGACTCATCAGACCAGGCAACATTTTTACAGTCTTCAACTGTCCAATTTTGGTGAGCTTGTGCAAATTGTAGCCTCATTTTTCTATTTTTAGTGGAGATGAGTGGTACCCGGTGAGGTCTTCTGCTGGTGTAGCCCATCTGCCTAAAGGTTGTGCGTGTTGTGGCTTCACAAATGCTGCATACCTCGTTTGTAACGAGTGGTTATTTGAGTCAAAGTTGATCTTCTATCAGCTGGAATCAGTTGGCCCATTCTCCTCTAACCTCTAGCATCAACAAGGCATTTTCACCCCCCCAGGACTGCAGCATACTGGAAGTTTTTCCTTTTTCAGACCATTCTTTGTAAACCCTAGAAATGGTTGTGCATGAAAATCCCAGTAACTGAGCAGATTGTGAACTACTCAGACCAGCCCGTCTGGCACCAACAACCATGCCACTCTCAAAGTTGCTTAGATCACCTTTTGTTCCAATTCTGACATTCAGTTTGGAATTCAGGAGATTGTCTAGACCTGGACCACCCCCCTAAATGCATTGAAGCAGCTGCTGATTGGTTGATTAGATAATCGCATTAACGAGAAATCTTACAGGTGTTCCTAATAATCTTTAAGGGTAGTGTATATCTATGGTGGAGCCTACTACTGCAGACCAGAGTGATAGAGAAAGATGGCTCTGCTGCAGACGACTGCTGCGTTCATCAGTAGTACAGCATGAACAAGTTAAATCGATTTATTCTGCAGTATGCTGGGCCAGGCTGAGCATTTGAACAAGCTCTTAAAGCACTGGACAAAACAAAAAGTAAACTCACACCACTATTGCAAATGAAAAAAATAACTTCTTGAGCTTCGCATTTTTGGTTTGTTTATTTTATAAGATGCCGAAAATGTAAGAAACCCTAAACCCTCTGCCAACTATGTGCACCTAAGTCTTTTATAAAGGTAGGGAAAACACTGCAGTAATCAATATAATTAATACAGTTGTGAGTGATAAACTACTGACATACAGTATTGTTCGCAGGTGAAAGAAAACTGGAGTGTTGTTTGGATGGACCTACAGTTGGCCCACTCAAAGAGACAGTCAGAAAAAAATTTATATATTCTGAAGTCCAAGTTTTATTTGTTTGGTATGGTCAGCAAAGTTATATCTGACCAGATAAAGGCAGGCAGGCAGGAGATGGTTGAACCCAGGGATTTTATTATAACAAAAAACGGCAGCACAAGGGCTGGAAAACTGACAGGCGAAACAAAGGCAGGAGTAAACTGACAAAAACACAAGGCACAGGGAAACAACACTGGTCACAGGGGCGAACACAAGACGAACCAACAGGAGACAAAGGGAACACAGAGGCTAAATACATGAGGTGATGAACAAATGAGGGACAGGTGATACAGCAGGTGGAACACATCAGGGCGGGGCAGGACAATCAACAAAGGCGGGAAAACAAAGCAAAGCTAGACATGACAAGACAGAAAACCAGACTAACAAAATAAAACAGGAAGCAGGAAAAACAGACAGAAAACACGACATCACCCAAACACAGACACTTGACACGACACTAGGGATAACAGAGACGACAGGAACACAATTCAGAATAAGCAACAAAAATGGGAAACAAACAAAATACAACACTGTCAAAACAGGGTAAACAGAAATATACAAAACAGGATGAATACACACAAGGGAACAGAAATATACAAACAGGCAACAGAAATATACAAACAGGCAACTGAAATGTCCCTAAGTGCAACAGAACCCCCTCCTCAAGGGGCGGATCCCAGACGTCCCAAAAAAGTAGAACCTGGAGGGCAGAGAGGGACCGAAGGGGGAATAATCAAAAGGAGTCCAAAAAGCGTCCAGGGAACAAAAACCAACCCAACGAGGATGAAAAAAGGTCCAGGGAAGGCCGAAAAGTTACTGGGGTACAGGGGAGCAGAGAGTTCTGGGGCACAGGGAACAGAGGGCCCCCGGGGAACAGGGAACAGAGGGCCAGAGAGGCCTGGGGCCAGAGAGAGACCACTAGGGACAGGGAGACAGACCACTGGGTACAGGGAGACAGAGAGAGACCACTGGGTACAGGGAGACAGAGAGGCCTCGGCAACTGGGAGACAGAGAGGCCTCGGCAACTGGGAGCTGACTGAAGGCAGACACCCTCAGGCGGCCGGCGACGAAGGCAGAAACCCTCAGGCGGCTGAACTGGACGTCGAGGGCAGCGCCCCTCCAAGGGCCGAGCTGGACGTCGAGGGCAGCGCCCCTCCAAGGGCCGAACAGGCGACGGGTCAGCTGGGCCGGGGCCAGGCTGCGGGTCAGCTGTGCTGGAGCCCGGTGGCGGGTCAGCTGCCAACCCAGCGACCAAAACAAAGGTTGCCAGAGGTGCCGACAGGGCACAAGGGGCAGGAGTGGATCCGACCGCCGGCTGGGAACAAGGGGCCGGGGCTAGTCTGACCGACACTGGCGAAGTCTCTGGGGCGATCTCCAGGGTGGTCACAGGGGCGCCGGGGACTGGCAAGGTCTCAGGAGTGGTCTCCCAGGCAGTCTTATAAAGCCAATGAGAACCGTGGAGACGGCCTCATGGGAGCTGCTAGCCAGCCAGGATTCAAGAGGGCCGCTATTCAGCCGGGGATCTGGGAGGCTGCTAGCTAGCCGGGGACAAGGAGGGCTGCTAGCCAGCCGGGGACAAGGAGGGCTGCTAGCCAGCCTAGGAACTCTAGGGAACTCGGGGACTCTAGGACACTTGGGGACTCTAGAAGTCTTAGTGACACTAGGAAGCTCAGGGGCGCTGGGCAGTGCTGGGACACTGGGCAGCTTGGGGAACCTAGAGAGCTCGGGGACACTAGGTAGCACGGGGACACTAGAGAGCTCGGGGACACTAGAGAGGCTGCCAGCTAGCTGGGAATCAGGGGGGCTCCTAGCCGGCCATGGATTAGGGAGGCTGCTGGCTAGGCTGGATTCAGGGAGGCTACTTGCTAGCAGGGAATGTGAGAGGCAGCTGGCTGGCCCTGGATCTGGGAGGCAGCCAGCTAGCCTGGGACTCAGGGGAGCTGATAGCTAGCCTGGGACTCAGGGGAGCTGATAGCTAGCCGGGACTCTTGGGAGCCGCTACACGGCCGGGACTCAAGGAACTCTGGGGGGCCGCTACACGGCCGGGGGTTAGCTGGGAGTCTGGGGGAAGGCCGCTAGCAGGCCGGGAGTCTGGGGGAAGGCCGCTAGCAGGCCGGGAGTCTGGGGGAAGGTGTAAGAAATCTCTAAAAGACGTGTCACTTAGATTTCTGGAGGAAGGAGAGGCTGGGGTCAAATTGAAAGTTAAGCAAAAGGTTTAATGAACAAGACGATGAAAACAGTCAAAACACAATCAAACATAAAACACGAAACATAAAATCCTGCCAGCAGCAGACTGCAAAACACGCTCCCCCTGTCGGGTCACAGTTAGCAGCCATGCGACATGACAAAACAATACACTGTAAACAGCGGTCTTCAAAATGCTCCCCTTGCGGGGTCACAGATTGAAGCCACGAATCTTTCTCCTGATCCCACATTTATTCCTTACACCTGGGTGTTTCCTCAACTGAAATCTTCCCCTATTGGTCAGATGTCTCTCAGGTTAAGGACACACCTATGCAGAAAACACGACATCACCCAAACACAGACACTTGACACGACACTAGGGATAACAGAGACGACAGGAACACAATTCAGAATAAGCAACAAAAATGGGAAACAGAAACACAAAGTACAACACTGTCAAAACAGGGTAAACAGAAATATACAAAACAGGATGAATACACACAAGGGAACAGAAATATACAAACAGGCAACAGAAATATACAAACTGAAATGTCCATAAGTGCAACATGATATGTAATATTATTCCAGCATTTATCTTTAAAAAAGACAGTAACTATAATAATAAAAAGAGGAATTAAAATGCTAAACCAAATGGTACACCAAACATTCAACTAAATATTGCACAATTGATTAATTACGGTTTTCACCATTAGCTAATCGCATTCTGTCAAATCGCATTTTCAACGGTTCAGCCCTACTCAGAACACTGTCGGTTTCCTTTTCATCTTGAGGACCGTCACATTGTTAGTTACTGTGAACTCTTATGAATAGAAAACGTGACGTCATGACTTAGCATAAACATACACGCCACTTTCCTAAAGCCAAGTGGCGTGTTATCTGTATGCATTTTGAGCTATCCGCGTGTAATGTCTACGCCGTATACAGCGGATGAGTGGCGTGTGTATGACACGGCAATTCATCATTATCAAGACGCATAATCGCTTTTCGGACGGTTGGGTTTAGAAAACAATAACGGGGTTGGGTTTAGGAAAAGAAGAACGGGAGACCGGCTAAGGTTACAGAGCGGCAGCCAGCGACGAGGGAAGATGTGAGGGGAGAGAGCAGCGTCTGACAGGGCAAAGACATAACATCTCTCTTCATGACACCTGTAAATAAATTATAACATGTATATACATTTGATTTAATATTTAGTTCATAATTATTGTTTGTTGTATTTGTTTTTCTTACACAGATATTTTAGAAGCTGAGTTTCAGTCTGTATGGTCAATAATTAGCAGTTGTACATAAAGTGGTAACATGGTACGGAATATGTTATTTAGACTTATGGGAAGACACCAAATGAATTTTTAGTGCTAATTTCCATTTGTTGTCTCTGGGCATGTACAGTACAGGCCAAAAGTTTGGACACACCTTCTCATTCAATGTGTTTCTTTATTTTCATGACTATTTACATTGTAGATTCTCACTGAAGGCATCAAAACTATGAATGAACAACTATGGAATTATGTACTTAACAAAAAAGTGTGAAATAACTGAAAACATGTCTTATATTTTAGATTCTTCAAAGTAATTCAATTCAAATCAGTTTTATTTATAGTATCAAATAATAACAAAAGTTATCTCGAGACACTTTACAGATAGAGTAGGTCTAGACCACACTCTATAATTTCCAAAACCCCAACAATTACAGTAATTCCCTCAAGAGCAAGCATTAGCAGTGGCTATCGCGACAGTGGCAAGGAAAAACTCCCTTTTAGGAAGAAACCTCGGCAGACCCAGACTCTTGGTAGGCATCGTGTCATACTGAGTAGTGCAGTCCCCTATACTGGATCCAGACTACTCTGTGCATAGGAACATCACAGCAGGGCGTTGCAGGATGTAACGTGGCGCTGCAGAGCATGGATGGATGCGGCGGATGCAGCAGGACGCAGCAGGATGCGGGCGGGGAATTACGAATGCATCGCATAGCTCTGCGAAGAAGAAACATATGACTCGGGAGTAAACTCCCCAGAGCTAGATTAGTAACAAGCAATTATGGGACAGGATGCATACAAAAGGAAACAAGTAGAGATGAGAGAGCAGCTCAGTGTGTCATAGGAAGGAAACAGCCTCCCCTGCAGTCTAGAATTATAATAGCATAACTAAGAGAGGCAGGTTAAAGAGAGGTGCCTGGTCGGGCTAGAACTCTCCCCAACCGGATCGGGCTGTACTGGCCTGCCTCCCTCTTCTCTGGCAATATTATTAATTATACAGTATATAAAACTGATGACTACGAGGAGAAGCAGGTGGGCCGGGTTAGGGTGGACGCTGCAACTCCTCACTCCCTAACTATAAGCTTTATCAAAGAGGAGGGTTTTCAATTTACTCTTAAATGTGGTGACGGTGTCTGCCCCTCGAACCCAGACTGGGAGCTGGTTCCACAGAAGCGGAGCCTGATAGCTGAAGGCCCTGGCCCCCAGTCTACTTCCAGAGACTCTAGGAACCACAAGTAGCCCCGCATTCCGGAAGCGCAGTGCTCTAGTGGGACAATAAGGTACTAAGAGCTCTTCTAGGTATGATGGTGCTTGACCATTTAGAGCTTTGTAAGTCAGGAGGAGGATTTTAAATTCGATCCTAGATTTCACCGGAAGCCAATGCAGAGAAGCTAATACAGGAGAAATATGATCTCTTCTCTTAGTTCTCGTCAGAACACGTGCTGCAGCATTCTGGATCAGCTGGAGAGTCTTAAGGGACTTATTTGGGCAACCTGATAATAAGGAATTGCAGTAATCTAGTCTAGAAGTAACAAATGCATGGACTAGTTTTTCAGCATCGTTTTGAGACAGGATATTCCTAATTTTGGCAATGTTACGAAGATGGAAAAAGGCTATTCTTGAGGTTTGTTGTTAAGTGGGCGTTGAAGGATATATCCTGATCAAAAATAACTCCCAAATTTCTGACAGCAGTGCTGGAGGCCCGGGCAATACCATCCAGAGTAGCTATATCTTTCGAAAACGAAGTTCGGCGGTGCGTTGGTCCTATCACAATAACTTCAGTTTTGTCTGAGTTTAACATCAGGACATTGTGGGTCATCCAGGATTTTATATCCTCAATACACGTTTGAAGTCTTGCTAACTGACCACTTTCATCTGGCTTAATTGACAGATATAATTGGGTATCGTCTGCGTAACAGTGATAGTTAATTGAGTGTTTCCTAATAATATTACCTAGAGGAAGCATATATAAGGAAAATAGAATTGGTCCAAGCACTGAGCCTTGAGGAACGCCATGGCTGACTTTAGCGTGCTTGGAGGGTTTATCATTAATGTTAACAAATTGGGATCGCTCAGAGAAATAGGACTTGAACCATCTTAGTGCGATTCCTTTAATGCCAACTAAGTGTTCCAGTCTCTGTAACAGGATGGTATGGTCAATAGTGTGAAATGCAGCACTAAGATCAAGTAAAACAAGGATGGAGACAAGTCCTTTGTCTGCAGCTGTTAGAAGGTCGTTAGTAATTTTCACCAGTGCCGTCTCTGTGCTATGATTCTTTCTAAATCCTGATTGAAAATCATCAAATAAACTGTTGCTATGCAGAAAATCACATAACTGATTAGCAACCACCTTCTCAAGGATCTTGGATAGAAAGGGAAGGTTAGATATAGGTCTATAGTTTGCTAAGACCTCAGGATCTAGGGTGGGTTTTTTCAGAAGAGGTTTTATCACAGCTACTTTAAATGACTGCGGTACATAACCTGTTAACAAGGACATATTGATCATATCTAGTAGTGAAGTGTTTACCACGGGTAACGCTTCTTTGAGTAGCCTCGTTGGGATGGGGTCTAAGAGACAGGTAGATGGCTTAGCTGAGGATATCTTTAACATTAATTGTTGAAGGTCTATAGGATAAAAGCAGTCTAAGTATATGTCTGGACTAGTCGTTCGTTCTAGCGGTCCTGCATTTAAAGATGAACTGTTAGAAGTTAAGTGCAAAAGGTGATGAATTTTATCTCTAATTGTTATAATTTTATCATTGAAGAAGCTCATGAAGTCATCACTACTCAGTGCTAGAGGAATAGATGGCTCAGTAGAGCTGTGACTATCTGTCAGTCTGGCTACAGTGCTGAAAAGAAACCTTGGGTTGTTCTTATTTTCTTCTATTAGTGAAGAGTAATATTCTGATCTGGCTTTTCTTAGGGCCTTCCTATAGGTTTTGAGACTTTCTTGCCAATCCAAACGGGATTCTTCCACTTTGGTGGAGCGCCACTTGCTTTCGAGGTTTCGCGAGATTTGTTTTAATTTGCGAGTTTGGGAGTTATACCAAGGAGCTGTTTTCCTTTGTTTTATCGTCTTCTTTTTGAGAGGAGCAACAGAGTCTAAGGTTGTCCGTAGGCAAGTCGTAGCACCGTCTACAAATGTATCAATTTGAGAGGGACTGAGGTTAACATACAGGTCCTCTGTTATGTTAAGGCACGACATAGAGTGGAATGCTGTTGGAATATCTTCCTTAAATTTAGCTATAGCACTGTCAGATAGGCATCTAGTGTAGAAGCTATTATCTAGTTTAGTATGGTCAGGTAGCAAGAATTCAAAAGTAATTAAAAAATGATCTGATAATACCAAATTCTGCGGAAATATTATTAAATCCTCAATTTCAATACCATATGCCAGCACAAGGTTGAGGGTGTGGTTAAAACAGTGCGTCGCCTTGTGCACACTCTGACTGAAACCGATTGAATCCAGTAATGAGTTGAAAGCAGTAGTAAGGCTATTGCTGTCAGCGTCCACATGGATATTAAAATCACCTACAATAAGTACTTATACCTGTCTGATTTAAGGACTACACATGATAAAAACTCTGAAAATTCAGATAAAAATTCAGAATACGGACCTGGAGCTCGGTAGACAACAACAAATATAATTGGCTGTTTTGATTTCCGTGTTGGATGTTGAAGATTGAGAACAAGGCTTTCAAAAGAGTTATAATTTAGTTTGGGTTTAGGGTTAATTAACAGGCTTGAATCAAATATGGCTGCAACTCCCCCTCCTCGGCCTGAGCCTCTAGGAATTTGAGTATTAATATGATTAATATATTAATATGAGGAGTCGCTTCATTTAGACTAACATATTCTTCATGGCCCAGCCACGTTTCAGTAAGACAGAATAGATCAATTTGATTATCAGATATCAATTCATTTACTAGTACTGCTTTAGAAGACAGAGATCTGATATTTAGTAATCCACATCTAATTTTCCTATCCTTTTCTATCAATGCAGTGGTAGTTTTAATTCCAATTAGGTTGTTAAGTATTGCCCCTCTATTCACCACTTTGTGTGGTCTGTTGTTGATTATAATTGGAATAGTACTAGTACTACATGTTACTGGAATAGTACTAGTACTACACGTTACTGGAATAATACTAGTACTACATGTTATCCTGCAGAAAACATTTTCAGATTCATCCACTTGTATAGTGCTATCAGGATCAATGCCTGGGGGACATGAATCTGTGATATTTTCAACATAATGTCAATACTTGCCTTAGTAGCCACCCTTTGCTTTTTTGATAACTCTGCAAACCCTTGGTGTTCTCTCAATGAGCTTCATGAGGTAGTCACCTGAAATGGTTTTCACTTCACAGGTGTGCCTTGTGTCAGGGTTAATTAGTGGAATTTTTTTCCTTATTAATAAAAAAGCAAAGGGTGGCTACTTTGAAGAATCTAAAATATAAGACATGTTTTCAGTTATTTCACACTTTTTTGTTAAGTACATAATTCCATATGTGTTCATTCATAGTTTTGATGCCTTCAGTGAGAATCTACAATGTAAATAAAAAGGAAACGCATTGAATGAGAAGGTGTGTCCAAACTTTTGGCCTGTACTGTATATAGTGCACAATAATACCAATATAAAAATGATAATTCTACATAATAGGGACACCTATAGGACACTCCAGTGCATATACATTCAGAGAGGCATGATTCTTTTTAGTTTTAAACTAAAACTAATACACTAGCATTAGTAGGAATATATTAGCATTCTACAGAAAAGCAATTTTGGCGAATGTGGTCGAGCAATATCTTGTTTGTCTTATTTCACCATGAACAAATAGTTTAAGGGGTGTTGGAGTTAAACCATGCAGTATCTTACAGTTTAAAGTAAACACATTGGTTCTAAACAAAAATAAATGAAGCTCAATGCATTTTTTTCCGGTAATATTGCAATAATGGTATGAGGCTTTATTTCTCAGGAGATTGTTGAAATCATGAGAAAGTGATGTGGTTTTTTTTTTATTCCTGGCTGTTATTTTAGAGCACTGCAGGCGTTGTTTGTGGGCTGTACCAGCAAGAACGCATTGTCTCAAACTGTCGACAGCATTCTGTGTGCCTGTGAACTTGCGAGTTCATTCTAAGAACAAGTAGCAAAAATGTTTCCCCAAAGAACACAAGTCTGTTCTTGGCATTCTTGGGATTGAAAAACACCCCGTTTCTAAAACCATGTAGATATCCTGTCCACGGGGCCAGCCCTATGTTCCCACAGCCCTATGTTCCCACATTTCTAAGATTGTTCTTAAAATTAGGCCCTATGTTCCCATCAGAACAGAACATCTGCAAACTTTCCCTTAAAGTGTTCATATTATGCTCATTTTCAGGTTCATAATTGTTATTTGAGATTTTATCAGAATAGGTTTACATGGTTTAATTATCAAAAAACACCATATTTTTGTTGTACTGCACATTACTCCAGCTCCAGCTCCAGGTCTCTGTTTTAGCTACAGAGTGAGACATCTACTTCTGTAACATCTTTGTTGGCAGTCACACATGCTCAGTAGCTAGGTAAGGACTACATGAGCTAGCTAGCTGTTTCTCCAACTTCGGCCTGTACGAGGCAGGATTAGGCGGGAGACTTCTTCTAAACGAGGGCGCACTTCCAGAGCACCAGAGACACAAAATAACACCCCAAATCCCAGAAAAAGTGATTTTTTTTCATAATATGGGCACTTTAAGTTACCAGCTACTGCTAGCAGTTGCTAGCTAGCTTGGTTAAATTTTTCAAAAGTCTGGCAATGCGAGACTACCAATTGGTATGTGGACTGCCATTTGGAAGCCTTTGATGACAGTCTTTAACGTTAGATGTGAGATGGTTGTCAGAGTGTCAGACAAAGTCGGTTCAAAGTGTTCTAGTGTATGGTAGGCATAAGAGTAGAACAAAGATGTTGGTTTGAATGAAAACACCAGTCCCTTTAACAGTCCCCCCCAGAAAAAACTTTTTTTTTCCTGGTGTGTTTTTTTTTTCCCAAAACCCCCCCCCAAAAAAAATAATTAAAAGGAACCGAAATAAAATGAAAATGAAATAGACCCACGGAGCCCCATTTAATTGATTTTGTCCCAGGGACCCCATCTGATAGGATTTTTGCTTTTATTACAGAAAGTGTATTGAACCCATGACCAAAATAGTCACACATCCTGTCATTGTGTTACTTATGGATGGAATTATAGTGAAAAGAAATGATTCCCCTTTTTCCTGGGGCCTCCCTGGAATGGTCCCCGGACCCCACTTTAGGAACCACTGTACTAAGTGACCGTTAGAAAACATCCAAACATTCTGAATATACTTGAAGTTAATACAGTTTATTAAGGGCACACAATAAACACATGGTAACATAGCACACCATGCAAAAAAAAAAATCTGATTCACATTTGTGTTGTACATAAATATTTGAAAGTATTAAGGTGTAGCAGTGTTCAGTTTGTATGCACCATATATCTGAAACCACTGCAACTCTCAGTTCTTTTGCATCAAGGCTGAAGACTAGATACTAAGTATACCTGTCTTATTGTAGTTCAGCTTTTTATTGTCTATGCTGATTTTGTTCTTTTTAATATATCATAATCTCAGTGCTTTTGGTGTTTTATGTAAAGCACTTTTGAGTTGCCTTGTTGCTGAAATGTGCTATATAAATGAACTTGTCTTGCCTACATGATACATGTGACAAATGTGTGGTATACATACGCTGCATACCAGACCTTACAAACAAAGCACGTGGGGTGTTTCTCCACAAAATTGGATTCCCCCCCCCTGTTAAAACACCGGCAAAAATATAGAAATTTATGAAATTCCATTACATGTTAAAAACACATGTTTTTAGTTAATTCATGTCACTGACATACATACAACTTCAGCTATGACCGGTTCTACAATGAAATTAGATTTAGCCTGTCATAAAGGATTGGAGTTTTATATTATAGATCTATACTATATTTACGTGTAACCCATGAATATATAAATAAATGAGATATGCACACCCAACATAAAGTAGCAAATGTCTTACACCATGAATAAATATAAAAGTACGTTCACAAGCTTGACCAAAATGGAGCAAAGTGGCGTGAGGCTGATAAAATAAAACCTAGAAAGACTTTCAGATCTAGGTTGTTGAAAAAGAGATTTCAAGGCACTAGGGTGAAACTAGTCCTAATAATATTACAACTATTACGTCGGCTACTTTGGCTACAACAAACACAGCTACTGCAACTACATCATGGACTATGACTTGTCCTGATGTCCTCAATGTGTCTTCTTGAGCAATGTACATCCGACAGCCAGATTGAAGGGACACTTGCACCAGGTAAAATGAGTGCCGTGGCGTATCATCTCGTAGACTTTGATCTCGATGTAGATAGGCCTGACGAGGCTGTCGTTTTCAGTGCCTTTTTTGCAATCGGCATACGGGATGGCATACGGCTCTCTGCCTTCAGTCATATTCACACTGAAAGAAGGAAAAGAAATGTCCATGAATGAATGGAAGCAGCATGGCAAACAAAGTTAACCATTGTGCATCAATTTAAAAAAAAAAAACTCCCTCTTGTTATCCAAAAACACTGCCATGACATTTTGTATTAGTCTAATATTATTTTCCACTTTCACCGAGTTAAATATTTTGAACAACAGCTCAGTCCTGATCAAAACTACCTACTACTAACTACGTATTTGCCAGTTTGTTGACATATTTCCATCCAGGATTTTATGCTGTAAAAAATTCTGGTTTCAAAAAATAAAAAACGTAAAAGCCCAAAAGGTCCCCAGTGATGCACAAGCTTCTAACCCGACCCGTAGTCTTGTTAGAAGCTTAAGATAAACTTCATCTGTGCAAAGTAACTTATTTGCCTTTACCCCAAATATGTTGTAAACAAGCTATTATTCATGTATACATCCCTAAATGTGCCATTAGTTGAGAAAATCTTTGACAAAGTAGCTCTACTTGTATTTTAGCGGTGATTAAGATGTTTTGTTCCTCTCTTCTATATCCTGGCCAACAGAAAGAACACTCACTTCACTTTCCAGGGTGCAACTGAAGTGGTCTTGAGGTCCGACACGTGTTGGAAATCTGGCAGGTTAAAATTGGTAGAAGGTTCACAGCCAGCCCTACAGACGGGGCTGCTGCACACCGTCCACACCAGTCCCAGAAAGACCTAGAAACACAAATATGTACACACACAGATATTAGTCACATTATCAACGTCTGTAATTCACCATCACAAAATTGCCAAATAGATAGTTGAGAATTGTTTTCTTTGAAGGTCATTTCTAAAAGTCTTAGACAAAACCCTCACAGGCTAATATTTGAATGAGTCCTGTTAGCCAAATCCCCGCTACTATCAGGACCTCCGACCTCTCTTTGGAAGCAGAAGGTCTAACAGTGGGACACTGCATGGCGAATGCATCAACATTAAAGCACAGGAATGAATAACTTTAGAACTTATTAAGTCAGCCGTATCCATCTCCTAACCCTTTCAGCCCCATCCAGATCGTTGACAGTACTCACCATGATTGTTGTGATGTCCATGCTGAGGCTAAAGAGCAGAAGCAAATTCCTTGAAAGTACTGGAGTGAAGCGGGAACCTGTCCTCGTGTTATCTTGAATAAACTCTGATATCCTCTTACCCAGCTCTCTCAGTGTCTACCTTTCTCCGATCAATCTTTGCTGTATTTATGCTCCCGCGGTGACGAAAGAGCATTTGCATCGAGGGAAAACACCGGAGGCATCCACACATGGACCGTAGCCAAAAATCTATTGTCATCTCAATTTGATATTCCACTTTGACTCCTTCACTGCGAATGTGTGTTTTGACTGCTACATTTCTCAGCTATTGAAACGAGAGCACACAACTAGGCTACCAGAGCAGACACATGGAGCTGTGGAATCCCTTTTTATTTCGACTTAAAAGTATTGTTGTTTTTTTTGCACCGGGCCCTCTGGCTGTATTCACTTATAGACTCCAGGGCTTTAAAATGTAATCCATTCAGTGTAGTAATAACCAGCGGGTTTGAAAGTCATTCAGATATCTTTGAGTGTTCAATTGTGAGGTCCTACTTTTAACATGAACCCTTTTTCCTAAATTAGTTGTCACAATCTGCAGCATTTTATGTTTCGACTTAAAACATCAACCCTGCAATAACCTTAGTGCAGGACCTAATACAGTACACATAGCTTTATGATTATGCTTAATCCATGTTCCTGTTTGAAAAGGGCAATTTACGGAGCTGATATTTTATATTATATAATTAGATTTGCATATCATTTTTCACTCATTTTTAAATGATGGAACAAAGTAGTATGAGCTTTGGATAACACACAGATCACCAGACAAAAAGACTAAACAGAAATACATGGTATCAGTGTGGAGTTAAATTGAAGAACTCTACGTCATCCTGGTGTTCTCCTGATGGGCGATAACATGCACCAAGCCACAACACCCACAGGGAAAAGTAGAGAGGGGAGTTCTCCTGTCATCGACACGTTGGAAGGGGATCCTAAAATGTCTAACATTACACATGCCAAGGTTTTCTCTGGATTGGCGAATCCTACACCCCACGGAGGAGGCTTTCCCTAAAAGGCGTGTGGCAACCAGTCTGCCGCCTACACACGTCAGGCTACAATACTGTACCTGTTTATTCTAGTTGCTCCCTTGTTTTTATAGTGAGCTATGGAGGATCAATGCAGACAAAACTAATAAATAATAATAAATTCATGGTAAAGCAAATTAAGTGTACGAGTTGGACAGTGAGTTATAAATGTAGTATTTGGAGCCTCATGGTTTCAAGTTCACAAGAGACTGTCCTCCCCCAAAAAAAGGCCCACACAAACGCGTGATTCATGCTTCTGGCGTAAAATCTGCACGCCCTACGCTACCGCTACGCGATGCGTGAACACGGACCCCGGATCATGTGTAATGCGTAACGGAAAGTAGCGTCCATTTGAACCCAAACCATGACCAGTTTTCTGAACTTAACTAAGTAGAATTGGTGTCTAAACACAACCAAACAATGTCATACAATGGTATGCGGGTTTAAAATTGCGACTTACAATCTCTGGTTTTGTAATCTTGGTGTTAAAAGCTAACTTATGAAATGCTCCCCATTGGGTCGTATGAGAGGGAGGAAGGTTTTGGAAGTTTCATGAGCTTTTCGTATCGTGTATGCACTGATATGTTGCCTGTCCTTTTCGGGGGCTCTGCTTTCCTTAACGCGTTAGATAATAGACAATAGGAGGTGAGTGCTATTTGCAATTTACAGAGGTTTTTGATGCTCTAATCCTTTAATTAAGAGTATGTTGTTATGTTTGGTTAATAAGAACACCACTGTGTTGCAGGTCTCCGAGTGGACATGAAATCTGCAGAAAGAAGTCAGACAACGGAACGTTTTCAGATTTTATTTGGATTACCAGATGTACATTTCCAGGACAAAGCCTGACATCTGTCCCTCACATCTGTCCCTGACCCTCCTCCGCAGCACTGTGGAGGAAGGTCTGGCATTGCTTTGGCATTTCATCCAGGCGGGGTGTTGTTGTTATTTTTTATGTTGTATGTTTGGGTATCCCTGGGGAAGACCTCGGATGCTTTGTCGCTTTTGCATAATTAAAAGCAAACAGATGTATGGAAGTAACGAGAGGGCAGGAAAGCAGGAACAAAAGATGGACACACACAGCATGGAAAGTATATTCCTACTACTACTGTTGTGGTTTGTGTGGTCGGGTTCTCTCATCTGTTTCATGGACGTATACAGGGATTCCCACCCCCCCCCAACACACACACACCACACACACACACACACACACACACACACACACACACACACACACACACACACACACACACAACACTAACAAGTGTTAGCTAGAAACCGAGGCACCCTTACATGACTCACCTGTCATTCAGGGATTGTTATATACCTTTTATAGTTTTTTTAAAATGGTTCATAGGGTTACCAATGGGTTATTAAGGTGAATACAGATGTTACATTTGTCAATTAAGGGAGGAGAGAAAGCTTTTGAATCCAGGTTGGAACTACAGTGTCTTTGTACAATTATTCCATAATTATGAAGCCATAAATCAAGTTAGGCAGGATAAAAAGTCTGGGAATCACCAACTTCATTAAGGGTATATACATCTATAGGGGAACCTTGAATGACAATCCATCTTGTAGATGCTGAAATATTTCACAGGATGAATGAAAAGTTGGACCCTTCTGATGGCACTGGACGAAGAGTCAGGTGATCGCCGCAGTCAGTAGGATTCATCCTCTGGTCACCATGAATGGCTGTACAAAATGCCACAGCAATCCGTCAAATAGTTGTTGAGATATTCTGACCCAAAGCGGTGAACCGACCAACAGTGCGGCATTGTTATATTAAAAGAGCCTTCCGCGCTAGCATGGCTAAAAACATTAGCAAATTCGTATAGAAGAAAATGTAATACCTAAGAGTTTTAGACTTCCAATACACACACGTTCCGCGGAAAATAATTAGTCTCGTTAGGTGTCGAGTCGAGCCTAGCAAGGAGTCACCCCCATGTTAGTATCTTGCTATAATCTTAAGATCATGTGGCACAAGCAGGGACGATTCCAGGATTTTATAAAAGGGGTTGCACAGCGAGGACCAATAGTCAGTCAGGGGGGGCCCAGGGGATTTTATCAGAATACAGCATAATAAATCTGCTTAGAAATATAGGAAATATTGGATAGGGTCGAACAACACCATGTAATTTTGCTAAACAAAACACATCACATTCATTATTAATTTCCCTTTTTATTTTCAACAAATTGTGTATCTAAATACAACACACATTTTCTATATTTGGATAGTCATCATGGAAACATGAATTGGTCATGTGACTAGGGCTGGGACCATATCACATACCATGTAAAAATAAAGTGCAATATTCCCTCAAACTTTAACAAAGAAAACCTTGCTGTACACAGTTTTCAGATAATAGGAACAGAACAGAAATAAAGTGCAATTTATTTCTGACAGCAACAAGTCTACAGTGAGTTTAGTATGTTTTTACTTCTAAACTGGCCTACATTTATTTTTACACAGTTGCCATACAATGTGTGTATATACATGTAAGTGTAAATTGTCTTATCCAGAAGGCCTTCAATTTACTAGCGGTAATAGTAGTCTTGCATTGCCAGCTCTATCGTCCTAGCTCTATCTATGGAGTAAGGTCTGACTACACCATCCATACATTTTAGGATAGGAGGAAACAAACACTCTGGGTTGTTTGTATTTCTTTAAACCAATCACAATTGCTCGGCGGCTGAGCTCCGACGCCAGCGACGGTGACTCGGCTAAATAGTCTCAGGAAGGAACTTGTTTTGGTGGAACATTTGTACCCTGCAAAAGAAAACTTGAGAATGGCATCACACAGAGAGCGTAATTCAGGCTTTATCATGGAAATTTACTTTCCGTTGATCTAGACTACGTAACAGTAACAAGTAATAAATATGCGTTAGTAAGGAATACACATTCTACATTTAAAAAACAAAAAAGAATGCACATTTTTTTTTTCCATCTTGCTTCAGTCATAATGCGGTCATAACCACAGATTGAAACGATGAATGAATAATGATGATGCATGATGCAAGTCTCCAGTCTCTTCATCAATCATCTGTGATATCTTAGTTCCTACAGTCTGTGGAGGCTGACAGGATGGAAATACTACAAAATCAAAAGTCATTATCAGACCTGCCTCAACATGCCACGAGGAGCTGAGACTACCACCATACTGTATGTAAAACTGTAAGATAATCAAAAGATATGCGATGCAGTTACATATCAGCTAGAAATCAGCTTGTCACTGCTTGCCACATGTATTTAGATTCCTGTTCTATCTAGGTCATACATTTTGGCAAAGCACATTCAATTACTTCCTGCAATACAGTATGGGTAAGGGTGCGCCGTCTGTTTAACAAAATGTCTTCACACTTGGACAATCAGTTACCTAATACCTAAAACTAACCATTTTTCTTATGAAGCTTGTTATCAGAACTATATGGCACAGCAGGAAGCTCTAACATTACCTTGGAGATTGAAATCACAGCAAAGCTAGCATACTGCTAAGGCATACTGTAGACTGTTTTAAAGAAGTGGACATAGCTTCTGGTTCTAAAAAGCTGCACAACCTGCATGCTGTTATTGGCTGGGGGTTACACAGCCACGTGGGGCCTAAAGGCTCTTTGTTGACGCCCATAAACGTCCCACACTCACAAAAATAAGAAGAAAAGAGAGGCAGACGTTTTTAGATCTTGGAACAATTTTATATGTGTAAAATTGACTTTTTACTGAATTTATTTATTGGAGCCAACTAACCTATTACAACTCTAATGAAGCTTATAGGCAGGGTGATATGAGAATCAGCTCTACTGCATAATAATACACTAGAGAATATTTTCAAGTAATTGAGATCGGACAGGAGCATCAAAAACAGTATAACTCGATAAATGTATTCTCGTGTGAAAGTTCCATGTTCTTTGGGAGTTGTAGCTTAAAATGTTTTTGTTACCTGACCCCATGGTCCTGCTACTAATTGTTTTAACAAATGAACAGCCAGCAGGAAGATTTCTGCCTGCCTGAGTTAATGTCTGTGTCAATACCACTAAGTATTGTATATAGTAACTAATACCTATATATCTTTATGTTAAAAAAAAAATGTATTTAAATTTGAGAAGTAATGATTAGTGGTTATCAGATTTCAAGAATTGCAATTGTCCAAAAAATCCATAATAAGGAAAATGGAGTCGTGCCTCTGAATGAATTCCAGAGTGCAGGCCGCCTCTTGTTGATACTGAAGGTTGACGCAAACACAGCAACAAGTCCTTTCAAAAAGTTGTGGTGTGATGCCCTCAGATATGACACGGCCATCGAGGGTGATCATCCAGTGTCCAGTCATGACTTGTCCTGATCCACCTGAAACTTCACGTAACAGCAACATCACAATGCATCTCACTTGCATAACCTCTGTAAACTAAAGAACAGTGGTGGATCTGATATATATGGTCTATCAATAAAATGCATACCAGGCAGTATCAGGCAAGGACTTGCAGGTAGATTGAGAGTTGTCTCAATATCAGCCGCGGGAGCAGACACCTGTAGGGAACAAATGAAGACATAGTGAGATAGTTTGTGTATCCTTAAAGTAAAAGAAGTAGGCATAGTTTCCTCATTGTTTCCTTGACCACACATTTGTTGTTAAATCAGGCAAGGTTAATGTGTGATCGACTAACAACTTTGCTGGTTAGTTAATGTAATCACCGGGGTGCATCAGTAAAAAGGCTCTGGAGAGGAAGGCTTGTCTTCCTCGTATTAGAAGTAGTATTTACCCTTTCGGTGGGTGGGGTGGGTGGTTGGTTTCTGTAACCATAGAAAATAAAGAACTTTAAATGAATATATGTCAAATATATATACACTACCGGTCAAAAGTTTGGAGTCAGAAATGTCCATTCCACTCCATTCCAGACAGAATACCAGCTGAGATCAGTTGCTTAGTTTTTTTAAATCAGGGCAGCAGTTTTCAGATGACATTATGTGCTTACAGCATTGCAAAAGGGTTCTCGACCGTTGTAGTCAGAAGTGGCTGAAGAAACACTTGAATTTCATGCTTTTTGGTCTAAACGTCATACCCAAATTAAAAGTGGTACAGCTCCCATATACTTTGACACTCTGGGGTGTGCCTGATATAAAACAATGCAACTGATCTCAGCTGGTATTCTGTCTGGAATGGAGAGGAATGGACATTTTTAAGTGACCCCAAACTTTTGACCGGTAGCGTGTGTGTATATATATATGATACATATGATATACTGTATTTCCTAATATCTTACACAGTGCTGGCAAATAACATGTTAAACACCATTAGAACTAATAAGAATAACGTATAATATGACTTATGTCTTTTTGTGCATGAACAGAACACATGGCCTTAGCCTACTGGCAGTGCCCTCTCAGCTTCTACACCTGCATTCAGTAAACATATGCAATGGGCGGCACACTACTGCAGTAGCTCATTACAAGCACCCTTTAGCTGATTAGAAACAACCACCACCTTATAGCCTTTTTGCTGCAGATGGCATTTCCTCCAAAGTGCGTCCTCCGATATGTTACAAAATGAGTCCACCTCTGAAAAAACTTCCCACAGAATACTGTAGTGTACTGCAATTCATAACATTAGCATACTGCTATGGGTCTTTGTGCTCTCTCTTCAAATGGACCACCCCATAATGCATGGCTAACTACAGTACTGTATTACATAAATACAGTAAATTAGTGTGGAAAACTGGCTGTAAATGAACAACAGTTGCTTACAGTGTGTAGTTAGACACAACAACACACTTCTAGTGTTTTTTGCATTAGTCTCTACAATGATTTTTTTTTTGTTAGGACAGTAATTTCCACTCTCACTGGAATCTCTTATCAAATGTATACAATGCAAAAATGACTACAAGTTTGGTTGCAGTTGTGTATGAATGCCATCGCAAAATCAAGCATTTTGAGTTACTGTACATGCACATAATATGTCCCAGACCTCCAATTTATAAAAGTCACTGAAGGCCATTTGATGCTGCTGTGTCGAATCGACGGCGTACCCCAGCAGACCCCATCTGCGTCTACGCCGGACCCTACCCCGTAGCCTGACGTGCACCTCGGCCGTGGCTTGGTAGCGTTGCATCCCCCACCCCCCCGGCTCATTTCCTGGTTCTCCTTCTCCATAAACATGAAATCAAGGAGAGGGTTAACTTTTCCTGCTCCAGATTTCACACCGTGGGAAACGGGGAGACTCTTTGGTTCTCTCACTATGACTCTAGAGTCGCTACTCACTCTGAATGTAATCACCGTCACTCTCTCCCTTTCTCCCTCGCTCACATGCTCCCCCGCCCCCCACCACACACACACACATGCCGGCTTGACGCACAGGTATAAACATCAGGCCACTCACGTAGGCTACGGCGAAAGCTCTGCGTGGAGCCTCCGCAGAACTGTAAAATAAGCTTGAGTCACACTTAACACTTGTATAGGGTTAACACACTGCACAGCAACGCACCCCCCACTCATCTCCCCTTACATCACACTGCAGCCTTTTCTTTTTTTTCTTCTTTTTTAATTCCCCAGTTTCGGTTTACTCCATAGGTTTCCACAGTTTCTGCTCGGCATTTCCTCTTTTCTGCACGGATGCTACTTTAATAGAGCCCATCCCGTATCAACAGACCATGACTCAAGATTTGATCATTTTATTTCAAAAGGAAGAGGCGTTCAGCAGCGTTTATTGGTGTGTTGCATCAACGCGTTTGTGTCAGTCTATGCCAGTTCTCCAAAGAATCACCCGCGTTTAGTGTCTATGACTAAATGCTTCAAACAGGCTTGACAAATCTGATGCAACCGATAATGTTACCGATAAGGTTTTGCTTCTAAAATTAACCTGCCTTAACCCTGTAACCTCGCCGGTCCAGGTTTCTACACGCTTTGCATCTGCTGACTCACTAAACTCTACTGTGGTTAAGCTTACCTTTCAGTGTGGGTGGTGGGAATGATTTGTGTTGTGTGTGTGTGTGTGTGTGTGTGTGTGTGTGTGTGTGTGTGTGTGTGTGTGTGTGTTTGTGTTTGTGTTTATATTGCTTTGTCAGTTTCAGTTTGTCAACCATTGAAGTTGAAGGACATGGAAGGACATTTTGACTGGGCCTCAGTTTAAATGTTAAAGGGGTTATATATGTATATTTATGTATTTTATCAACCTGGACCAAGGCCGTAATCATAATATATAGATTATCTAATATCTAAGGCCCTGCGCTCGTGGGGTAAAATGACAAAATATTTTAACAGATGTGCCTTTCGTTTAGACGCCGACGGCGTTTTTGGGGCTTAAAAAGTGGAAATCTTAAAAACACTCCACCATCGCGTTCCCGTCTAAAGTGTAAAAACGCAAAAAGTCTGGCAGCCTCTATTGTTGTGGTGGCAGGTGACCCACCCCATATGTTGTTACATAAATCCAAATCTAGAGTGATTACTCGTCCACGGCCACTCCACCTATACTTGGTCCAGATGGCTTTCAGCTTTGATGATATCTGACTTTTACAGATAGCGTCTTTGTTGCGTGGATATGATGTCCCTCCAGGTACAGGATACTGATGAAGACATTCGGTCCATATGTCTATATATTTTGACTGGCAGGACTCCTAGTCCACGCCCTGTTGTTCCACCTCCTCGTCTGTCCAGACTAAACTGTCAGCCCCCCATGTTTTGGTTTGGCGCTACCAGGGAGAGAAGTAGAAGGAAGGTTCTACGCTGGCGCGCCGACTTGGTGGTGTTGTGTGGCAGTTCTTCTTCACACTACCACCTAGCCACCAGGCGTGCATACTACATCCAATTTCACACACTTTTGCGTCACCATACGCAAGCACCATACCCCCCCAAAACGCTCATCTAAACGCAGAATAAAAAGTGAACGCAATGTCACTTTTGTGTTTTCTCTTCCGATCGTTTCCGTCTATAAACATAGCCTGCAACGCAGACCGCACCATTTCTAATGGGTTAACTTGGCTGGGCTTGCTAGCGTCGCATTTCCCCTATTCTATATCCGTGGCGTTCTACTTCCGGGATTGCTCTCCTTCTGCCAGAAATTCCGCCGGATGTCATATTTTGTTTTTCAGATGTCTGTTACCTTCCACTTTCTTTGAGTTGTAATTTTAAATTCCGCTCGATTCAGATCTCTGCAGGGTAAATCCAGACAGCTAGCTAGACTATCTGTCCAATCTGAGTTTTCTCAGACTAAAACTACTTTTGAACGTACACGTTCCACCAAAACAAGTTCCTTCCTGAGACTATTTAGCAGAGACACTGTGGCTCCGTCTGGAGCTTAGCACCGCCCAAGACGATTGTGATTGGTTTAAAGAAATGCCAATAAACCAGAGCATTTCTCTCATCCTGGAATGCTGTGTGTACTAGCCAGACCTTCCTCCACAGCGCTGTGGAGGAATTAATTTGCAAATTATGGTGGAAAATAAGTATTTGGTCAATAACAAAAGTTCATCTCAATACTTTGTTATATACCCTTTGTTGGCAATGACAGAGGACAAACGTTTTCTGTAAGTCTTCACAAGGTTTTCACACACTGTTGCTGGTATTTTGGCCCATTCCTCCATGCAGATCTCCTCTAGAGCAGTGATGTTTTGGGGCTGTCGCTGGGCAACACGGACTTTCAACTCCCTCCAAAGATTGTCTATGGGTTTGAGATCTGGAGACTGGCTAGGCCACTCCAGGACCTTGAAATGCTTCTTACGAAGCCACTCCTTCGTTGCCAGGGCGATGTGTTTGGGATCATTGTCATGCTGAAAGACCCAGCCATCTTCAATGCCCTTGCTGATGGAAGGAGGTTTTCACTCAAAATCTCACGATACATGGCCCCATTCATTCTTTCCTTTACACGGATCAGTCGTCCTGGTCCCTTTGCAGAAAAACCGCCCCAAAGCATGATGGTTCCACCCCCATGTTTCACAGTAGGTATGGTGTTCTTTGGATGCAACTTAGCATTCTTTCTCCTCCAAACACGACGAGTTGAATTTTTACCAAAAAGTTCTATTTTGGTTTCATCTGACCATATGAAATTCTCCCAATCCTCTTCTGGATCATCCAAATGCTCTCTAGCAAACTTCAGATGGGCCTGGACATGTACTGGCTTAAGCAGGGGGACACGTCTGGCACTGCAGGATTTGAGTCCCTGGCGGCGTAGTGTGTTACTGATGGTAGCCTTTGTTACTTTGGTCCCAGCTCTCTGCAGGTCATTCACTAGGTCCCCCCGTGTGGTTCTGGGATTTTTGCTCACCGTTTTTGTGATCATTTTGACCCCACGGGGTGAGATCTTGCGTGTAGCCCCAGATCGAGGGAGATTATCAGTGGTCTTGTATGTCTTCCATTTTCTAATTATTGCTCCCACAGTTGATTTCTTCACACCAAGCTGCTTACCTGCTGCAGATTCAGTCTTCCCAGCCTGGTGCAGGTCTACCATTTTCTTTCTGGTGTCCTTTGACAGCTCTTTGGTCTGGGCCATAGTGGAGTTTGGAGTGTGACAGGTGGTTGTTATACTGATAACAAGTTCAAACAGGTGCCATTAATACTGGTAACGAGTGGAGGACAGAGGAGCATCTTAAAGAAGAAGTTACAGGTCTGTGAGAGCCAGAAATAGTAGGTGACCAAATACTTATTTTACCGAGGAATTTACCAATTAATTCATTAAAAGTCCTACAATGTGATTTTCTGGATTTTTCTTTCTCATTTTGTCTCTCATAGTTGAAGTGTACCTATGATGAAAATTACAGGCCTCTCTCATCTTTTTAAGTGGGAGAACTTGCACAATTGGTGGCTGACTAAATACTTTTTTGCCCCACTGTATATATATATATATATATATATATATATATATATATATATATATATATATATATATATATATATATATATATACACTGTATATATAATATTTATGTCCCACTACAGTACACTAGACTACACCACTGTATGGCTCTATTCTACAGCCGCCCCCAAATCCTATAGGGATTTGCACTCCCAAGAGTCATACTATGAGGAGTGATTTGGGGGGGGGTCATTTGGTATTGCAGGAAGCTTAACCAGCTGGGAAACTGGACGGACACAGGACTTGTTTCCTGCCGTTACTTCAGCCGTCCTGACGTAACCATCCTTACTTGGCAACACCTTCATAATGCGACCAACAGGCTCTAGAGCCCCTGGGAGTTGGGGGGTCAAGGATCATACCGACTGAATCAACATGCATATCCTTTGATACAGTCCATTTACTTAATTATTCAATTTTTGCGCTCAGAGCGTTTGGGCTGTTACAGACATTCCCTGACTGCAATGATGGTGCAGAGAGCGCAGACTAATTTGACTAAACTCAGACTAGACACTTTAATCAGATTCTGGCATGTTATGGGATTATGCTAAAATACAATATATAAAATACATACCTCCAGATTCGAGATTGCATCACTAGAAACTACTTTCAATATCATCTTAAGAGATTTTAAATATCATTATGCTCATTTTTAGGTTTGTGCTTGTATTTTGTGTTTCTACTTCAACATGTTTACATGCTTTAATGTTAAAACCACAGATGTGCAGGGGACTGGTGGTGTAGCTGTGGACAGTGTCAGCCCATGGCTACAGAGGAGGAGGGTTTGTGTTGTCGGGAGTCGGACGTGTTTTACCAAGGCCCGGAGAACTCCGAGGCATGCTGTCTTACAGCAACGGAGGACTTTCTGGCACTAATAAACTGCTGTTGTACAGACATTTTTTAACGTGCCCAAAATCAAGTGGAAGAGAAGACCTGTTCCAAAGGCACCCGGCGGCCATTTATCTGCCAAGTAAGTAGACCACTACTTATTTTCCTCAGTGCCTCAAATATAATTGTGCGAATCACCCAAATTACAACAAAAATCGCGAACCCTTGATTGCTCTTGCTTTCTTATTTCCACCCCTAGACAGTGTAGATTGGTGGCCTTACCGGATCGTCTTGGAGAGGGGCTTACGAGGTGAGCGTCTGGGGGCGCAAGGAGGCAGTCCTGCCCAGTTGTGTGGTGACCACCATTAGGACCGAGTACCCCTCCCCGACCGCCGAGTACAGAGGTTTTCAAGAAGCAGAGGAATTAGCGAGAATTCTCAGATTTTGTAAATAATGTAAGTTTCTACCACAGTGGAAGGATAATGTAAATATGTGAAGTTCTAACTAAAAGTCGTTTGTAAGATGTATCAGGACTCGTTTATTGACAGAATTATATACAGAACTATATACAAACAAATGGGAATATTAAATCTAAGCAATGGATTGAGGGACTGTCGTCCACAACAAACAACAAAGCTTCACTGCGACTTGAACCGAGATGTGTGGATTGTTTTAACAACTCTGACTTGTCAGGCCTGGACACAGGGGGCGATGTTCTTTAGAACCTTTTCCAGCGTCGAGGGGGCGAGGGCCAATCTTCAAGGTTACTGTCATCCCTCATCTTCAGAGTGTGGTCCATGAGGTCTGCACACCTCTCTCATACACGGGCCTGGCAATCCACTGACGACTGGCCTTTGAGTATGCAAATGCTAATTTGGGTTGTCCTATAAAACACATAATATAATAACAAATGATGTAATAACACAGTGTAGGTGTACATTTGGTCAAATATTTGCACACAGTACAACAGTTGTATCTGTTGTTTGTTTCTGCAGCTGACATTCCAAAAATCACTCAACTTCACTTTCTGGTCCTATTCAGATCATTTTAGAATGACAGAGACGTTAGTAGAAGGTGTAGGTCTTTGCCTTCCTTTGTTTGGCCTGTTCCTTGCCAACATTGGTGTTGTGGTCCATGACCGCAAGTTGGGTTCTGGCCAGCATTGCATCATACGAAAAGTGAAGCTTTTTCTGGGTATACTTCAGCATTGCTGCATAAAAAACTTCCAGGGACCCTGCGTAGGTGCAATGCAACCCCATACAAATATTAGCCGAAAACACTTAATGGTGTTTTAAGCCCCCAACGTCAACTTCAAGGCAGCGCTGCAACAGTCGACTTCAAGGCACCTAACCCTAAAGGCCGTTTTACAGTTGTGCGGAGGCTCCACGCAGAGCTCTCGCCGTAGCCTACATAAGTGGCCTGATGTTTATACTTGTGCGCTGGTGTGTGCGTCGAGCCGCATGTGTGTGTGTGTGTGTGTGTGTGTGGGGGGGGAGTGTGTGGTAGAGGGAGAAGTGAGAGAGGGATGGTGATTATCTTCAGAGTGAGTAGTGACTCTAGAGTCCTAGTGAGAGAACCAAAGAGTCTCCCCTGTTCTTTCTGACCACGGTGGGAGATCTGGAGCAGGAGAAGTTACCCCTCTCCTTGATCTCATGTTGTTGATGGAGAAGGAGAACCAGGAAATGAGTCGGGGGGGAAATGCAACGCTACCAAGCCACGGCCGAGCGACGTGCGTCGCCGCGATGTGTAGTTACATTTTTCGAGAGGTGCACGTCAGGATGCGGCGTAGGGTCCGGCGTAGACGTAGAAGGGTCTGCGTCTACGCCGGACCCTGCGCCGTCGATTCTACGCACAACCATAAAAAGGCCTTAACCCTAACCATTGCCTAATCCAAGTGCCTTCCAGGCAGTGCCAAACACAGGTGATAACGTACTTTGAAATGATATTTACAAGAGCCTCTTTTCAGTGTCGACCTAAATGTCTTTAAGTGGGAAAGTGCAGCACTACTTCTGTTGAACTAGCATGTTGAAAAAATAATTTTTTGTGAAAGGAAACAAAACTATTGTAAAGGCATACCTGTGTGTTTGAACAGTTGGGTGTTTGGCTCGAGGTCATGGTGCAAAGGACCCTAGGGTGAAATTACTCCGAACCATCACTTTAAGGACTGTCTGGGACCCACTCGCTGGTTTCCCAACCAATCAACATCACTGGGCGGAGTTAGCGTTTAAAATCAAATGTATGTGATGTGATGATTGTATAATTGATAATAGACACATTCTAAAAAAAAAATATATATATAAATGAATAAACTCAATCAACATTAGAAAAAAAACCCACATCAGCTCACATCATAACCAAAGGCCTAAATAAAATCCAGTGTCTGTGTAAGTGTGGCGTAAGAAGGTAGTTTAACGATTAAATAACTGCATCGATGCTACAGAAGAAGACAAAATGAGAAGGTATCACGTTGTAACAATTCTTTATTCCCCGTCATGAACTTGGTCAAGCACAAGAAAACCCCTTTAACAACACAAGGACAGATGGAGAAAGAGATGTACACAGATAGCATCCGTTTGAGCCTTTGTCAAACTAAACAAAAAACTAACAAGGTTTAAATGCTCTTGAGAACATACAGAATTATAATACAGAAATAATGAAATACTCTTATCTCCCCCTCCCTCTGCACGACTCATCGCTGCTCCACTGAAAACCAGAACGTTGTCAGAAGCTGCCACCGTACATCTGCTGTACAGCCCCAATCTGCAGGCGTTTGATATCAATTCATTACAGGGGAAAGGGGTGCTAAAGTGCTAAAAGGGGGCCTACATTCTGTCTTTTTTGGGGGTCTGCTGTGAGTGCAGAGTTGGTCTAGACATTACTGGGGAGCCTACTTTTGAATTTCAACATTTCTAGAGCATTCTGATTTGTCCCTTTATGTGTGCTTCTGTGATTTTACATAAGAAGCCAAATTCTCTCCTATGTAGGACATAACATCTCCTACGTAGGAGATCAACTTTGACAGAAGTTGTGCATGTTCATCGTTTTGAAGAGACGTCGGTTTTTGTCAGCTGTTTTTTTTTTGTATTTTATTTTATTTTTTAATAGTGCAGTTACACCGTTTGAACTAAGTCAGATAGCAGACTGTGGCTTGAAGCAGACTTCACTCTCCTGTCTAACCACTTAGACGGCTGTGTGTGTGTGTGTGTGTGTGTGTGTGTGTGTGTGTGTGTGTGTGCTTGTGTGTGCATTCACGTCAGCATTCAAGTGATCTGTGCCAGCGTAAAAGGTAACGTTCGTGCTGGAACCTAGTAATTCATGATAAATGTGCGTGTTTGCATCTACCATAAATTGTCAATTTCATTGTATTTATCTCTAAAAATCTTTACGTGAATGTATGCGAGTTGTCAATGTTTTGTGTGTGTGTGTGTGTGTGTGTGTGTGCATGTATGTGTGCATGAGGGTATGTGCGATTGTCCAGGCTCTGATGGTCAACAGCTGTCAGTTCAAAAAATAGAATCATTCTGTAAGAAATCACGATGGGGGGAGGGAGGGGGGAACTGACATCCCAAAATGCAGAAAAGTGGTTGCATTTCAGCCTGGCTGTCCCTCTCAATACTGGGTCATTTCCAAACGTGTTGCTCCTATTAGTCACTTGGACACAGAAACCGGGACAAACAGGCTCCAGCTCGAAAAATACCAAAGTTACCATTTAAATCAAATTTAAAGATGGACCAAAAACACCATCCCCTTTATCTTTGAGGATTCCCACAAACCAAAAAATTGTTAAAAATCTAATTAGCATATTTACAAGTTTTTCATCTCGACAACACGAGAAACAGACACATTAAATATCATGTATAAACAGCGGCTTTTTTCCAATATAAAGATTACATTTGTGACCAAAAACTATTCCTGGACTGAGACGGAGCATGTGTTTTCCTGGTGAGTATTATGGGATGTAGCACATTAGGACGTGCATACCACAAAGCACATTTACAGTGTACGCCAGAGCAGGCAAGGTGATTAACCCTCATGTTGTCCTCGTTTTTTTAGTTTTTTTTTTTTTATATATCAGAAATATGGGACGTTGGAATAAGCGCCGAAAACGCAGAAAAACACACAATAAAAACGTCAAAAAAAATAACGGAAAACACTAGAAAAAGTGACAGAAACATAAAAAAATAAAAATAAAAACGTCTGAAAAAGCTTTTTCTGATGTTGTAAAAAGAGTCCAAAACGTTAAAATGAGGACTGTGAAAAAAGCAAAACAATTTTGAGAAGGGAAGAGAGTTTTTTTCGTGGTCGACAGGAAGAAAACACAAGGGTTAACGGAGTTGTATTTGCAGCTTTATAAAAATAATAAAATATTCCGATATTAACATTTATAGCTGCTTCAGAGTTCCCACCGTATGTACTGGCTGCTGGTGGCTGTTTAAGACAATAATGTTTGTTTGTTTTTTAAATTTTGGTTTTAAAGTGCTCATATTCTGCTCATTTCCAGGTTCATAACTTTTTCAATTCAATTTTATTTACAGTATCAAATCATAACAGAGTTATCTCGAGACATTTTACAGATAGAGTAGGTCTAGACCACTCTATAAATTCCAAAACCCCAACAATTACAGTAATTCCCTCAAGAGCAAGCATTAGCAGTGGCTAATGCGACAGTGGCGAGGAGAAACTCCCTTTTAGGAAGAAACCTCGGCAGACCCAGACTCTTGGTAGGCGGGGTCTGGTTGTATTTAGAGGTTGTACCAGAATAGGTTTACGTGGTTTAATTTTCAAAAAACAACATATTTTTGTTGTACTGTGCATTGTGCGACATCTCACTTCTGTTCCATCTTTGTTGGGAGTTGCACATGCTCAGTACCTAGTCAGTCAGAAGCAGAGTATGAGGGCGTGCCCTGACAGTACCTAGGTAAGGACTACTAGTCAGTCAGAAGCAGAGTATGAGGGCGTGCCCTGACAGTACCTAGGTAAGGACTACTAGCCAGTCAGAAGCAGAGTATGAGGGCGTGCCCTGACAGTACCTAGGTAAGGACTACTAGCCAGTCAGAAGCAGAGTATGAGGGCGTGCCCTGACAGTACCTAGGTAAGGACTACTAGCCAGTCAGAAGTAGACTATGAGGGCGTGCCCTGACAGTACCTAGGTAAGGACTACTAGCCAGTCAGAAGTAGACTATGAGGGCGTGCCATGCTAGCAGCTAGGTGAGCATTATAACGTGTGTTCCAAAGTGACCATGTTAGTCTCTGAAGTAAAGGCTGGACTACAATAGAGCTGTTTGGTGAACAGTGGTTTCTGTTGGAGATGGTAAGTCCCTTTGGGGGGGGACTTCGGGCTTTTTCACTTTGTAAACCTATAACCTGCACAAAAAAAAGATATACTGTATAACACAATAAAGGAAAGGGGGGAAAAAAGCCCAAAAGCACAATATGAGCACTTTAACAAATAATTGGTCGAACGGTACGTTTGAGGCATTTTGTCTCTTTGCACATTCCTCTGAGGTCGCCACACCAGTCAGCCCGAGGTCAGAGGTCAATGGAGTCCATGATGTTAAGCATCAGTGTCATGGGGGGGGGCGGGGGGAGAGATTTCTGACGGTGCAGACAGAGAGCAGTTTGAGGCAGGCGTGTCCTCGTGTGTTGGAGGACCGCTGGGAAACGTCGGGACTCCCGCTCTGTCTGCCGGCGGCACGGCGACTCTCCGTCCCATCGGCGCCCGCTCTACGTCGTCTGCAGGGGAGAGAAGGAGAGCACAAAACAACTTCATTTATCCCTAAAAGGAGAATTCAACCAGTCACATAAAATACAAACAAGAGCAGAATAAACGCCGTCGCAATCATCCAATCAACCGACACGTCAGTAGCAGCAGATCAAACACCTCATTTTTCAAATTCTGTAGAAAGGGATTGGTTTTTTCCAGCAGCTGAACGGGTGCGACTCCTTTTTTCCCCCCCTGCACTCTTCCTTTCATAGTTTCCGTTGCTTACTCCAAACCAAGCCATTTGCATAGCTAGTGTCCTGCACCCTAACACCTGTTTTGTATTTTTTATTGCATGGCAACTTTACGGCGGGCTGACATTTACGTAGGTGACTCTGTGCTGCCTACGGACTGTGTGACAATGAAAATATTGACTTTGTAGTGGGGAGCAGAGAAACAACGTCCACCCCAGCAGTCTCCGTTTGTTGTGCGATTGCCTTGGCAAAAGCTGTTTGTCATCACTCTCACTTTTACAGCCTATTTTAGGGGATAGATGTACGTACTGTGTGGAGATTTCAAACGTACCTGTAACAATCCCATTTATAATTTATTATGGAGGATAATAAAAGGGGCGACCCGCATCAGTGGCTTGAAAACACCCTGGCCTGAATTGTGTTTTTTTCATTGTAAGCGCACACACACACACACACACACACACACACACACACACACACACACACACACAAACCCACACACACAAACCCACACACACACACACACACACACACACACACACACACACACACACACACACACACACACACACACACACACACACACACACACACACACACACACACACACACACACACACACACACACACACACACACACACACACACACACACACACAGGAGGGGAGTGATGACATTGTGGGTTGACATGTGTTATTGTCTGACACTGACCTATTTACCTGCGTCAAGTCTCTGGAAAAAAAACTGCTATTTGATTCCATTTGCTCCCCGTGCCTGTGATTTAATAATGATATAATATACATCATAATAATAATTATAATATATATAATAATACATTTTCTGTAATCAATTGACTAACCGTTTATAGATAACATACCCAGACAGCAGGTACTTCATCACACTGATGCTAAAATCCTCCTCTAACCCTAATAAATAACGTAGTTGCCAGTTGATTTAGGCCCTCGGAGGTGAAACTGAAGACAGTCTAATCCAACAGTCCTGCGTGATGTTGCTGCGATGTTCAGTTTTACGTTGAGGCCGTTTTAGAGACATTTTACTGATGGCGTTTCTATTATTCTCTTCTATTATTAAATGCATCAGTCACTCAGGCCGGGTTAGCTCAGTCCATAACCAGTTATCTCGTCAGTTTTTACTTCTCTTCATTAATCAGAGGTGTGTTTTGGGCGTAACATGCAATCAACCAATCAGAGATCATCTCCCATTCCCTTTAAAAGCCAGGCACCTTGGAGCATTGCTATTATGATGGAGGATTTGCACCGTAATATTTTTATTTGTAATCTTCTGCATGTGTGTGTGCTGCTGTGCGTCCTTGTGTGTGTAACAAGCATAGTGTGCGCGCGCTGTGCACAAGCCTAGGAGCATTTTACTAATGCTCTGTTAAAATAACAATGAAATGCTGCGTTATTGACTTTAGACCAGGTTTTTGTTGGTCAATGGTGCGATCACTGCCTGCTGCCTCAAGATAGCAATACGCACAGAATGCACCTGAACACACCTCCCTGTAAGACCAGCACACCCAGAATGCACCTTAACACACCTCCCTGTAAGACCAGCATGCCCAGCTGTTTAAATGATGTGGGCGCTGGACAGGAAACTGACAACTGCGTGGGTCTTAAACTAGCAAAGAGACTTGGGTGGGGCTTTGCGCCGCGCTGGGTGCAAGATGGGGCCCACAGGGTGTTCCACTGAGCCGTAGCCTTACCTGTGCATTCTGCCTCTGCATCTTGTGCCTGGAGCAGGCCGCCGGCTCTTTCTCCCCCGAGCCGTCCCGTTCTGACTCGCGCTCCCGCTTCCCTGTGATGCCGCCTCGGCCGTGTAGCAGGAGTCCTGGATGGAAGAGGAAAAACGGGATGGTTATCAGAAACACTCTACTGGATGGACGTGTGGGAGGTCTAGTTTGGTAAATCTCCTGTGCTCTTCCTCTACTGGGAAACACCTGAGATTGGTGATTACTAAACGGCAATTTTATTTATGAAGCACCTAACACGTAAACTCAAAGTGCTTTATATTAAACACAAAGTGAAAAAAAATATAAGCATAACGAGAACAGCGCATAAACAACAAAATAATAAGACAGTATAAGCATCGACTAGGGCTGCGCGATATGAGGGTAATATGCGATAATGTTGTCGAATATCGTGATAATGATATCACTTGTAATAAATAAACAAATACTAAAGGCCACTCAGTTCTGCACTTCTGCTGCTTTCAGTATTCCGCCAAAATAAAATGCACTGCTTGTTGAATTTAACACAAATGAAAGGAAATTCTTTTTAAAGGTTATTTTTTTTAAGCCTTTATTGTGACAGCTTAGATATGAAAGGGGAGAGAGAGAGAGAGAGAGAGAGAGAGAGAGAGAGAGAGAGAGAGAGAGAGAGAGAGAGAGAGAATGACATGCAGGAAAGTGCCGCAGGTCAGAAATGAACCAGCGACCTCTGCATCAAGGACTGAGCCTCTATATGTGGGTGCTCGCTCTTCCACTGGGCCACCCAATGGAAATCATTTTTAACATTCAATTACCGACCACACACACACACACACACACACACACACACACACACACACACACACACACACACACACACACACACACACACACACACACACACACACACACACACACACACACACACTCTGATAGCAGGATTTTGAAGGGGATTCCCTATTGTACCGGGAGCCAACGTAGGGAAGGCAAGGCAACTTTATTTGTATAGCACATTTCAGCAACAGGGCAATTCAAAGTGTTTTGTACGTAGTGTAATGGGGAAGAACAGTCTCGCCCTCTTGTGGGCAGCATTCACACACACAGACACACTTCAGCAGGGCGGGAGCGGTAGCGGCGCCAGCTTCTCTCTCACCTGGGTGTTGGGGCACAGCAAACTCATGGTAGAGCGGGCCGCCGGGGACGGTCTGGCTGGCGTCTGGCACCGAGTGGTATCCTGCAACACACACACACACACACACACACACACACACACACACACACACACACACACACACACACACACACACACACACACACACACACACACACACACACACACACACACACACACACTTTGGACTTCATTGTTTGTGAGAGGGCTCAAAGGTTCAACATCATATCCTCATCATGTAACCATATTCGCCCGCAAAAAAAATAAAGCATGTACGTGGCTTATTTCAAGTAGGTGTCTTAAATGTGCCAGACTTAGCCAAAAGGCTACGTTTCAGTGTTTCTGCAGTATTTCATTATACCACACTACCTAAAGGGACAGTTCAGATCTTTTGAAGAGTGGTTGTATGACCTACTTCTCCATAGTCAGTGTGTTAGCTAAAGTAGATCCAGGGGTCGGTTTCTTTTCAAAATGTTGGGGATATAAACAAAAGATCAAAACCCCTGCTCATGTCAGGGGACGCCCTACCAAGCGGTTGCTGTTGATGCTGGTGTAGATGTTGCTGTTGTTGTTGCTGGTGTAGGTGCGGTTGCAGTCGCTGTTGGGCGCCGTTCGGTCCCGTGTCCTCTTTATTGTGAAAGTTGAGCAGGATGCTCCCGCTGCCGTTAACTGTGGCAACAGAGCTCCCCAACACTCCGGGCACTAAAAAAAAAAAGAAATTAATTACAGAGGAAAACATATGACTGATTGTCATAGGTAGAATCACCATTATTACAACCATAACGGCAAGAAAGTGCACTGCACATCTTTATTATTCAAAAACTGACTTAATAATGACTTATATTTATATAGCGCCTTTCACAAAACCCAAGGACTTACAATGCGAGTTGTTGTTGTTGTTGTTGGTCCCTGGCGGCTGCTCTCCGGGAGAGTAGGCCATCATTCCTCCGGTCCCGTTCCCGGATGGCACCGATGCCAGCAGGCCTGAAAGACGCAAACACGTTTATTTTTCCTACCCTGAGAGGAAAGGACTTTGAATTCCTCAGTGTACAAAGAGGGCACGAGTCCGTAATTGTTTCCATTTGGCCATTTGAAAGGCACAGATGCCACGTTTGTGATGACATGTTTGGGGAACCCTGTCCTGAAGTCCACTAGACATGTGTGTCCACTGACGGTATAATAACCTTCAGCAAAAATATGGTTTAATGGTATTGCGGTACTGCAATTACAGCTTTCAAATGTATTATTTTGAAAGGTCTGTATATATCTTATTACTTCTACACTACAACAGTAGGTTGTTTTTTATGGTATAGTATGTTTACATGCTCCTGGTTTACAGTAGTACTCATACTCCAGTTACAGTATTCCTAATTTATTATATGTTTTGCACTCTTTTGTATAGTAGTAGTAGATTTTGTTGTTGTGGTCTTATTTTATTTAATTTAATTACCTTGTATATTATTTTTCTGTGTGCTTTTCTTTGCCCTTAAAGCTATAGTGTGTAGTTGTGTCGCCCCCATGAGGAATTATTCTTTCTTTTTGTTCTGGGCATTTTCGGCCTTTATTTTGATAGGACAGCTGAAGACATGAAAGGGGAGAGAGAGGGGGAATGACATGCAGGAAAGGGCCGCAGGTCGGAGTCGAACCCGCGGCCCACTGCCTCGAGGAGTAAATATATATGGCCGCCCGCTCCACCAAGTGAGCTATCTGGGCGCCCCCCCCATGAGGAATTCTAAGTAATGACAACAAAACTGTCCACATGGTACAAGGCTACGTGATCAGATGTCAGAGTCTGGAAACATGAAATAATTCCCCAATTTCCTCGTTGGCATTAAGGACTGGTGTCTAGATTGGCGGCAAAATAAGTTGCATGTTGGTCTCATTTGTAGTCGTAATACAGGGAATTATATTTGGACTAGCGACAGAAAGAACTACGATGCCACATAATTCAAAAATAACATTGTAAAGTGCTGCGAGAGCATTTCAATGAGCATTACAAGAAAGGAAATTAAGACCTGTTGAAAATTATTTAAGACCTAGAACACAATTTTAGACTTTTTAAGGCCTGAAATATTCCCTGCTGAAACCCTGAATGAGTGCCACAGCAATTTATGTCAATGTGCTGCTCTCTTACCCAGTCCCCTGTATCGGCTGAGCTGCTGGTAGATCTGCTTCATCCTCTCGATGTTCAACCGGCTCGCCTCCGCGTGGTGAACCATGGGCTTCGGGTAGTGGACGCCAATCACGCACTTGGCGGCCGCCTGGACGGACTCCGGAGCGTTCCACGGGTCGTAGATGTACTTGGCGGGGAAACCTCGGAGGACAGGTAAGTATCGTCTGGAAGCACAGGGAGACATTAGATTTTGCAGGCTTGTGTCAACCCAAAGGTGGAAGGTTGCAGAGTGGTATGCAGGGTATGCTACAGGTTATTCTTTTAAATATTAGGAAGAAAATGGGTCAGGAAACCTGCCTAAACGCTGCTTTGTGGTTATAGTCACTATAGGTAGGGGAACCCAGAACTTTAGTTTTCATAAGCTGCCGAGCCAAAAAACTGTTTTTATGAAGACAAAACAGACTGGAGGAATCAGCAGAGAAAATGGGGAGACTTTGGGATCCTGACACTAACCTAACAATATGGCCGACGTTACGTTTGCAGCAAGCATTTTGTTACTAAGTCAAATGTCCAAACGTCAGTTTTAGGCTAACTATATGTAAGTTAAAGGACAATTCCAGGGGTTAATAACATATGTGTACTGAGTCGACTGCTCTCTGGAATATGTTTTCATGCTAATCCAATGTGTCTCTAGCTTGACACAAGATACCGCAAACCACTGATTAGCTTCTAATGCTAGCCTTCGGGGCAGAGGGTAAATCTCTATTTCTACACCACTAATGAGGCTCAAAATATCACCACACTTCAACGGTAGCATAATGAGGGTCCCTACATGTAAACCCAAGCATTGAGAACTTTGTAAGTGTACAGACAGTTTATTAAAAAGACAGTTTAGAAAGACAGTAGCGTTCATGTATACAGGCAGGCGCCATCTTGGGAAAGCAGTCATGACCAGTCGAACCACGAAACTGTACACTTACAAAGTTGTCAATGCTTTGGTTTTTTAGTATTCTAACACATTTTTATGCACCAATTTATGATGAAACATCTTTATTTATGTCAAGGAAAACAGAAAATTCAGAAGGCAGGTGACAATTTAAAATACAAAGTCCAGTTAGTTTGATTAGTATGAACAGGGCTCGGCGCACCAAGCAGCACGTTTTCGCTCCGAAGTTGAAAGATTTAGGAGCGCATAAAGAACTTTAGGGGCGCAATTTAGTTTAACAAATTATGTTTTTTTTAATAGAAAGAACACGAGGAGACATTGACAAGCAAAAGTGACAACATGTAATCGAACAGAAGAAGTATACTAGGTTTTTAATTTGTTTGTAATTATTCATACTTTTAACTGACTTAAATTCCTTTTTGGGGGGCGCCATGCAGGAAAAACAGAGCATGCTGGTGTTCAGCACTCAATGCATACAGGCATTCTGGGAAATAGCTGCTACAAAATAAAACACAGAACCACAACACTGTAAATCATGGCTACAGTACATGAGAACATACAGAGCACAAAGCCAGTCTACAAGTCTGAAACTCTTGTGTGGACTTTTAAAGATTGCGGCACTGAAGTGACTTAAGGCTGATTTATGCTTCTGCGTCGAATCAACGGCGTACCCCCGCAGACCCCTCTGCGTTGGCGCGAACCCCCCTCCGAGCCCTCCGCCGTAGCTCTATGCGCACCTCCAAAAATGTGTAACTTCGCGTCTGTGATTGATCAACTGGTCCTGTGTGTTGATAGTGGGTGTTTCCAGCAGCCTACTGTGGGGAGTAGCAACACGCTAGATCACTCAGACATCATAAACTCAGACATATTTTGGTTACAATGACGGGGTTATCTGTTTGTAAAGTCTATATGTCAGTAACGTTTTGAAATTAGCACTTCGCCAGCAAGCAGTACTTTGTGGGCAGTTGTGCTAAAGTTAGCTTGCTAATGTAACATAAACTGGCTGGCAGACACCTCGCAAATAACCTCAGACTCATCACCCCCTAGCGTTATGGCGGTGAAATGCACCGTGATGGAAAGCGGCCCCGACGCAGAACTCTGAAAGGGTCACGACGCTGTAGGAGCGACGGCGTGGAGTTGACGCTAAAGCATAAAACAGCCGCAGAAAACTAAAAGGGCGATTCTCTGAGGCGTGAAGCCAATAAAACGCAGACTACAACAAGATAGAGAAGGCAACATCTCACAGTACCATTCCAACCTGCTAAAAGTCTGGTTTTCCTTCCTCTGGGCCGTCGTGGATTTGCTCCGAGTGACAAAGAGAGGCCACCTACCTACTGCACCTGGTCCGAGCTTACCGAGTCCGAGGAGGCGGGGACAGGACAGAGGAAGGGGGGGTGTAGGGGTGGAACTGTGGGAAATTGCTCCGTGCAGTGAGGGGGGGTTGTGGAAACCGCCCCATCGCTAGACAGATCACAGCCACTTGGGTCGATGATTCTAGGAGACGAATACTGTAACACGCCGTTAGAAAGCACGAGGGTGGTGACCCACCCCCCCACCCCGATCAGAGCAGGTGTATAGTGGAAAGGTTCGGCATCGAAACACATCTGCTTTTCTTTCTTACACACCACTGTAAAACTTCCTTTTCCTTTTTGGTTGCCCTTTGATTGAGGCTACAAATAATAATTCCCCATGCACTGTATCTGGATATGGATATGTGATTCTTGTGAAAGCGCTTAGCGTCCACACCCCCGTGTCCTCATAGTGCGTTCCATTCGTACTCGGAAGTCCGATTTCCGAGCTCGAGGCAACCACCGAGTACCCCGAGTTAACAATCCAACCCGGCTGCCCCGTGCATCAACAGCAGTGAAAGCTGTAGTAACGTACAGTTATTAGCACTTCTGTGTTATTTGTGTCTCACTAAATCAGTCGTACACGCAGTCCTGTCCATCTTCTATCTGTAGACATGTTAGTATGCTTAAAAAACAGCGTAATGTATAGTTATAAACTGGCATTGCTAACCATGGCTAAACTGGCTTCAGCTAATGAAAACAATGAAAAATCTGACTTGTAAATGAAATGCATTCAACTCGGGTGTGACGTCATTCCCAGTTTTGGCTTCCGAGTTCCGAGATTAATGGAACGCACTATCAGTTAATGGCAGTCAAGAAAAAAGTGAGTAAAGCTAAATATATACTCAAAATAAAAAGGTTCCTAGTCGATGACAGAAGTCTTCCATTATACCTCACAGCTCACCCCCCCCCCCCTCCCCTCTCATCAGACAGTGTTGGACTGAGGAAATAGCTCATGCCTGCTCCTCCTGTCCCTTAAGGCCTTTTTACAGTTGCCGCAGCCAACCTGCCGCGCGCCAATGTGACATCAAAATGACGCTGACAAAGCGGAAACAGGAAGCGTGGACGAGTTCGAGGGCAACGGGATGCCAGGACTCTCAGAGTGACTGCAAGTCTCTCTTGTTAACTTACTGGGTTAAGAGGAGTTCTTTTATGGTGAATGAAAGGCTTGATCCCACCAAGTAGCTCATCCAATCAAATCAAAGCATTGACGTCAATGCTGCTGTCAGTTCTGCCGTTGTTTGCCTTTTTCTTCTACTTCTAGTCTGTAGAAATAGCAAACTCGGTAGCCTTTCCTCATTAGCGCCACCTCTGTTCAGGAGAAGACTGCAGCTAGTATCACGACCACCATGCGCGTCTATAAACAGTTACGGCGCTCCCATGACGTCACACTGGTGCGCGACAGGTCGGCTGCGGCGAGTATACTGGATGCTTCAGACTGCGGTGGTTGTCATTTTAAGCTTCCTCTGCTGACTGTCTCCTCCCACAACCACAGCGCCACACTCTGGGCTGGCCCCCCACATTTCAACAAAAGGGACCACAACCTCTTTTTTGCCAGGAAGATCTGCGCCCAGGTCCGCCTGAACCGGCAGGGCTGCATTCCCATAAGCAGAGCACCACTGAACATTTCACAAAGCATGGGATGAGGGGGCTTTGCGTGGCACGGCACCTAGGGCTGGGCCATATGGAGATAATCAAATATCACGGCATTTTGTAACGAAACACATCGATGCAGATATTGCGGCGATACTGTAGACTATTGGTGCTTTCACAAAATATATTCACAATTCGATTTTAGAATAAATAATCTTCAATATTGTGGATATAATGGCTTATTCTGGTTCAGAAAATGACATCACTTTACTGTAACGCAGCCTTTAAAACCAGGAAAAGACACTTATATCCACACGATATCCAAACTCTAAGACGATATCTACAGTAGTCTCATATCTTGATATATATATATGATATTGATATATTGCCCAGCCCTAGGCACAGGTAACGACAACCGTTGCCAACCGCGCCGGTCCAGCGCCTTTCCTCACCCCCCTTTGGGGAATGCTAAATAGTCCTCTACCTAACGGATACATAGCTAGGCCTTTTCATTTCCCTACCAAGTGGTCAGAATCCCTTTTGACAAAACGAGATGCCAAGGTGTGACAAAGCTACCCAGAGGGGGGGCTGCAGGGGCGCGAGCAAAGTCCAGTCCTTCAGGGTTGCACAAAAACAACGACCAGCGATTTCTCAACTCAGCCCCCCGACTTCCATCCAAGGCAGCAATCAGCTACGATCTACGAAAGGGGAGAGGGATAGCTGAACATTTATCAGTATTTTAAGCCCCCCCACTAGAATTAGGTAATGGTTAGGGTTATGGTTAGGTGCCTTGAAGTCAACGGTCGCAGCGCTGCCTCAAAGGAGACGGTGGGGGCTTAAAACACCATTGAGCTAGCTGAAACCCCCCCCCCCCCAAAAGAAAAACCCAGCTGAGCCAAAACACAAACACAGAGCCACATCCAGAGAAAGAGAAGAATTAATCACGCCTTAAGATACGCATACACAATTACCAAAAGGACATTCACAAATAATTAAAAGGCACGCCAAGCAGTACACTGGTGAACACTGAAATAGTTTAAAAAAAGACATGGCTGAATCCAAAATAACTAAAGTGCTGAAGTTTTCAGAGAAAAGAAAATGGGCCGACAGGGCAAAAACAAAAAGAGAAGGAGAGGAGGAGAGGAAAAGAAGGGATGTCTATTGCGATTCCAAGAAAAGGCCGCCCCACCTAATGAAGTCCCCGTTGGGGTCGGTGCGTCTGCCGAAGCCCACGGGGCAGTAGCAGTGGAAGAACTGCTGGAAGAAGGAACTGCAGGACAGCCACATCCAGCTGCCTGCGTTCACGCTCCAGTCTGCATCCAGAAGCAGCTCCTCAAAGACCTGCGACACAAAGATAACAGCGTTTGTTTGACACGTGATGCAGAGCTTTCTCAATGTGTAGTCTCGCATTGCCAGACCTTCCTCCACAGCGCTTTGGAGGAGGGTCTGGCTAGTCCACACACAGCATTCCGGGATGGGAGGAAAACATGCTCTGGTTTATTGGCATGTCTTTAAACCAATCACAATAGTCGTGGGCGGCGCTAAGCTCCGCACGGAGCCTCTGCTAAATAGTCTCAGGAAGGAACTTGTTTTGGTGGAACATGTGGACATTCAAAAGTAATTTTAGTCGTGCAACAGAAAACTCAGATTGGACAGATAGTCTAGCTAGCTGCAGTGTTTCCTCTATGTTGATTGGCAAGTGGCGGTCTGCCACGGTTAGATTTCTCCCGCCACGGTTACAGAAATGTACAAAAAGCCGTCTATGAGCCGTGATTGTAAAGAGAGTCGGAGAATAGCGCAGACACACGCTTCACAACGCGAGTGGGCAGCGTGCCACTCGGAGAAAAGGGAGAAAGAAAAAAGAGACAGGCTGTCCGGAGGACCCGGTTGAGATGGCATGTGTGCATTCTTTACAACTGTAAGTCGTATAACTTATATTGTCAGTTCATTTAAGCCTGTATTAGTCTATAGTTCTTGCACATTTTTAGTTTCACCTTCACCTGCTAGCTAAATTGCACGTGGCTGTTTATTCTATACAACGCCCTTGATATCATATCATGGCATAGTAGGCTAAACCGTGATTATTTCATACATTCATGAAACATATTGGGGAAAATTCATTCAACATAATTCACAGCCAAATAACAATTAAAAGTATGTCATTTGAACATTTATAACCTAACCTGGCAGGCACTGCCTCAGTTTTGGTGTCTGCTGCGGTGCGCAGCGCTGTTCGGACCGTGCGCCGCTGCCCTTTTTCCTCCATAAACTCCGCTCTCAGCTCCTCTGCCAGCTGCTGCATGAACTTCCTCCGGGACATTTTACAGCTGGTGTACTCCTGGGAGAGGATGTGTGTAATGATTCCAGCCAGTTGTAGCATGTATAAAGTTATATGAACACATAGACAGCTACCGGCCATCTACGTGTACCGCGCCTTTCACAGAGTGATCGCCCGGCGCTTTTCTTCCGATTCAGAACCGAGTCCATCCACGCCGTAGCCTACGTTACCGACTCTGGCTTTGCCTTCGGCCCATCGGTGATGCCCACACTTGTTACTGGAGACCGCTAGTTACGTTTCTCTGACAGAGACTATGGTAGTTACTAAGCAACCAAGATGCATCTTCAAGATTAAAAACAAAACCGCAAAAACCCAAGAGGTCAATATGACAGTGTATGGCCAAAATAGGTAAAAGTGATTGTATTTTCTTTGACTTTTGTGTAATGTACAGTATATAAAAACAATTTTAAATGAAAATACAGACCATTTTTGGAAAATTCAGGTACCAGCAGTATTGTATTTTTTTTTTTTTATTTAGCAAAGTTATTACACATATAAATTTCAAAACTGTCAAAATGACTGTCCTGGCCGTTCTAGTGTTAAGGAACAGGCCACAGGGGACCATCTAGCAGCATGTATGCTACTCAGCATTAATGGGCCAACTCTTTCTGAATTCCCCTATATGGAATTATTTTTCCAAAAGCCAAGAAAAATCAAATGCACACAGCAAGGCTGCCAACTTTGCCACTGAGGCAAATATGCAATTAGTTTCATTATGAATGGTTTCATACTATAGCCTACTTTGGGTTTTGGTTTCCCTATGAAGAATTTCTTGTAAAATTCATGTTGTAGACCTACAGTTCCTCAGAAATACAGTTCAATCAAAACAAAATGAAAATATGCCTCATTATGTGTGAATAGAGGTGAATAAATATATTTTTTGTTTGTGTTGCAGCGAAGTGTCAGTTCCGTCTAATACGTAAAACATTTGGCGGCGGGACTGGGGCGGGGGGGGGGGTGTTCCGACAGATCTGCCCCCACTGCTGAAGAAATTCCTAGAGGAAACACTGAGCTGTCTGGATTTACCCTGCAGAGATCTGAGGAGCAGTTAACCATAGTCCTCACAAATCCACCGGAGGTTAGAACGCCAACACAGAGACAGAGGAAGGGGACGGAGATTCTGCCGAAAACATGAGATCCGGTGGAATTTGCGGTGGCACCGGAGCAATCCCGGAAGTGGAAGGTCGTGGATTTAAACTAGGATCTTGATGAAAACGTTGGGAAATGCCCATTTGTGGTGGTCTCACAGAAAAAGAATCACGCAGTGACTGAGGGCCAGATGTACGTACAATTTGCGAATGTAGCGTTATCAGCGCTGCGGCCAACGCGCACGCTGTGATACTTCAGCTCACGTCGTATTTACCAAACCTGCAGTTCATCGGGTAATCAGCGCCTTTCTCCACCCACTATATACCGTAAATTGCTGCCATTTCACCAGGAGACATATGCCAGGCACAGGCGGCTTTTGTACATACCGCGGAATACATAATTAGGCGCACTTTACGCTTCCCCTCCCATCTCTTTATGGGAAACTCCCACTGTCCCCTTGACCCTCCCGTGAATGCATATGCGTGACACGGAAAAGCGCAATGCGCAGTGCGGCCTGTTTGTACATACCTCGCCATGCTTTGACGCACACGTTGCGAAACAACTACGCCCAAAGCGGGCGCAAAAGCATTAGTACATCTGGCCCTGAATGTAACTTATAATGATGGCATGAGACTTGTTCTAAAGCTACCAAGAGGGTGTAGTGCTGGTCAAATGTTTGTTGGTGTGCCTACCTGCTCTGCCGTAATAAGAAATCTTTAGGCTTTAGTCCACACTGATATTAGCACTTTTTCATCCAACTGTGGAGACATTGGCGCTCCTTTTTATATATTACAGGCGAAGGTCTTCTAGTGGATGGTAGGCGTACATTAGGGGTGGGGAAAAAAATCGATACAGCATAGTATCGCAATATTTTTCCTGGCAACACTGTATCGATACACAGACGCCAAGTATCGATCTTTTATGTTATATGTGTTGGTCAGTTTGTCTGCTTGACAATCCCATTTTGCAGCAATAAAATTGAAGTGAGATGAACAGACAGAGAAATTTATCTTTTTAGATAAAACAGATGTTGACAAAACTTTCCTTTGGGGACATCATTTGAAATTGGGAAGAATTTGAAGTTGGAAAAAAGGTAATACATTGCAATATATCGCAGAATATTGTAATATGTTTAAAATTGCAATAATATCGTATCGTGACAGGTATCGTGATGATATCGTATCGTGAGGCCTCTGGTGATTCCCACCCCTAGCGTACATTCCATGGCAATAAAGTACTGAATCTTGAAAGTAAGGAATCTTGAATCTTGTTTATATTCTCTGTTGATCCTGTATTTTAAACGTTCCTGCGTTCCTCACCTTCATCCCTTCCTCCCAGCTGATCCACAGGTCCCCCCGGGTGAGGAAGCACGCCACCGCGTGCCTGGCCAGGTGGTGGATCCAGCCCTCCTGCCTCAGCTGCGTCATGATGGCGTCTATCCAGGGGAAACCGGTCTTCGCCTCGGCCCACTTGGCCAGCGCTTCGGGGTTTTTGTCCCAGGGGATGCGGACGCAGATGGGGTTCCCCTCCATTTTGTCGAAGCGCGGGTTGTTGGTGGCTGTGGTGTAGAAGAACTCCCGCCACAGTAACTGGCCATACAGGGAGAGTGGAGGGGAGCTGTTCTTTTTCACCTGGATCAAAATAAACATTGAGAGAATAGAGAATATTAGCCCAAAAAGACACAGGGTTAAAGGGTAACTACCATTTTTTTTTTTACCCTATGTTCCTATGTTTTTGTGTCTAAGTGACTGATGGGAACAACAATCTTTGACATTGGTCCAGTATTAAGAGAGATCGCTGCAGTCAGAGAAACAAGCTACAATGTAAGTTAACAGGACAACTGTCCAACTTGTGCGCCTTCACTAAAGTGCTCGTTTTACTGCTGACATTGATATTTTAAGTGTCTGACAACATTATGGAAAGGATTTCTAAGGAAGTCGCCCTTTCTCTTAAAGAGTAAGTTCCTTTTTTTAAAACATAAAAACATCCGCGAAATTGCATTTGCTAAACCCACCAGACTCCATGTATATAATCAGTAATTTTAGCATCGTAAAATACACTTCATATAAAGTGGACAAAAACAAAATAAAACTATGAAAAGCCATTTTGGGTCATCTTTCCACTTTTCCAACCACCACAACTCTAGTTTTGGTTGAAATAAATACATAATTTTCAGATTTACATGTGGAAATATGTTGGCTCTTTTTAAATGGAGTCTGGTGGGGTTAGCTCTAGCGACCTCAGAGCTGTTTCTGGTTAAACAGAAAGGTCTTAAAGAGGTTTTAAAAGGTCTATCTCTGTAGGGATCCTTTCCATAATGTTGTCAGACACTTAGAATATTAATCTGAGTCTGTCAGCGGCAAAACGAGCACTTTTAAATGGACAAAATGGACGATTTGTCCTGTAGGGTTACATTGCAGCCCGTTCTGTGGCTGCCGGTTACAGTGTTCACACTTAATACTGGACTAAGTTCAAAGACTGTTGATCCCATCAGTCACTTACACACAAAAACATAGGAAAATAGGGTAAGGATGAAAAAAAAAATCGTAAACGTAAAAGAAATAACAATAAAAAAAGATCCTTTAAGTACAGAACGTTATGGTTTTAATATAATCATAAAACTATGGTATGAACTGTAGGCATTCTGGCTGTGGCAGAGCTTTTAATAAAATAGCATTTATTTTAGCAACATTAATATGTTTTTAGGCTTTAGTGTCTACATTTTAAATTTAAAAGTGAATAGGATTTGAATTCTGGTCCAGAAGAATCCCCCTAACCCTTAACTGTGCATGATTACAGACCTACACTGTGACGCACAAATATGACAACACCTGCGAAAGTGTGCGCAGGACATTTGCACGAGGTTATTCCCCATACTGCCAGCAGGAGTTGCTATGAAAAACGGCTTCACACAGAGGGCAAGGAAGCCCTGGATGAGTTGTAAGCAGACCTTGCGGTAGAGGTCCGTGAGCTTGAAGTAGAAGAGGCGGCAGGAGAGGCAGCCGAAGCGCAGGTACGGGCTGAGGCCGGTCGGGCTGGCCAGCAGCGAGTTGGCGTTCATTCTGGGACGCTCGAAATTAGCCACCCACGCCTGGGAGACGACAGAGAGGGAGGGAGGAAGGGATGGATGGAAGATGGTAGATACAGGGCACAGTTCTGAAAAAAACCCATCATCATTCTTAACCCTCTGAGGTCTAAGGGCATGTTTAGATATCTCCTTGAATGCTCCTTTTAAGGGAGCATATTGCATATATCTCCATGTGTTTCATATCAAAATGTCCAGAACAAACTCAGCTTTCTGTATAGCCCAAATTTGTTCCAGAGCAACGTGCAAAGAGACAATTTGGCCCTAAAGTGGAAATATTTCTCAAACCTCTTGTGAAAACATATCTATACTTAGTTGTTTTGGTGCTTGAAATGAGTTTACAAAAGTCTTGGGTTCACAAAAGTAGCGTAATGCATGAATGAAATAGCAAAGAAATGTCTAAAAAAGCCATGCATGGGGGGCTAAAAACAGGAGGGGCAGTACTGACTTTTCTCTCCAGATGGCGCTCTATCCTGGTCAAAGCCTCGGTCTCTCCTCCGGGCCACACGGCTGTCGGCAGGCCCTCGGTGTCGAAGCCTGGAAACAATGGGATAGATCAACCTTCCGGCTTTTGATACTGGGGGGGCAGCACTCACATACAGTACGTGCTGTCTCGCCTGGTCGTAACACTGCAGCACAGGTGTTTAGTTTCCAAACAGAATTAGCGGAAGCCTTTTAACCTTCTGTGAATAGAAACCAGACATCTGGATGGACACTCAAAGAAGCTGATCAATCCTGTAGTGAGGATTTAGACCAGATGCACCTTTAAATAGAAAAACAGGACTGACAGTTTAAGGCTGGCTTAAACTTCCAGGCGTGTTTATCATGGAAGGGATTGTTTTTTTTAAAGTATTATTCTTGTCCTTTTGGTGTGGCGCACAACTAGGACGAAATTTATTGTGAACCTAAATTGATACGCGGCTGGATAAAAAATTTGTGAGGGGCCGGATTTGGCGAGCGGGCCTTGAGTTTGACACGTGTGGTTTAGGTGTTCTCCTCCTGCTGCCTACGCACCCAAAGGCTCGTAAAGTCTGTCCAGGTCTATGTGCAGAGATGTGCGTTTGTTTTTCTCACCCAGCTCCTCCAGCGACGGGACCCCGTACTTGTCTCCGTGGTCCTCAGAGATGGGGGTGACGCAGCCGGCCATCAGGGCGTCCGACAGAGTCTCCACGGGCATCTCGGGAGGATCCAGCCGACTGATCAGAGTCTGGAAACGCTTGTAGGTGAGAGGAGGCTGCCCGCCATTCAGCTCTATGATCCTGGGGATGGGTGGAGACAGAGCCTGCTCAAATTCCACATCGAATAAATCTTAGGCTGCACAGCAACATACTAGGGGTGGGGAAAAATATGTATTGCAATGTTTTTGTGACGATTTTTAAAAACGGTTCTTTCTTTTCCGGTCACAGGGACACGACAACTTTCATACCAAGTGCTGATTTGCCTTACAACGCTGACATGGTTGACTGTATATGTATAAACTATCAGCCTTTAAGGTACTTCAGGTAATTTCTAAATTCTGGTCCCTCATAGCAGTTTGAAAAAGACATGGAGGACAGCCCCCCAAGACATTTCTGTAAATTATGGGTAATTGTGGCTGCCAAATAGCATTGAGAAGGGGTTTCGGGGGCATTCGTCAGTCACCTACTTGTCAGTCAACTATGGAATGATGCAGTTTGCACCCACATAGATCTAAGTGCTGCCCCCAGATGGTGCGCTGGTCAAATTGTGGTTGAAAAAAAATAAAAAAATAAAAAATGGATGACGAGTCGGACTCGGTCCTACATGAAATTGAAGACCTCTTTGTCGTAAATTCCAGATTTCAAGACATTTTCAGACCTTAAAAATCCCAAATTTTATTTAACACGTTTCAAGACTTTAAGGACCCGCGGGGACCCTGCCATTACTATGGCATCACAATACTTCTAGAATCACAACAAATGTCATCACAGTACAAATCCAATCAGTCACCCATGTATAGTGAAAAAAAATGTCATCGCTAAAACCATCCCACATCCTGTATGTTTGTATTTTCCTCACTTGTCCAGGTCGTAGAGGGTGTGCGACGTTTTGACATTGACCTCCACCCCCGCCTCCATGGCCAGCTTCTTGATGGCAGCGTCTCTCTCCTTCCCAAAAGGCTCGGAGTCATACTCAAAGGTCAGCCGAGAGATCTTCCACTCCTGAGACATACAGATAGAGACAGTTTGCCCACCAAAACGTCCCAAATGCGGCTATATCTTACCAACAGTCAATATTCAATGAGCAATGATGTATTAAAGAAAAAAATACATTTTCCAATTGAATGATCCAAAATTGATTCCTAAAATCCAAGAATCGATCTTAGTCTCTATCATAAGAAACTAGAAGAGCTAAGGAATCTAGTGGTACCAACTATTCAATTCAATTCAATTTTATTTATAGTATCAAATCATAACATAAGTTATCTCGAGACACTTTACAGATAGAGTAGGTCTAGACCACACTCTATAATTTACAAAGCCCCAACAATTCCAACAATTCCAGTAATTCCCTCAAGAGCAAGCAGTGCGACAGTGGCGAGGAAAAACTCCCTCTTGGGAAGAAACCTCGGATAGGCTTGGGTATAGGTTGGACTTCTTTGGTTTGCTAAAACAATATAAATAAATAAATATATATATATATATATATATATATATATATATATATATATATATAGATTTACATGTGGGTAAAGGGTATTCCACAATAACTTTGAATGCACCACAAGCTTGGTGAGGCGAGCTTCAAGTGTGATGATTCAACTTGTTCTCCTGACAAATGCAGCTGCAGACTGTTGGACCTCCCTCTGTTGGAATCCTCTACAGTGACATTCAGTGGCACTACAGTCACACCGTTTAACGTTAGCGGTCAGCATTTTAACCGTGTTTAACCCAGCTGCTAGCTAACGGTAGGCTAACGTTACCTGCTGCCGAGTGTAGTGGTATTAAGTATTAACTAGCGTCACATGGAGTGATGCTTCCGTTGCCTCTAACGTCCGTTTCGGATCACCAGAGAGCAACGCGGACATTTAAGAGGCACCGGAATGAGGCACCGAAATCCGCGTTGCTATTCATTCCGGTAGATACCGGTCGTTTAGGCACCGGTGCCTTGTTAGCACCTTGTACAATTGTAGAATCTCTTTCATATCAAGGGTAAATTGGTTTTGCAACTGAGAGAACTGGACTGGAGAGGAAGCAGCAACTCTTTGGCTTGAGGCAATGAGACATGTTGAAATGGGATTATCAGAGCTGGGTGCCGACGCTGACCTTAAATAGCCGCGGGAACACGTTGGCCGGTTGGCCCCGGATGACAAAAAGGCGAGAGTTGAGCTTCCGGAGGTTAGCGTCCAGATCCTCTAAGCACTGAAGGAGAAACCTGAAGAGGGAAGACAGAGAGGGGGTGGAGAACAGCATATGTATTACTGATCTACGGGGCTTTTTTGGCGACTTTTGTTACATCATCACAAAATGTATTTGAGCAACTTTTTGGTCCTGCCTTTGCAGGGGCGCTGAAATTACTGATGATTATCAAAACTCTCATTGTGGTAATATTTTGTGAAAGCACCAACAGTCAACCCTTCAATTTCGACGCAATATCGCCATCGATGTATATGGTCAAAGATATCGTGATATTTGATTGAAGAAGACAAATGATGACACTTAGTGAGTGGCTCAACAAAGACAAATGCAGAGGGGAAGCAGATACTTAAAGCGCCCATATTATGCTCATTTTCAGGTTCATAACTGTATTTTAAGATTGTACCAGAATAGGTTAACATGGTTTAATTTTCAAAAAACACCATATTATTGTTGTACTGCACAGCTCTCTCTCACTGCTGCAGATCCTCTTTTCACCTGGTTTCTGTTTTAGCTACAGAGTGAGACCTCTTTTCATCTTCTTCTTCTGTACCATCTTTGATTGCACTCGCACATGCTCAGTAGCTCAGATGTAGATCATGTCAGCTAGCTAACTCTAGAGACAGTAAAAGAAAGCCTGTTTTTCCAACTTTGGTCAGTTACAAGGCAGGATTAGCTGGGAGACTTAATAAATGAGGGCGCACATGTAAGTAATTCTTTTGTAGATTATGGTGAACTTGTGTGTGTTGTAGCAGTGCTTTGCTATTGAGAACGACGTAGCATGCTAGCGTTAGCATTAGCGTTAGCATGTTAATGCTAACTGTTAGCATGCTAACGAGCTAACGGTTGTGGTTAGCCAGCTCATTTCGGACTGTGACGTCACAGTCCGAGCCGATTTTGAACAGCTCACTAGGAGACTGAAGGCAGGACACATTCAGAAACCGTATCTCACTCAAAACAGCATGGATGGATTTTTTTCAAAGTTTGTCTGTGTGTGGAAGCACCAGAGACACAAAAGAACACCCCAAATCCCAGAAAAAGTGATTTTTTCATAATATGGGCACTTTAAGATTCTAACTTTTTGTCCTTCTCTATCATGACGCAATGTCTCGTTATTAATAAGTCAATGAAAGGAGTAAGGGCAGCAGCATCCTGTCCTGCAAGTTAGAAAGACTTCTGGCCAATATTACATCCATGTGTGTGTGTGTGTGTGTGTGTGTGTGTGTGTGTGTGTGTGTGTGTGTGTGTGTGTGTGTGTGTCTGTGTGTGTGCGCGCACACACCTTTAGTTGACTGTTGGAAATTTCAATTCATCATTAAGTACAGTTATATCGGCCACACACACACTGGCTGGTTATTTAATTACAAGAGACCTGATACCATGGTTTCCACAGATTGAAATCAAGTGATCAAATCAGTTTTTTATTGTTGTTCCATCCTCAAAAGCGTACAGAAGGATGAAAGACAATCCCTCAAGGATCAGGGTTGGAACCGTTACACAAAACTGGAGCATGGTACGAAGTAGTACACGTGTGAGATGTATGCAACAGTATCTGTTATACACAGTAAAGCACGTAAGCAAAAGTTAGTAACGTTACACCTCTGTGTCATTACAGCTCAGTGACTTATACAAAATGCAGCACGTGTGCTTCCATAAGATGCCTGGTAACAGGTACCACTTTATAACCAGAGGTCTAGCACCACCCATCTAGACTGAGCCGCAGTCCTGGTAATTAGCAAAACCTGACGGACCACAGACAAAGTGACGCCTAAAACTATCGGTAGCTGCAACTTTCGGACACACTGACAGATTCTGTACGTCATTCCTCGAACCCGTACCGCGTTTGGTCAACAGGTGCTTTTAGAGTCTTTGCTCCGTCATCTTGAGGTGAGCTACAAAGTCACCTTAAAACTAGATTATTTTATTAGCACGGAAGATTTTAAAAACAGGATATTGGAGGGCTCGCTCAGAGGCGGCGTTTGGCGTTTTAAGCCCCCCAACGTCGTCTTCCAGGCAGCGCTGCATGGCAGGCACTAGGGTTAGGTGCCTTGAAGTCGACGGTCGCAGCGATGCCATGAAGTCGACGGTGGGGGCTTAAAACCTCAGAGGCAAAGCTCCAGTTGGTAGTGATGGCCAAATGAAGCTTGGTGAACCATTTTCTCTTTTTTTCTGAGCCCACTAGATGGCGCTCTCTCTTTGACAAAGGGTTGAAAACACACTGAATTGCCATTCCTTTAACCTTTTTCCTTCTATTGTTGCAAATTCAAAATTCAAAATAAATAAAAAGTTTATATAAAACATCATGTTGAGTCGATTCTGAACCAATCAGCTGTTCGATCAGCTGAGAGGCCTGCGTTTCCCAGCATGCACTGGGTCCGCCTGCGTCCGCCTGGCTCTTGCAGTCGGTGAAAAGCAACTGCGCTACCTGCGTCTCAGAACTGCGGCCGCCTTGGTCTCGTGAGATTATCGTTGCCCACGTGTGCATGACGTCAGAGCAAGTCGGGATCAAGTCGCACACAAATCTAACCGGCATGCATTGGGCGCCGATCGCTGGTGATGGATTCTGCGCAGATCTGGCTCATCTCGAACGAGCCTATTCTCTCCCAGCAGGAGTAAAGAGAGAACAATAACTGAACCGTAGGGTGTGAATGAAAAGCAGGAAACCTTCATAAACAAGCAAATTGGTTTTACGCTGCTGTGTTGGAAAACCTTTGTGAGTCAAATTACGAATTACTTTGCTTTGTGGTAGGGCTGGGCGATATGGCCTAAAAATAAAATCCCTGATTTAAAAAAAAAAAAAAATCCGATTTAAGATTTAAATTGATTTTTTTCTCCCTCTACTTAAAATCAATCTGCAGAGGACAAAGAAAATGTTCAAAACAAGTTTTATTTTGTTTTGACTCATACACACACGCACACACACGGGGCATGTATACCATTATGATTATTCATGCCAATTTTGTGGAAATATAAATTGGTTTGAGTTTTTCTTTGGGGGCTTATATATTCAACTACAAAACGGATGCGTGAGATAAAGCTGTTTTCACACATACAGGTAATTCACTTCTCGTTCCTCGCTGAAAGTTCAAATCATTTTAACGTTATTGCGCAACCTTGCCCCTATTTTCACCTGTTGCTGAGTAACGTACATTAACATCACATGGTCTCTTGAATGTAGCATACCTGTAGCAAGCTCCTTCGTAGTGATAAAAACAAACGTGGAAGCGGAGCTCCGTGCTACAGAGCGGCGATTGTTAGTTGTTTAAGCCGCTACAGACCTCCGTCACAGCTCGGTCGTATCAGCAGCATTTAGTAGATCTGTTGAGCCGCAACAGAGTTCCTCAACACCGGCTCTGGTGCCCCGCATGGTGCTCCTTCAGGTCAGCTGTAGCTGGTGGTTCAGTTATCCCAGAATAGGTGACTCTCAGCCGGGGACAGAGCACCGCAAGCGGCCGGTCATTTCGGCGGAGATTACAGAAAAGTAAGTAATGAAACGACTGGTTAAGAAAATAATTAATGTTAGTCCCTGTCGCTGCCATGTTGTTTGTGTATCTCTATGGCAAACGTGCGGGGGGAGGGATGAGCCCGTTCGGAACTACGGGAGCGTCGGCGGATGTTAAGGAGAAAATCGATTTTTCATTTCAACAAATCCACGTTAACTACACATTTGAGTTAATCGATAAAATCGATTTATCGCCCAGCCCTACTTTGTGGGTGTTTTTGCTTTACCTCCCTTAAGAAATCATACACACATCCACACATACAGACATAAAAATATACACACATCCACACATAGACATAAAAACATCCACACATCCAGACATACAGATATAAAAACATCCACACATCCACACATACAGATATAAAAACATCCACACATACACACATAAAAACATCCACACATACACACATAAAAATATAAAAACATCCACACATACAGACATAAAAACATCCACACATCCACACATACAGACATAAAAACATACACACATCCACACATACAGACATAACAACATCCACACATACAGACATAACAACATCCACACATCCAGACATAACAACATCCACACATCCAGACATAACAACATCCACACATCCAGACATAACAACATCCACACAGTGCACGCTCAGTGCAATCGGACTCTGTGCAATAACTGCTGTGTCTACTGTTTTCTAGCTATTTGAGAACATGGAATGAATGTGTATGTGCGAGATGTGCTTGGGTGAGAATGTGCTAGTGTATGTGTGTATACATATATATATTTTATCTTTTTTACTCAATGCTGCCATTAATTTCATTGTACTATCTATCCATCTATCTAAATCATTAACCTGGCAACTGCTAACCAAAATGACAAGTACATCTACTGGACTAGTGTGGACTGGTAGCTGGAGAGATCCAGAGCCAGTTCAACTCCTGGGCACTGCTGAGGTGCTCTTGAGCAAGGCACCGAACTGAAGGGGTAGTGTGCAACCCGAGTGGAGGAAAAAAAGGACATTCTCTTTTGATCAATATACAATATCCAAAATCTAAAAGGATATCTAGTCTAATATCACGATATCAATATATATATATTCGAGTTCTTCCGCTCAAATTCAAAGGAAGAGAAAACAACGAGAAAGGGGAAACGGAGCGCAGAATGAAAGGGAAAACGCAGAGAGCAGGGGAACGAAGGGAAACGAGGCGGGGGAAATAAACGGGAAGCAGAGGAACGAGAGGGAGGAAACGGGAGGGAGGCAGGGGGGAGAGCGCCGAGCGAGGGGCGAGAGGGGAACGAGAGGGGAAGGAGAGGGGAAACGCAGGGAGGAGAGGAAAGGAAAGGGGCGCAGGTGGGAGAAACGTGAGGGGAACGGGGAGAGGAAGGAATGCGAGGAGGGGAGGGGAACGAGAGGGGGAAACGCCAGAGCAGGGGGAACGAGAGGGGGAAACGCCAGAGCAGGGGGAATGAGAAGGGGAAACGCCAGAGCAGGGGGAACGAGAGGGGGAAACGCCAGAGCAGGGGGAATGAGAAGGGAAACGCCAGAGCAGGGGGAACGAGAGGGGGAAACGCCAGAGCAGGGGGAATGAGAAGGGGAAACGCCAGAGCAGGGGGAATGAGAAGGGGAAACGCCAGAGCAGGGGGAACGAGAGGGGGAAACGCCAGAGCAGGGGGAATGAGAGGTAAGACACCTGTAACCCTCAGGCCTGGCAGAATTCAGCACATGAATGACGACTTGTTGTCTTTGGGAGCAGATGTACTGAACGTCTGGGTTTTCTCTTTAACTGCATTCATTCCCAGCGGGTATCCGCTGCGTAACGAGGAAGCCTTCCCCTAAGTAGGTCACGGTCACATAACCGCTCACATGTTTCATGCACTGACACACTTACCTACATCTCTTGCACAGACTACTCTCACATGCTCCTCTAGATGGGGAAACAATAACACCCCTAATTAGATGAGGGTCACACCTGCACGTGTCGGGACGAGTTTTAGTGCCTCGCTCTGAGTCTCCGTTGTCGACTTTCAAAATGAATTTCAAAATGCAATTGTCTTGGTGTGCATAGCCGAGGGACATCAAAATATGTGTGTGTGCAGAGATCATTGGCCTCGATTCCGTTGGATTGGTCCTAATTAGGGATGCACCGAAATGAAAATTCTTGGCTGAAACCGAAAACGGAAATGACCGAACCAAGACCGAAAACCCGAAACCGAAACACGAAAGAAATTATGCCAATTATTAGTACCATTGCATTTATGGCTATGACTGTGTACTAACTTTACTAAAATCAAGGCATTGCAATTGTATAAATTAATATTAAAGTTTAATTAAAAAAATATCTAGCAGAAATATGGCTACAATCTGATAGTCACATACAGTATACAGTAGCCTAAGAACAGAATAGCTTACCTATGTTATTATTATTATTACTATTATTATTTGAGGCACTTTCTTGCAGGGTTTCACTGAACATATCAGACAACGAGGGTGCATGCCCCTCATCTGGTGCAGAGAGACCAGTCTTTGTTTCTGCGCTCTGATCTCCTCCTGCGCTGGGCGCTGCTCCGTCTCCGTCTCCACGCGGGTTCTCCTCATCCATCGCGGCCTGGATCATTTCTCGTGCTAGTCCAAGTAATGGTCTTTATAACGCGGATCAAGTCCAGTCGCGATGAAGTGCAGAGGATCCGAATAGATCTCAGTGAAACGTGTGCTGACAGACTCTAAGAGCACTTTTCATTGTTTTCACTCCGTGGCCCGTCTCAACCTCGTTGCCTAGGAGACGCTTTGCAGGTGGAACGGATCGGGTACTGACACACGTGCAGGTCGCGGTTTCTGTTTGCGTCATCACAACATTTTCGGCCGTATTGTTACGGTGATAAAATTTCCGGTGGCCGAATATTCGGTGCATCCCTAGTCCTAATTTAACCTCTGTGCATGTTCTTGTAACCCTTAATGCAGCTGTTTTAGCTTCCCAAATTAAAAGGGTAATTGTCGCCATGGAGTCTGAAAGCAGTGCGCTTGTTTTACGTCACTGCCTTAGCCCAGATAAGTGGGACCCATTCAGCAATTTCCTGCCCCATTCAATTGAAAATGTGAAATCAGAAGAGTGAGAAACCAACATGAACAGCACACATTCGCCAAACTAAATGCCATAATTATTGCACAATGAATATGAATCATCGCTACTGAATCACTTCAAATTGCCTTGAGGAGGTTAAACCACCTCAACCCTCCTGTCCCACCTGGGAGTCCAATAAAAAAAAATAAAAAAAAAACTCATGCTGTGCAGACTTCCATCGGTTTATAAATGGGGATATCTCTGTGCGTGTGCCCCCACACATGTGCAGTACAGCAGCGGGGGGGCAGGGGACATCTCTGCGCCCTGTAGCGGCTTCTCCAGCAGGCCAAAACGGGCTCCCCCTCCTTCCCCCTCCACATTGCTACCTGGATGTGGACACGCCCGAATCTCTAACTTCACTTCCATTACATTACATTACATGTCATTTAGCGGACGCTTTTATCCAAAGCGACTTACAGTCAGAGGTTGAGCGCCTCTGGAGCAACTAGGGGTTAAGTGTCTTGCTCAGGGACACACTGGTTGATGTATTGCAGTGGGATTCAAACCCACGTCTCCCACACCAAAGGCATGTGTCATATTCACTGCGCCAACACCACCCCCATGTTATATTTTGGTCTTTAACACTCACGAAGACTCTCCGGAATATCAGTTTAGTCATCCAAAGGGCGATAGTGTATTTAAAGGAACACGCCGACTTATTGGGACGTTGCATCCTGTTGGTGATGCTGCCTGCCTGAGGAGCCATCCGACAGAACACCAGCTGACATGCTGGCAGTTAGCTTCAGGAAGTCACCTTTACTACATAAAGACCAAATGACAAGTGCATTTGCCTCACCGCTGAAGAACAAATGAGGTTTTCAAGTCTGTGGACATTGGGGGACAGGCCTGTGCGTGACTAATGTGTTTTCCTGCCGCCGCCGATCTGTTTAATGCATTTTTAATGTAACGATCAGCTTGATATCAGCAGGTCAATGACTTCCATACTGCCGGTTCCTCTGCCGGGGGTGTACAAATAGCAGCTCAGAGAACAAACGGGCCAGCGAGCAATGAATATTGGAGTGATATTGACTCTTCTCCCCTGCAGAGCAGATGGAACGTTTTACACAAGTCGTGTTTCCACTAGGCAGTCCGGTTCAGTTCAGTTCGTCACACATTTGTTTGTGTTTGTGTGTGTGTGTGTGTGTGTGTGGGGGGGTTAAAGAACACAACAGGAGCGTGAAAAACAAAAGATAGATTCATGTAGATTTGAACTTCTGGAGCTTCTGGCTTTAACAAGCTCTCATTCGCCGACAGATTTGTCGTGGTAGATGTTGTGCGATTCCTAAAAAGAACCATCCCGAAACGTGTGATATTTTGAATAGGCAGAAAGTTTTGAAGAATACAGGAGAACAATTATTTCCTTTACACAGATAAAGACATTTGCATCATAAATTGTTGCATACAAATTCTGAAGAATGCTGCACAATATACTGTAATTATATATATATATATATATATATATATATATATATATATATATATATATATATATATATATATATATATATATATACACACACACACACACACGTACATGTGTACATACACATATACACATTTTTTTTAAGAATCTCAACAGACTCTGCTCTCACATGCAGTCTCTTAAAAGACTGGCCCGATCTTTATCTTACAACACACACGCACAAAGCCTATTTACACAACATGTATCCCTGCAGCGTGTACATCTCTTCTAATAACCTATTAAGACCCCATCTGGACTCCTGCTGGAACCTATTCATGCAGGCACCAAGTCCTAAGTATACCTGCTGACCTGACCTCGGGACGGGGCTTATGTGAGCAGAGAGGCTAAAACATAAGCGCACTGTGTGGCTGTGAAGCCAGCTGAGCAGGTCCATCCAGGACAAAGTCTTAAACTAGTGGGGGGGGATCGAAATGATACAGCATAGTATCGGGATATTTTCCGTAGCAATACTGTATGGATACACAGACGGCGAGTATGTATTATTATATATGTGTTGGTCAGTCTGCTTGACAATCCCATTTTGCAGCCATACAATTTAAGTGATATGTGGCCGGTTGGTACAGTTGGTAGAGCGGGCGCACATATGTAGGGGTTTATTCCTCGATGCAGAAGGTCCGGGGTTCGAGTCCGACCTGTGACGTTTTCCTACATGTCTTCCCCCCCCCCTCTTAAATAAAGTAATACACTGAAAATAGGACATTTCTTTCTATGTTTTTGCTGCTGACAGACTCAGATTATTATTCTAAGTGTCTGACAACATTATGGAAAGGATTTCTAAGGAGGTCGACCTTTCAAATCCTTTTTTTAAACATAAAAACATCCACAAAATTGCGTTCGCTAAACCCACCAGACTCCATGTATATAATCAGTCATTTTAGCATCGTAAAATACACTTCATTCAAAGTCGACAGAAACAAAATAAAACTATGAATAGCCGTTTTGGTTCATCTTTCCACTTTTCCAACTCTAGTTTTGGTTGAAATAAACACATAGTTTACAGATTTACATGTGGAAATATGCTGTCTCTATACACGCTAAAAGTATGTCTTTTTTAAATGGAGTCTGGTGGTGTTTAGCGCTAGTGACCTCAGAGCCGTTTCTGGTTAAACAGAAAGGTCTCAAAGAGGTTTTAAAGGTCTATCTCTGTTGTCAGACACTTAGAATAATAATCTGAGCAGCGATCTCGCTTAATACTGGACCAATGTCAAAGATTGTTGTTCTAATCAGTCACATAGACACAAAAACATTGGTTAAAAGAAAAAATGGTAGATACCCTTTAACAAGTCTGAATGAGGGATTACCTTTGTCCAAATTCTGACTCATGTTAAAGCATCCAAACGTTGGACAGACACGGAGCAAAAGTCTCTCTCCAAAATCCTCAGACACCACACATTAACGCTCTCAGAAGCAGAGAAATGCTGACACCGTGTTGTGTGTTGAGGCACTGCAGCTCTGTAGTCGGGCTCTGGTTCCCTGGTTCTCTCTCAGCAGAGCCAACTCATAAAGTAGAAATCACAGCTTCCAGCAGCTCCTCTGGGATGGCCTGATTTGATCCTGTAGGGTGTTATTCTGCACTTGCTTTTTGATTATTACAAATAATAAAGTAAACTGATCATCTTAAAGTAGAAGATATACTGTCTCTCTCATCACATACTGTACAATATAAACAGGTAAGTGAGTGGTCTTAAAGAGGATTCTTTTTTTTTTTCTGTCTCTGTATTGACTGTCTCTCATTTGTACTCGGTCTGGACTAGTCCTGGTCTTGGACTCCGTCTTGACTTGGACTCAAACTTTATTTGGACTTGGTCTTGACTCGGTCTCAACTAGTCCTGGTCTTGGACTCGACAAAGGTGGACTTGACTACAGCCCTGCCCCCTAATACATATATTTTAATATAAACGGAGCTCAGTGGCGGATGCAGAACGTGACAGATGGGTGGGCCTGGATTAAGTCAAGGTGGGCCTGAATCTAGGGCGGTACCTCCCCCCCCCACCCCCTCAGAGGGCGTTCAGATAATAACAATACATGTTTACACTTTAAACTACTTGCAAAAATCAGTGGTCTGCAACATTAAAAGCTGCCAGTTTACAGCACTGCGACTGGACGAGACAGTGGATCATAACTTCTGTGCTTCTGTCAGCTTTGTTCGGCGCAGCGCTGTGCTGCCTTCACGGACACGGGACGTCAGAGCATCATCTTAAATGAGCTCTGCACTTCAGCGTGAAGCTGCGTTCAGATAAAAAAAAAAAAAAAAAAGCAATCACCGCAGTGTGGTGCGAGTCATGCGACGTCCTGTTGTGTTCTTTAACCCTCCCCCCAATGTAGCACAAGTAGACTTTATATTTCACAGTAACAGTTTTTCGTCAGATCGTTTATGGAACACAACGTTTCCTAATGTACCTGAAGGCAGCTTCATTTCACGGAGAAAGGAGAGAAAGAAAAGAGACGAGCGAGAGATATAAACGGTGCTTGAGCCGCGGAACATATTTTGAATTGTGGGTGCTGACAAATTGAGTGAAGTTTTCAGCCAAAGTCAACCACCACACACCAAACTGCATCCATCACAATTTATTGAACTGTATAGAGATTCAATTCATATAGCCTATCCAAGACCGTAATTAGTCTGCCGTGGGCTACTGATCCCCAAACACCGGGAAATAATAGACCGTTATCGCTATTCAACCAAGTTACATTTCTTTCATACCCATAGCCTACTGTCAAGATGAAGACACAATATCTCTGTTTATTAAAACAAAGGCACTTTGTGGTGTCAAAACAGTACTAAGGCTTCGGTAATAAAACTGGAACACAGGTACACACTCAACAAGCGAAAAAACAAAAACAAGAATAGCTAAAGTCCAAAATCCAAGACAGAAGAAAATAGGCACGCTACGACAATGGTACTACAGGCCTACTACAAGCTCAAAAACGGAGCCACAAAACACAAGGGTAACACATCACTGAATTATATTAAATCAAATCAAAGTGAAGCCAGTCAGTCCTGACACAAACACTGAAATAGAGAAATGCAGCCTTAAGTTTTTGTAGCACAGCCATAGCAAATTAAAGGCATAAAGATATTGGGCCTGCGTGTTAAGCTGGGCCTAATAATTTTATAACAATATGGTAGAATAATAAAAAATCGGTGTGACCTCATTCTGGTTTTCCAATACGTAGACTAAGTAGGCTTTACACAGTGTAAAAAAAACACAATTATCTCCAATAATTCGTATAAACTTCCAGTTGAACTGTTACTGAACAGTTGATAAATCATGCCAATTTACTGCACGGCGGCAGCATAATAATAATAAACCAGCATTATTACCTTGTGTTGCAGTCATAACACTAAAAATAAATCCTCATCTCCAAAATGTGTACCAGGAAAAGTGTGACCCGAGGCCGGCAGCACTGAGCTGACGTTCCCTCTGCGGCTACCCTGGTGCTGCTAGCTTGGCTCTGCGGCTACCCTGGTGCTGCTAGCTTGGCTCTGCGGCTACCCTGGTGCTGCTAGCTTGGCTCTGCGGCTACCCTGGTGCTGCTAGCTTGGCTCTGCGGCTACCCTGGTGCTGCTAGCTTGGCTCTGCGGCTACCCTGGTGCTGCTAGCTTGGCTCTGCGGCTACCCTGGTGCTGCGGCTTCGCGGCTGCACTCTGGTGTTGCTAGCAGCTCTCTTGGCTACTACCCGGTGCTGCAAGCTTGGCTCTCGCGGCTACCCTGGTGTTGCTAAGCTTGGCTCTGCGGCTACCCTGGTGCTGCTAGCTTGGCTCTCGCGGCTACCCTGGTGCTGCTAGCTTGGCGGCTAGCACCCTGGTGCTGCGCACTGGCCTCGCGGCTACCCTGGTGCTGCTGGCAGCTCTGGCTGCAGCCTGCGGCTGCTAGCTTGGCTCTGCGGCTAGCCTGGTGCTTTTACGCGGCTCTGCGGCTACCCTGGTGCTGCTAGCTTGGCTCTCGCGGCTACCCTGGTGCTGCTAGCGTATGCGGCTGGCTACCCTGGTGCTGCTAGCTTGGCTCTGCGTAGCCTGGTGTTGCTAGCTTGGCTCTGCGGGCTAGCCTGGTGCTGCTAGCTTGGTTTACAGGATTAGCTCCCGCTCGTCTGTTGCTAGCAGTGTCGTTTCCCCAGTCAATTACAGTTGCTGAGTTTTTCGCTCCCGGTCCTTTACGCTTTTTAGCTTGTGGTTAATCTATAAAGAAATCCAAAATGTGCTTTTGTGCCATGGCTAGCTAACTTCTGTAGCCTACTGTTGACCAGCTGGGAAAGTTTCCACAACTATCTTCACCACTCATGAATGAGCGTCAGAGGCGCACGGCGCGCCTCGCTCTTGGCAAAATCGGCAGATTCATTCTAATCAATACTGTTGTTCGCGCCCGATTGCAATAGTGCTACATTGATGTTGCATTGACCAATGAAAACCGGTGCATACATACTATAATAGACGTGCCAGGCACGAAAGCTTGTCAGGCGTAGCAACAGTAACTAGGGAGGGCGGGGCTTAGCGAAGGGTCGGGCGGGACCGGGACAGCTGTCAATGTGGAATGAAAACACAAACACACTAAACTTTTATTTTCCGATTGGGCGGGCCAGCTGTCAATGTGGGCGGGCCCAGGCCCGTCCAGGCCCGCCCACAGCTCCGCGCCTGACAGAGCTGCATATTAAACTGAGTGGAGTTTTTTATATTAATGTATATTTAAAAAAACTTAAAAAAAAATTAAATTAATTTTACCATAATTAGTACCAGGTAGTACTAGTTCCGTGCAAATAGGACTAAAATCATCTGGTGAGCCATGAGGTTTACCTTGTGATACCTTAGGATGATGCGATCACATAACACGCCACGATACAACTCCACTACGGGTGCTTTCAGACAGCGAAGCCGTTCTAGTCTCTAAACAACTACAGTATTAGCCTACCCAAAAGCAAAAAACAATCTTCAAAAATGTCCGAATGATGAAACAAAAAACTAAAATCCTCTTACCTCCACCTGTTGACCCCGACGTTGGACGAGCCCGCGAACCAAGGGTCCAGGAAGTAAACACAGCGCACTGTGCCTGCCCCTCTGACCGCCTGCAGAAGTGCCGGGTTGTCATGGAGACGGAGGCCCTTTCGGAACCAGTGGATGGAATTTGGGGCCATTTGATTCTGAGAGAAGAGAGTGACGACGGGGAGAAGAAGAAGGCCAAAAAATGTAAAGTTGAATTACTTAAAACCCTTAACAGCACAAACAATAATATTTACGGCACAAACGAATAGCAGTGTTTTTAATCATTTTTGGATGACATGGGGGGCCAGCTTCACACAGGTGTTCATGACACACACACACACACACACACACACACACACACACACACACACACACACACACACACACACACACACACACACACACACACACACAAATGTGTGACGAACTGAACTGAACCGGACTGCCTAGTCAAGTACCTCATATAGAACATATTTGTGGGATGGAAAAGGGACAGGTGTGAGTCTTACAAGTGTTACATTTGAATTATGACAATACATTTTTTTGTTTTTTGCCGATTCACAATTAATCAGATTGATAACTTAATATATTCAATTCAATTTATAGTGTCTAATCATAACAGGGGTTACTACACAATCATTTACAAAGACCCAACAACTTTATATATATATATATATATATATATATATATATATATATATATATATATATATATATATATATATATATATGCTTAACCCTTGTGTTGTTCTCGGGTCAAATTTGACCCATTTATATCAGAAATATGGGTTTCTTTGAACCAAAATGGCCAAATATAACATGGATGCATGGATGTCCGTTGTATGGAACCCATACAACGTTCTTTGCAGGTAAAATTAATGATTACATTATTGAATTTTGGGTGTTTTATTTCAATTTTCATAAAATTTGACTAAACTTTTGACATAAACCAGTCTCTGATCCGCTCAACACCCTTTGATCTTAACTATTAGTCAAAAATAATTTAACATTTCTCCCTTTTCAACTCAAAAATGTGGTATAATGTCATATAAATTATGTTCATTGACGATCAATTTGAAACAAAACGTTGACAAAAATGACAAAACGTTTTAAAAAGTGTCAAATGCATAAAACAAGAGCCAAAAATGCTGAAAAAAAGCACAAAAAAATCCAAATTCAATTTCACTTTTGGACAACAATGTTAATGGTCGAAGGGAAGAAAACATAAGGGTTTAAAGAAAAGAAAAAGAAGAAGAAAAAGAAGAAGAAGGCAGTTTCACCAAAGTGTGAAGTCACAGCGATGCCATAATGACTTATGCAAGTGGAAATTAGGTCACACAGCGTTTATTCTGAATGGGGAGCAGCTATTGCACCCACCTGATATAAACTTCAGCCAGAATAAATACAAAATAACGATACAAATAAAGAGCTGCTGAACATGTCTCGACGTATATATAGGACTACTAGAAGTTCAAGAGAGGAAACAGCATCTCTGTAACGTTTAGCTAGATCAAAACGGGGTCACTAGAATACTCCTTATGTAACGTTAGGTGGTGGCGCTGTTCACACCGGTTTCCCCTAAAGCCAAAGCCTGTCAAAACTGCCTAAAAAAGACCCGTCTTACCGTGTACTGGCTCCCCCGGAGATGATATTTATGTCAAGCCCGAAGAAAAGAGCATTTCTTTCCTCTGTGTTGATGTAAGATGGAAGGCGCCGCGTGCCAGAAAATCCCTCTTCTTTATACCTGTTTGTGATTCTGGCACTACTTTGTTTCATAACAGTTTGACTCACTGCGCATGCCCCGCTCGCTGAGCTCACTGACGTGCTGCATTCAGGGCGCAGCGGTTTTAATAAAAACAACCGAGTGCTCACCTGTTGAAAGCGGCCACACTTTCAGAGCAGTTACTGACGTTATCAGTAGAAAATGACTGCAAATACAATACAGACGTGTAAAAGTATCCTATAGGCTATATTTTTTTTAGGATGGAATATGATGAAAACCATTTGTGTAAACCATTTTGTTTTATTTAAAGAAATGTGCCTACATTTGGTGTGTTTTTTTTCTCTCCAGATATCCAGGGATATTACAGAACCAGAAGGCTTAGAGAAGATTTGGAAGGTCAAAGAAAAACTTGAATGGTTTTTTTTTTCCCCGCCTGAGTGAGAGTCCACATGAACCGTAATATGACGTTAGAAAAGTCAGAATTGTTCTTTCCCACAGTCTGAGAACGCAGCACTAGATCGTGCTTTCAATCCGCCGTTCCCGTTGGTCGGTTCGCCGTCACGTGCACGATGCCGGATCACGTTTACGAGGCATGGAAACCAAGGACACTAAAAAGTTTGGTTTCCTTGATAGAAAGAAATACGGAAGTAGGGTGTCAGTGTATCTTTTGGTCATTCAATTTTCCTTTCATAAACAGGTATTAAAAAACAATGGCGAGATGAAATAGAAATTGAATATTTTTAAATATCTCTCATCCCCTTTTGACCATGAAAGGCAGGAAGGAACAAAAACGCCTTGTATTTCAATTTCAAATTTTGTATTTTAAAACAAAAATCAAATAACCATTTGTTTTTTTCCTTTTCATGGTCAAAAGGGGGTGCGAGATATTTAAAAATATGCTTTGATATTCATTTTCTATTTCATATAACAAAAATAAAATAAAATCACTCAAAAATGCAAACGAAAAAAGGCCTGTTTTTTCATATTCAGAGACCGGATGTCATTTCCAAGGCAACAGCGCCAGTGTTGCTTTCAGCACAGGCTAAAATGACTTTGGAACATGGACTGTTAATATTTACAGTCTATGCTTTGGAACCCTGCTCTGATGATGCTTGAGCGGACTTTTATTTCAAAATGTCACATTTATTTATTTCCGTCTCTCTCTCTCTCTCTCTCTCTCTCTCTCTCTCTCTCTCTCTCTCTCTCTCTCTCTCTGAGAAACTCTTTCAACTGATCTAGTCTCATAAAAGTCTCCTCAACAACATAAAAAGTCCTAAGAAAGTGGTGGAAAATATTGAACAATACTGAAATAAGTGCAGCCAGTTTCCCATTGCAGCCTGTGTTAAAGAGACACTACAGGTGAATAGGGAAACTATTTTAACCAACAGATATCTCCATTAAACTTCCCCACTTGATTATTTACATTAAGACAATAATTTCTTGTATTACAAGTATTCTGAACGTGTAGCCTATGTTTAATTTTACAAATAACTGAGGCATTGTCTAATTAAATATGTGCTAATTTGCTAAATGGTGTTTCAGTATTTTTCAACTTGGACTTGAACTTATATTTTATAGAGGAGACTTAAATGAGTAGTAGTAATTACTAATGTTAACTAGCATGTTAGTGATCAGTAATTACTAATGTTAACTAGCATGTTAGTGATCAGTAATTAGCCTGTGCCTATGTTATCTCCTTACATATACCTACGCTCTCCGTCTCTGTAAGATTGGGAATGATTGAGATTTCTCTCGGCACAGCTACCAGAAGACTTCACACTTTCAGACACGTTGCCACGTCACATCTACGTCTTCAAGCTCAGATGGAGGCTGCTCAGTAACGCTCAGCCAGCACCGGGAAAGAGACTTCACTGGTCTTCGTTGAAAACAACAGCGTCAATTTGTCCATTTCGTTGACTGTCTATGTACATAGCTCAAGCAGGGCGTTCATGGTTTGACTGGTCATGACTGTTTCCCCAAGATGTCGCTATCACCAGTCTGCGCTAGCTTGTTTCAAGGTAGAGACACATTTGATTAGCATGAAAACAGATCCCAGAGAACAGTCGACTCTGTTAGGCCTGCTACTGCTGCTACTGCCAGCTAGCTTTCTGTCTCTCCTCTCCCCATGGTCTGTTAATTGCAGGAGTGAAGCCTGGTGTGCTGGAGTCAGGGTTCCATCTGCAGCTCATTCACCATAATCACCTCAGCTTTAAATACCCCGGTCAACCTGCCACTTGTCGTTAGATCATAGTCAAGATGACCACATTAGTCTTGCTGCTGTTTTTTTTTTTTGCCTGTCCTGACCTGTTTTCTCTTGTGCTACAGTTTTTGGAACCTGACTCCAGCTGCCACTTCACTCCTACCTTCCACCATTCCCACTTGCTACTACTGGACCTCACTACAGACTGAACACGCACACCTGGATACACGGACACTCCTGCTCGGAACCCTTGGACCTGAACCCCTCGGAAGTGGAACGTCGTGGATGTAGACTAGGAACAACGTGACTTCGCATAAACATACACGCCACTTTCTAAAGCCAAGTTGCGTGTTATCTGTAAACATTTTGAGCTATCCGCGTGTATGTCTATGCTGTATACAGCGGATGGGTTGGGTTTAGCAAGAAAAGAACGGGACGTTGCATTTTGCAACAAACCTGCGTCCATGCTCGGACCCTTTTTGGCTAATGTTCTATCAGAATATCTGTTTTAAATGTGAATATAAATGACCTTGTAATGTTTTCAGTTATGTTAATGTTGTCAAATGAAAGTGTTACTTTTTAACCCTTTGTAATGGAATATAGTATTAACCATTTACTTTAGCTTCGTCTTTATAAGTGCCAGAAAAAGGAGGTTAACACCGGTGAATTAGCCATGCGCTACCCTTGGCCATTCTCTTCCCGCTATAAACACTTACTGACTGCTGCTGTATAACCTCTCAGTCACATTAGCTACAAGAGACCGTGACAAGGGGGCAGGCCACGAGCAAGGCGGGGCCAAAATGGACCAGAAGTCTATTTTTTTTGTTTTTTTGCAAAAGCTGAGCAATGTGACAAAGCGACTGCCAATCGGAGTGAAGGCAATGTGAGGGCAGCGGGACATACAGTATGTACGTTGGTTCCTCAAGTCGAAGAAAATCATTCAAGATGGCAGAAATGCTTCAGGACATCATATTTCTTATCTGATGTTTGGCATTTTATCTCATATATTTTGTTACCCCTACAAAATACATACTTTTAAATCCAAAAACATTGTTCTTGTGACTTGACAATACCTCTGAAGTGATTTGTAAGACCTCCTGCTGATACTAGGCATGTACAATCTAACCTTAATCTAACGTATATCTATTGGTCTAGCCACAAAGTAAACGGAGGGGACGTGCTTGAAGGTAGCACCAGAGAATTTCTGTTTACTTTTGCCAAGCAACCAGAAGTAAGCTAGGCACGCCCAGGAACGCCCATCAAGCGAGTGCGTGTTGCTGTCTTTTGTAGCTAATGTGACTGTAGAGGAAGAACGCAGCTGGCTGCGTAGGGAGGAGGTCGGGGGGAATGGGTGGGCATTAAAACACAGGACTTTCATGCACACAGGAAACCTTACAGGTTGCTGTAGTAGTGGACATCAAATATCATAAAGCAACGTTGTAACTTTTAAAACTTCTTGCAGAAACCGACATAGCTCTGAACAAAATGTAACAAGGGCGTTTGTAAATCCATCTGACGCTCTAAAATGAGTTGGTCACAGCAATACAGCGTTCTGTTTCTTTACAAATAAACAAACGGTTATGTTAAAATTATTGAATGAATGAGTTTGTCAACATAAATAACGTAAGAGATGATTATGAAGAAAATGATTTCATTTATTTTATCCATCAGTCCACACTTATTGCATTCCGTCAGGACATTTCTGCTCAGGCTGACCGGCAGGCGTAAGTACGAATCCCACTATGGCCACGCCAAGACCCGCCCTACGAAGCAGCTCTATTGGTTGGGGTTAGGCATTTGATGTCGAGTGGTTAAGGTTAGGATAGCCGATTGGTCAGGGGATAGGACCTGAACAAATGGGGTTACGTTACCTTGCGTAAGCATGGAAGCCTGGCCAATAAATGCTATAGTGGGATTCGTAATATCGCAACCGGCAGAGTTTAGCCAGCTTGAGAGGCGGGGGGAGCTCTGTGCGCAACAGGGAAGATGGGTTATGTTCATCTGCATAAACTGTCTGCACTGCAGTGACACAAAGCTGGTTGAAAATCATCAAAGTTTCCCTTAAATTCATTTAAAAAAAAAAAAAAAAAACATACACTGACTAAACACATCTAAGTCTACCTATTAGCCATTGTTTTACATGTAGACTTTTCACCAATAGAATAACCAATGTATTTTTGAAACAGTCGGGGAAATTAGCGGACAAAGGCATCTGGATTTATATTTTGAATGCATCATTTATTTGCCAAATACATTTGACATTGTCTTTATGGTGGGAGGAAACCGGAGCACCCGGAGTAAACCCACACAAACCTGGGGAGGTTCAGAGGCCAAAACATGCAAACACAGCAGAGAAAGATCAATTTTTTGGAGCCATTTCTGTAGCTATTCCTCTACTGGGGTGACTGGAGACTTCTTTGATGTAGCATTATATGGTATATCACATACCATATAATTAAACACCTCTTACTTATTCAATTTATTTAAGTAGATCTTCTATAAACTTAAATGTTTTGACTGATAGTGGTTAATGAAGTCAAATAAAAATGACTTGTCTGGCAGCACGCCAGAAAGTCTAGGTATGAACAAATATCAGCGTTTATGTTTGCCTTTGCATTTGGCCTTTAAACCCAAACCAGAACAACCTGGGTGATGTTTGTTGTCACAGGTAGTCGATAACCTATCATCTGACTCCCCCTGCTTCATGTTGGTGCCATCACTGCCAGACTCGCCTTTGCTTTCGGAGTTCTTTTTGGACCCATGGGTGCTAATTACACCATTTAGCTCATTTGACTGTTCATGTTCAATGTCATTACTTTGGGGATCGCCTTTGCTTTTGGAGTTCTTTTTAGGGCTATGTGTGATCATTTTACCATTTAACTCATCATCGGACTCCCCCTGCTTCACATCAATATCATTACTTTGGGAACTGTCTTTGTTTTTGGAGTTCTTTATAAATCCTTGCTTTATGATACTCTTAAATGTCTTCCAAGATGAAGTATTTTTCTGTTTGATTTCTCCATAACAGACCTCTTCCTGCCTGGGAAGGTCTTTTAGCCTTTCCCTACCCTTCTCTTCGAAGGCTTGGATTTTGGCTTTTACGTTTTCCTGGAGTAGGTTGTCATTCACCAGGAGTACATGCTTTTCTTGTGGTTCCTTTTTGGCATTCTTGATTTTGGCCTCTAGGTCATTGTTTTGTTTTTGGAGTATGGCTTTTTCTTCGTAGATATCTTTATTTGTTTCCACCAGTTCCTTAATGTTTGCCCGTAGGGTATTGTTGTCTCTTTGGAGCATGTTCCTGTCTTCATGGATGTCTTTATTTGTTGACTGAAGTGTCTTGATTTTTGACTGTAGGGCCTTGTTGGTGCTCTGGAGTATGTCTTCCTGGAGTTTCTTAATTGTTGCCTGGAGATACCCGTTTTTGGACCGGAGGAGAAGGCATTCACGCACCACGTTCGTGCAGTTTAACTTTATATCATAGAGTTGTACCTTGAGATCCTCATTTTCTACAGTAAGCTGCTTATTATCGCACAGAAGGTGGCCGAGTTCCACCTCAAGGTTTATGTGGCCCATGACCTCGTTTTCCACCGGGAGAGCGTCCTTGTTTTCTGGCTGGTCTTTTCCCTGGAGATAGCTGTATTCAAACCTGAGGTCACCCAGTGCTCGCTGAAGATTACCATAGTTTACATTCATGTCGGCGTTTTCTACCCGGAGGACAGCATTCTTGTTTTGTTCTTCCTCAATGGTTTTCTTTAGGCTTTCAATCTCTAGTTTTAGAGCTTGAGGGCTCCTCCAAACCACTGAATCTTTGTCATTGGTGATAATGTTTAATTTAGAGCTATTCTTCAAGAGTTGCTCACTGCTGCTCTTGTAGAACTGTTTGTCGCTATCGAGCTTCTGAAAGTCCGCCTCGATTTTCCCAATGTGCGTTTCTAAGATATCCATTATCTTTAGTTTTTAAGTATAAACTATACTTGTTGCAGACAGATATAGCTACTAAACATAGCTACTAAAGAGTGTGTGCCTTGATAAAACAAACAATCTGTTAACAAATCTAAAAATCGAATGGGAAATGAACCAAAATACTCATCTGCTCTGTAGTCTGTCTGTGGAATAAATTGTGTTACATGGAATCTTAGATCAATGCACACATGCTTCATCAGAAAATTATGTCACATGGAATCTAAAATACAGGGAAAAAGTGTTCCAACTGGAAGTGATGTCACACTTTGACTGTTTGCTAAGCATAGTTACTGTTGCTATGCCTGTCAGGAAGGATGGAACTTTCAAATAAATTTCAAATAAAAACTGACTATATATATTTTTTTAAATCAATGTTAGCCCCACACAGTGCAGGAATAACTATCCATCCATATTTACATAGATACACACATATTTTTTCTTGCAAAAAGCAACTTTTCACAAACAAGTCTAACTGTAGTGTTTCTTTAATTAGTAAATTGGTCTACTGCTTCAGGTGGAAAAATGTGAAATATATATATATATATATATATATATCAGAATATCTCTTATTACAGTACTCGTTAAATGTCGGTTGAAGTGCTATATAAATACTGTGAAAGTATCAAAACCCTCAATCTACAAAGAAATGCACACAGCCCGTATTTAGAAACTGCCTTTAAATACAGGCTGTCATGACTTCTGTATGTCACAACAATTCTATATATGTAGAAAGTGTCACTACAGTGATGTTACCGTCATTCCTCAACTGCAATGACAGTGCAGAGAAACAGAGAACGCAGATGCTGAAAATGCTGACCCATCAGAGCAGACAGGGGCTTGCTCAGGAGGGGGGCTTAAAGGTAGGGTTGGTAACTATTTCCAGTAGCCTATACACTTTTTTATATATTGTTTGAAATGGTCTTTACAGCCCGACAGCAATAAAAAAATGTATGGACTCTGAAGAAGGAGGGAAAAACATCTGTCATCTGTAGCTGCTGTAATCCTGTAAAAACGCCCACTAATCACTGCCTCACGGTCCACTTGGAAAGAACCAGGCAGGGGGAGGGGTTAGATGGAGCCCCGAGGAGATGCTACTTTTAAATCTTGTCTGGATTACTGTAACTCTCTCCTCTTCGGCCTCCCTCACAAATCCCTCCATAAACTTCAACTGGTCCAGAATTCAGCTGCCCCCATCATAACTCAAACCTCCTTCATCCACCACATCACTCCTGTCCTCAGCTCCACTGGTCCTCAGCTCCACTGGCTCCCGGTCCAGTACCGTATCCAATTCAAAGTCCTCCTGCTTACATTCAAGGCCCCCCATATTTGTCTGATCTCCCCCAGGTTCCCACTCCCTCCTGCTCCCTCAGATCCTCTTCTTTCATACACCTGTCTGTCCCCATCCTGTCCACAGTTATACCACATAAGAGGTGAGCTCAGTTTAGTGGATGGACTGTTGTTAAAACAAAATAGGATAGTCATTCCAAGAGAGTTGAGACAAGAAATACTGCAGAGAATTGCAGTGTACTGCATGAAGGACACTTAGGTGTTGAAAAATGTAAAAGAAGGGCCAGAGAGACAGTGATCTGGCCTGGTGAGCTACTGATGAAAAGAAAACTCCGTACAACACTTCCAAGCGGTTTAAAGCAAAAGAAACATCCTAAGCTAGAACAAAAGCTGAATCAGCAGAAAATGATGCAAAAGGCTTTCTATGACAGAACAGCTAAGCAGCTTCCACCACTATCCAGGAATGATCCAGTCAGAATTGAAAGTCCTGAAGGATGGATGACAAGAGCCACTGTTCTTCAAGAGGTTGCTCCACAATCCTACACGGTGAGAACCAAAGAAGGACAAATCATTAGACGGAATCGGCGCAGTCTACTGAAGACGCCAGGAACTGTTGCAGATCAAGAGCTCAGTGAAACCCAGCCTGAGTCTAAGCCCAACTCCACATCTCATGAAAACTGCAACACAGACACATACGCTGCAAGCAGGGGCGGATTAAGGTGGTCAGGGGCCCCTAGGCTGCTCTTTGTGTGAGGCCCCCCCCCCCCCTTAATCATTGTGCTTTACTGGAAAAATGTATGTACAATTCTCTATTTGTTAATCTCACTTCAATTTTATTGTTGCAAAATGGGATTGTCAAGCAGACAAACTGACCAACACATATGTAATAAAAGATCGATACTTGGCGTCTGTGTATCGATACAGTATTGCCACGGAAAATATTGCGATACTATGCTGTATCGATTTTTTCCCCCACCCCTATATCAGTGGTGGAAGAAGTATTCAGATCTTTTACTTCAGTAGAAGTAGGCTACTAATACCATACTGTCCTGCATTGAAAATGTTACTTAAGTAAAAGTATGTAAGTATCATCAGGAAAATGTACTTGAAATATTAAAAGTGAAAGTACTGAATGTCGAAAAATCCTCATATTTTTAAAACAAACCAAACAGTTCTGTCAATCAACTAGTGTTTAATGGTCTAATCATCTCATTATATATATATATATATATATATATATATATATATACACATATATATATACACATATATATATATATATATATATATATATATATACATATATATATATATATATATATACACATATATATATATATATATATATATATATATATATATATATAATTAAGAGGCCCTGTGCTTTAATTTGAAGAGGTCTATCATGAGTTTTTGTCTGCCAATGCAGATAGAAAAGCTACAATTCTCATTAAGAAAGTTTGCATGATGTGCAACGTTTATCTAGGCTACTTTAAGGACACAAATGCACAAGCTTAAGGTTTGATGAACCTTAAGGTGGTGTTTTGCTTATTATTAAGATGTAGGCTACTTTGTTGAATGAAAGGTAGGCTAATATAGCCTAATAATAATAAAACGGTGAGAAAATGTCAAGTCAAGACTCAGATACCCGCGCACTTAGCCAAACTAATGCAATGATACAGTATAGCATGCCTATTTCTTTTATTGTTGTAGTGTTATCATCAACAGTTAGTCCACCACTCAGTTTTATCAAGGGGTTAAGTGTTTTAAGGGGAGCTGTGTTTACCGCAGGTTGTAGCCTCACTCCCTCACCTCTGTCCCTCTCCTCCTGAGTCTCCTCCTCACTGTGCAGACACTGACACCGCTATCGGGAGCTGATGAAGGTCCTGCTACTGGCCAAAACATATTTGGCAGCGCTTCTGTTTCTCACGCAGCTTCTCAGCCCCTCCTTTGCGTTTCTTCTCCATGACCTCTATCACTGTTCTAGCCTGGCAGATGCACACCCGAAACTGCATGCAGGCAGAAACCCCAAAGAGGGTGCTGTTTAAAGCTATGCTGTCCTCGTCATTGTCTTGGTTAACGTTATCCTCACCTAGCGCCACTTCACAGCTAGCTGCTGCTGCTGTAGCGGCATGTTCGTCGCTTTGGACTGTTGTTCATCGTGTATGTATCCCCAACAGTAGCCGTAAAAAAAGTTTGTCATCTTTGGCAGCGTTGCCAAATACTTATCGGGACTTTTTTCTTTTTTTCTTTTATTTGAGCCGCTTGGGTAACTTCCGTTTGATTTTCGCGTCTAGACCATTGACATAAAAGGTCTAGACTCGTCTTTCTCCGTCTCTGTTTGTGTATTTCCCAGTTCTCCTGTGTGTTTATGTGTTATGGACTAGTCCATTTCAATGTGAAAGTAGGGGGTGTATGGAAAAAAATAGTCTATGTGATATTTTTGACAAAAGTGTTTTTTGGCCAGCCCACAGTCAATTGAAAAAACAATGGGCAGCCGATCTAGGCCTAACACAACAACAAAATAAATGTTTCTTATGGGCCAATTAGGGTCTTTTTTTGTTCGCACTGAAGTAATTTCAAAATAGTAATAAATTCTGCACACGTGGGGCCCCTAGGCTGCAGCCTACGCAGGCCTGTGCATTAAGGTTTGAAAAGTTAATAAACATGTAATAGGAGTCATAGCACGTTTACTTCCCCCGCCATAGTCACTCAGACATGTAGCCTCAAACTGCAAATGTCCTGCTCTCCATGTCTCAGAAATAGGTTGACATACTATTTACACTCATACTGACCGACACTACTCATGCACTGGCCACGGTTACATTCGGTGGCCTGGTGCGCGGTCTCCTCGTGACGGCCTACCTACCATGTACCAACATTCACTTCTAACATTTAACTTCACATAACTACAGGGCCGGATTGGGACTCATTTTCAGCCCTGGATTTTCATGCCTTAGACTGGCCCACTTTACTTCACGAATGAGTATATTAAAAAAATGTAATCAAAACCTTAGTATATAAGTCTGCAATAGCGCCCTGTTCTCTACATCCTTGTAATTCGGTGTATTTTGTAAAATATCACTATTTCCAAGTGTTGCCTCACAATGTAGATTTATTAGAAAAGTTAACATCTTAACAACAACCCAATGATGTTGAACAATATCAGAATCTGTGCAAATAAGTAATCACAGATTAAATAAAGAACAATATACATTGCACTTTCTAATGACACCATAATCTATTTTTTCCTTTGAATATTTCATACAACTTTCATAATGGGTCACAAGTAATATTTGGTCATAAAAAGTGATTATATTGTAGCTAATCTGATCATGTTTGCTTGTTCACACACTGTGATACAACAGTTTACAGTAGACGTGCCATCCACACTGACAGCAGCTATCCCTAATGCACACTACTGGCTCTGCTTCTGACACTAAATCACATTTTATAAATTGTCATAATTCTCAGGACAAATCTCTCCTTTTTACAAAGCTTTCTGATCAAGTCAAGTCAGTGTCATTATGGTAGTGCCGAATCATCTGGCATCATTAATTATCCCAGGGCATTTTTCATATAGAGCAGGTCAACACCACACTCTTATTAATTATTATAATATTCAGTCAACGATCAACCCTACCTGCCCAAACTGGAGTTCTGGGCTCATATAGCTGCTGCTTGGTAACCTTACTGGCTCTTCATTGTCACTGTTAGCAGCAAACTGGACTAGTAGGCCTACTAGCTGCTGCTGCGGAGCTACAAGAACAAGTTTGATTCATAAACATAAACGCTGGTTTGCAGTCACTTCTCCTAACTAACTTAGCTTACCCGTCTCAACGTCTTCATTTGGCGTTTTGCTAAAAATAGAAAAAGTTCATCTGGCCGCGTCACTTTCTAGAGCTCTACTTTTTAAATTGACGCCTTTTCAGTGCCGTTTTGCGCTTTCTATTACCCGTTTAAAACAGCTTCTTTTTGCTCGCGGTGGCATCCTCCAACAAGCACCAGTGACTTGTGTACGATTTTTTTGTGTTTTTTTTTAAGCAAGGTGCTGCCGTCGGAGGACTCCGAACATAAATAGGTCATCATTAACCAGGCTGCACTCTGCGAATGGGCTGCATGAATGAAGAGAACGGTGGGCTGCAAGAAAAAAGAAATACTGTAAATACAAAAAGTGGGCTGTGAGTGCAGGCAGCATAGGGACAGCATCCATAATATTCAACTATGATTTCAACCCAGTGCCATACCTGAACACCGGCCCTCACAACCAAACAACCAGAACGGCCCACCGGGAATTCTCCCGGTGCTCCCGATTAGCCAATCCGGGCCTGCATAACTACCAAGATAACATTACGTGTATTTGTATGTTATATAACACTTTCCCCTTGGTAATGTAGCCTATGAATTTCCATGAACACAATTCTAAGATACACGAGACATAAAGGCTTCTGGGATTGGTTGATAACTCCAACTTTCTGAGAACCTAGACACCCGTTTGATGACATAGACTCATGCATTAGGCACGGTTACGGTCTCGTTCAGTAGCCTCTAGCCTAGCCTAATGGGAGTTCTGAATTGGTAAACCGTAGCCTACCTAACGTGTCGTCAATTCTCATTCAGCAAGAGTTCGTTAACTTCTCAACTCGTTGTAGTGCAGGACCAGTGACCTTGTGACATTTACATACCGTGCACTGCATTATTAAACAGTTGTTATGCACAAAATACTGCAAAGTGGTGATTTTATAAACACAAACATAGGCTACATTAAAGAGCACAATGACATCACAGCCTTATATTCGCAGAGTATTCGATGCACTGATACATTACAATGGCTCATGGGATTGGCTCTCAACGTTAGTAGTACAGCATTCAGTAAGTGAGTCAACAGCCACCGAGAACAGTCATAGCGATATATATATATATATATAGTTTATAGATATAGTTTATATATCTGTGTTGTTGCTGAACTGAACATGTGTAAAGAAAGAGAAGGTGCTGTGCTGCCATCTGCTGGCTGTCTTTCTGAACTGATATGATGCTGTCATTCAACGAGAGTTTTACAATGTGAATCTCATTCACACTCACATTAAATATAAAACAAACAGACTTATCGTTTATTCCAACGTCTATCAAGCTGATGAACTCCAATAGTAAATCTTAGGTTCAATAAATACACCAGCACTTTAATTATTACAGTTATTATTTAAGATGTCATAGTGACCTTCTTTTATGTCCAAGATGCTTTGTTGATCTTATGTTCATGTTTTTAAGTAAGTTTAGAATGCTTTTTTTTCTGTGACATGTTTGTGTTGTGAAGCAACAGATTGTAGCTCTATGCCCAAGAGAAATTTCCCCTCTGGGACAATAAAGTGTATTCTACTCTATTCTATTCTGACTGCATTACATCATGCTTTCTTTCTTCTCAAAGCCTCAGCACATGATCGGCATCTTTATTTGGCACTTTATTATATATGTATATGTGTGTGTGTGTGTGTGTGTGTGTGTGAATGAGTGTAACACCCAGGGGTGATTATTACATTATTCTCAGGTGATTCAAATCAAACACACCTGCTGCCGTGTTACTTCACCAATAGGTGCATGCTGGTTGTGGCTAACATGCTAAATGCTAACATTCTGATGGATGACCCTCCCACTTCACGTTCAGACAGGTGAGGTCAACAACACGCTCTCTGTGATTCGATGCTACTGTTCAGAGGACGGTTGCTAGGAAACGTAGCATTGTGTGTGTGTGTGCCCGTGTGCACTAAGAACAAACCGTGCAGTGTCTCTTTCTGCTGTGCGTGTTTGTTTGAGTAGCCTACAAAGCTTAAAAAAGTGTAAACAATGTAAAATAAAAACTGTAAAGTTGATGGGAAACGTAGCATTGTGTGTGTGCCTGTGTGCAATACTGCTGTCTGTCTGTGTGTCTGTCTGTCTGTAGCTGCTGTGGGGTTAATAAGGTTTAAATTACCATGCGTCTTAATAATGTTAATAATGTTTGTAGCACCTGCCGCGGAGTCATTTTAGTTGAACTGTGTGAGTTTGGTCTCTGTTGTGTTTTCTGCTGCAGAGTGTTTCTGAAATGAATGAACTCGGTTTGGACACTCTGGTGTGAGATGTCATGTGTCTGTTGTTATGTTGATGCACTTCATTTTGTAGCCTAAATGTTACTCTAATACAGTGACGGTTGAATTAAAAATACACATCTTAAGACCTCTGACCCTCAATTTCCACCAACTACAGAACGTCTGCGGATCCTCTGCGGAACGGCGGCGGAGTCATTAGGTTTCCGTTAAAGTCAGTGTGTGTGTTTCCACTGACTCCAGAACGGCTGCGTTCCGACTGCATCCCAGCTCCGGCGGAGATACCCAAGGGGGTAAGCTTCGCTTCAGAACTCGAACCTCCGATGGCGCCATTTTGTTGCTACAAAGGTATCACCTCTTGTTAGCATTCCACTGACCGCCAGCTACTCCGCAGCAATTCAGCACACGGCAGATAGTGCGGGACAGGAAGTCGAGCACAGAAACAAAATAAAACATCCGGTTCATTTTCAAAATAAAATACACCATGCTCACGGCGGATCATATTTCCCTGCACTACACCTTGAAAACACAGCACAGAGTAGTTTCCCCTCTACTCGTCTGGGGTCTCATTTATAAACGTGGCGTACGCACAAACGGGGCTGAAAATGTGCGTACGCCACTTCCCGCGCAAAGTTTGTGATTTAAAAAAAACAAACCTGACGGGAGAATGCGCGGTCCTCCTGTCAGTACCCGATCCGTTCCACCTGCACGATCCGTTCTGCGCATGTGCAAGATGATACGTATGCCATGACGTAGGCGCAGATGATAATGCTGCATTCATTCCACCACCACCTTGGAATAACGGCACCGCTTCCACCTGCACCATCCGTTCTGCGCATGCGCAAGATGTTCACACGCTAGCCTCCAGCTAACGTTAGTTAGCTAATAGCTAATTCGGGCGGACCGCTAGGTGATTATAGCGGTAGCTAACGGTTAATTCGGCGGACCGCTAGGTGATTATAGCGGTCTGCCGTTAGCTCCCCGGAAGCTAACGCAGTTTAGCTAACGGTTAATTCGGCGGACCGCTAGGTGATTATAGCAGTCTGCCGTTAGCCTCCACCGGGAAGCTAACGTTAGTTTAGCTAACGGTTAATTTGGCTAACCGCTAGCTGATTGCAGCGGTCTGCCGTTAGCCTCCACAGTTAATCTAACGTTAGTTTAGCTAACAGCTAATTCAGCTAACCGCTAGCTGAGACAGCATGTAAACTTTAAAAGACCCTCAAAATAAAACTTGAAAATAAACGTTAACATATATAACAGCTGTTACGTCAGTTCTACTTTACTTGTGCTCATTTAAAATACAATCACAATCACCTCCAACTCAAATCTTAAATCAAAATTTGTTCTTTATATTTAATCGGCGCTGTCTCGCCGTCACATTGTCCTCTACGGAGCCCGACTGCATGGAATACAGGATAGCATCAAATACCCTACCAATAGATAACGGCAGAGCACAGTGTAAATAACTAAATATCTGTCTTTAATATTGTGCATATATCATCAAATGTCAAAGTCTGAAAATACAGCTGTAAGCTTCTCGCGCAATCGTTACCCTTAATGTCCTCGTTATTGGTCCGAACTTTAATACTGTTCATAACAAAACCTGCATGAAGAAAAGAGTGTTTGTCTATTAGACTTTCGTCTTCACATTGTATCTCAGGGTGGGGGGTACCACTAGTAAATGCTGTGATTTTAGCGAGGTGTTAACAATCACAAATTGTTGTAAACATATAAATACTGCGGTGACCCCCGTGCGTAATGCTGCATGATGGCACTGCTGGCCCTGCAGGAGGACTAACCCCTAATGGAAGAATCAGGAGAGAAAGAGACTTCAGGGACCATGACGCTGACTGGCTAATATGCCGATTTAGATTCCCTAAAGCTGAGCTCTTGGATCTATGTACTGAATTGGGTCCAGTAGAGAGGGCAACTTGCCAGAACCGTGCCATCCCGGTCCAAATACAGGTCCTCGCCACTCTGGGGGAAACTGTTTGTTTCCAGAGGGAAATTTCAGACAGCTAAGTGTTTTTTTTAATAAATATTATATATAATCTTCACCTTTATCACTAAGGCTTGTTTGGATATAATATATTGTTCTTTTAAATCTTATCATATACGTCTGGTATATCGAAGCTGAAGGACGTATTATTAATACATGTAGTCTATAAATCAGGGTTCCATACCCTGTGCAAGAATAGGCCAAAATCATAATTCAATTTGCAGCAATTCCTGAACGTCTGAGAAGTTTTTTGCTTTTTCTCCGCCAGTCGTCATGATTCGGTGTAACAAAAGAACAACTGCCAGGGTCATTAACATACTGATCAGCATTCACGAGGAGCTTTGCGTCACCTATTTATGGTTAAAGATGGGCGTGTACAGGGCGGGATAAGAGGCTGATCCACGTACGCACACTTGTGGGTAATCTGTGATTTATAAAGGGAACATTGCTTACAGGTGTGCGTACGCACGGTTTTATAAATCTGAAATTGTTTTTGGCGTATGCCATTTTTGGCTTTTGGGCGTATATACACTTTTAGTAAGGATCCTATGCACAGTTTTATATATCTGGTGGGTTTGGTGATGGTTCTATACACGCTACGTCTGTACGATGAGATTTGTCTCTGCATTTCCAAAATACTTCATTCAGAATGGTTTGACACAGATTTTGCCTTTAACTAATATTAACCCCCACCCCGTGATTTGATATCGTGCTATAGTTCATATTGGGATTTCGATAAGGTTGAGGTTAATTAATAATAAATTCTACCTTCCGAAAAAAACAAACTGCTTTCTGCACCGCCGTTACATCGCAGCTTGTTTCCTCTCACTTAATCCTGGACTTATTTCCATGTTATAAAACACTGAAGTTCTCCACGTGAAGTGTAACGTCCACTTCACGGCCATTTAACGGAACATCACAGTGGATTTCAGCGGTGGAATGTAACTAAGTACATTTACTCCAGTACTGTACTTAAGTCCAGATGTTGAGGTACTTGTACTTTTACTTGAGTCTTTTCTTTTCATGCCACTTTCTACTTCTACTCCGCTACATTTCAGAGAGAAATATTGTACTTTAGTTACTCCACTACATTCATCTGTTCCAGCTTTAGTTACTAGTTACTTTAGTTACTCCGCTACATTCGTCTGTTTCAGCTTTAGTTACTAGTTACTTTAGTTACTCCGCTACATTCGTCTGTTCCAGCTTTAGTTACTAGTTACTTTAGTTACTCCGCTACATTCGTCTGTTCCAGCTTTAGTTACTAGTTACTTTAGTTACTCCGCTACATTCGTCTGTTCCAGCTTTAGTTACTAGTTACTTTAGTTACTCCGCTACATTCATCTGTTCCAGCTTTAGTTACTAGTTACTTTAGTTACTCCGCTACATTCATCTGTTCCAGCTTTAGTTACTAGTTACTTTAGTTACTCCACTACATTCATCTGTTCCAGCTTTAGTTACTAGTTACTTTAGTTACTCCACTACATTCATCTGTTCCAGCTTTAGTTACTAGTTACTTTAGTTACTCCACTACATTCATCTGTTCCAGCTTTAGTTACTAGTTACTTTAGTTACTCCACTACATTCATCTGTTCCAGCTTTAGTTACTAGTTACTTTAGTTACTCCGCTACATTCATCTGTTCCAGCTTTAGTTACTAGTTACTTTAGTTACTCCGCTACATTCATCTGTTCCAGCTTTAGTTACTAGTTACTTTAGTTACTCCACTACATTCATCTGTTCCAGCTTTAGTTACTAGTTACTTTAGTTACTCCGCTACATTCATCTGTTCCAGCTTTAGTTACTAGTTACTTTAGTTACTCCGCTACATTCATCTGTTCCAGCTTTAGTTACTAGTTACTTTACACATAAAGACAGAACACATGTAGTTTCTAAAACCTGATGTTTGATTCTAAAGTAAACTAGCCGACAATATAACGGCTACAAGTCACGCTGAGATGATGAGACCATTAAACACAGCTGGTTGGATCCTTTACTCTTTCTAACATGGGAGAATACTTTAACTACATTGCCCTGATGATACTCACACACTTTTACTGAAGTAACATTTTCACTGCAAGACTTTTACTTGTAACAGAGTATTTTTACAGTGTGGTATTAGTACTATTACAGCAGTAATCTGACTACTTCTTCCAGCGCTGGTGGATCTTAAGAAAGAGAAACAAAGTTTTTACAGAGTAACTTTACCTAAATTTAATAAAACATTTCTGTGAAGTGTGTCTGTACTTTAATACCATAATTAAATTAAATATTTGTCGCATTTAGAGCTCTACTAACTAAACATACAATATACATTTTTCATCAATCTGGTGAACTTTGAGAGCAAAATTAAGAGGCTAGATCTATGTAGAATATGTGCTCTTGTAAACAATGTTGTGTTCTTGTAAGCGATTTAACCATAAACACATTTTTGTATAGTATACATTTGAGTCATCAAAAGGACAAGCTTTGCATGCTAAATTTGGACATTTAATTTTATAAATACTTATTGCATATAGAGCATCCAATCTGTAAATTTAATATTAATTTTGTGAAACAAGGACCTTAACCACTCACTTTGAAAAGTACACAACAGATGTCAAAGGATGAAAATGTCATTCTGAAGGAAAGCATTTCATCATCACGTTATTAGACCGTTCTGTGAGACAGCAAAGACAAGATGATCTGCAGCTTAAGTCAACAGCATCCCTTAAACCTAACAAACATCCATTGGACATCATTTTTAACCTCAGTCTATTGATCCAAAGTGCAGCAGATCAAATAAATTTACATCAATGGAATTAAAATAGTTTCTACTGGATGATACATTCATGGTGGACAATAAGATATATTATTTCCTAACTCTCCCTCCCTCCCTTTTGACAAACTGATTTTGGACATTTAATGATCCTTGGCTTTGAGAAGAACAGCTCTAAAGCCCTCGAGTCTCGACCCCCCCTACCCCCTTGAATATTTTTCTCAACGGATCTGCACAAATCATGTAGGTGACCCATTTTGGTTTCAAAATGGCAAATGTCGTTTATGACTTGTTTATAACGTTTATGACACGTTCATGACAGCGTCATGTCATAGTTATGACTGTTACGTCACGATTATGTCGATACCTTCAAGTAAAGTGTTACCGACTATTGTTACATGATCAGGATATGATGTTGAACCTTTGAGCCCTCTCACAAACCACAAAGTCTGTGTGTGTGTGTGTGTGTGTGGTCAGTAATTGAATGTTAAAAATGATTTCCATTGGGTGCCTGGGTGGCCCAGTGGAAGAGCGAGCACCCGCATATAGAGGCTCAGTCCTTGATGCAGAGGTCGCTGGTTCATTTCTGACCTGCGGACCTTTTCTGCATGTCATTCTCTCTCTCTCTCTCTCTTTCTCTCTCTCTCTCTCTCTCCCTCCCCCTTTCATATCTAAGCTGTCACAATAAAGGCTTAATGCCCAAAACATAACCTTTTAAAAAGAAAAGAAATGATTTCCTTTCATTTGTGTTAAATTCAACAAGCAGTGCATTTTATTTTGGCGGAATACTGAAAGCAGCAGAAGTGCAGAACTGAGTGGCCTTTAGTATTTGTTTATTTATTACAAGTGATATCATTATCACGATATTCGACAACATTATCGCATATTACCCTCATATCGTGCAGCCCTAGTCGATGCTTATACTGTCTTATTATTTTTTGTTTATGCGGGAGCGGGAGTGCGAGTCAGAACGGGACGGCTCGGGGGAGAAAGAGCCGGCGGCCTGCTCCAGGCACAAGATGCAGAGGCAGAATGCACAGGTAAGGCTACGGCTCAGTGGAACACCCTGTGGGCCACATCTTGCACCCAGCGCGGCGCAAAGCCCCACCCAAGTCTCTTTGCTAGTTTAAGACCCACGCAGTTGTCAGTTTCCTGTCCAGCGCCCACATCATTTAAACAGCTGGGCATGCTGGTCTTACAGGGAGGTGTGTTAAGGTGCATTCTGGGTGTGCTGGTCTTACAGGGAGATGTGTTCAGGTGCATTCTGTGCGTATTGCTATCTTGAGGCAGCGGGATAGCGTGATCACACCATTGACCAACAAAAACCTGGTCTAAAGTCAATAACGCAGCATTTCATTGTTATTTTAACAGAGCATTAGTAAAATGCTCCTAGGCTCGTGCACACTATGCTTGTTGTTACAAGTTGTTACATAAACGGTTTCTAAATTGATTACAGAAAATTTATTATTATATATTATTATTATGATGTATATTATGTCATTATTAAATCACAGGCACAAATATAGGTAGGTAGTGCTAATCCGGGGAGCAAATGGAATCAAATAGCAGTTTTTTTTCCAGAGAGTTGACGCAGGTAAATAGAATAGGTCAGTGTCAGACAATAACACATGTCAACCCACAATGTCATCACTCCCCTCCTGTGTGTGTGTGTGTGTGTGTGTGTGTGCACTTACAAAAAAAAACACAATTCAGGCCAGGGTGTTTTCAAGCCACTGATGCGGGTCGCCCCTTTTATTATCCTCCATAATAAATTATAAATGGGATTGTTACAGGTACGTTTGAAATCTCCACACAGTACGTACATCTATCCCCTAAAATAGGCTGTAAAAGTGAGAGTGATGACAAACAGCTTTTGCCAAGGCAATCGCACAACAAACGGAGACTGCTGGGGTGGACGTTGTTTCTCTGCTCCCACTACAAAGTCAATATTTTCATTGTCACACAGTCCGTAGGCAGCACAGAGTCACCTACGTAAATGTCAGCCCGCCGTAAAGTTGCCATGCAATAAAAAATACAAAACAGGTGTTAGGGTGCAGGACACTAGCTATGCAAATGGCTTGGTTTGGAGTAAGCAACGGAAACTATGAAAGGAAGAGTGCAGGGGGGGAAAAAAGGAGTCGCACCCGTTCAGCTGCTGGAAAAAAACAATCCCTTTCTACAGAATTTGAAAAATGAGGTGTGCGATGTAAAGTACTCTTCTGCTCTGATCTGCTCTAAGATCAGTGGACTTCAGGTGCACGATCAAAGGGGTAAGCGGGCATCCGGAAAGCTCCTCCAATGGGGAGACATTCTGATGCTACCAAGCCATCAGCTCCCGTTAGCATCCCATTGACTCCCATTCATTCTGACGGCACTTTGACAGAGAATAACTTTACATCTGAAGAGTTTAAAGACTCTATTTGTCCGTTGTTTATTTCTAAAGAAAGACGACAATGTATAAAAGGCTCCGTAGCAGACGCTTTTGTAAAAACTATTTTGTACTTTTATACTTTCTATCGCACGGAACAGATTGTATATTATTATGGTTGTATATTTATTTATTTATTTTAGCTTAATTTCTCACAACCTGTGTGTGCATCGCTGCTCTTGCCTGCGCCAATTTGTTGATCTGCTGCTACTGACGTGTCGGTTGATTGGATGATTGCGACGGCGTTTATTCTGCTCTTGTTTGTATTTTATGCGACTGGTTGACAGCAACCAGGCACCCCCATGACACTGATGCTTAACATCATGGACTCCATTGACCTCTGACCTCGGGCTGACTGGTGTGGCGACCTCAGAGGAATGTGCAAAGAGACAAAATGCCTCAAACGTACCGTTCGACCAATTATTTGTTAAAGTGCTCATATTGTGTTTTGGGCTTTTTTCCCCCCTTTCCTTTATTGTGTTATACAGTATATCTTTTTGTGCAGGTTATAGGTTTACAAAGTGAAAAAGCCCGAAGTCCCCCCCCAAAGGGACTTACCATCTCCAACAGAAACCACTGTTCACCAAACAGCTCTATTGTAGTCCAGCCTTTACTTCAGAGACTAACATGGTCACTTTGGAACACACGTTATAATGCTCGCCTAGCTGCTAGCATGGCACGCCCTCATAGTCTACTTCTGACTGGCTAGTAGTCCTTACCTAGGTACTGTCAGGGCACGCCCTCATACTCTGCTTCTGACTGGCTAGTAGTCCTTACCTAGGTACTGTCAGGGCACGCCCTCATACTCTGCTTCTGACTGGCTAGTAGTCCTTACCTACTGTCAGGGCACGCCCTCATACTCTGCTTCTGACTGGCTAGTAGTCCTTACCTACTGTCAGGGCACGCCCTCATACTCTGCTTCTGACTGGCTAGTAGTCCTTACCTACTGTCAGGGCACACTTTCATACTCTGCTTCTGACTGGCTAGTAGTCCTTACCTAGGTACTGTCAGGGCACGCCCTCATACTCTGCTTCTGACTGGCTAGTAGTCCTTACCTAGGTACTGTCAGGGCACGCCCTCATACTCTGCTTCTGACTGGCTAGTAGTCCTTACCTAGCTACTGAGCATGTGCGACTCCCAACAAAGATGGAACAGAAGTGAGAGGTCTCACTCTGTAGCTAAAACAGAGAGCTCAACACACAGGGTGAAAAGAGGAGCTGCAGCAATGTGCAGTACAACAAAAATATGGTGTTTTTTGAAAATTAAACCACGTAAACCTATTCTGGTACAACCTCTAAATACAATTATGAACCTGAAAATAAGCAGAATATGAGCACTTTAAAACAAAATTTAAAAAACAAACAAACATTATTGTCTTAAACTGCCACCAGCAGCCAGTACATACGGTGGGAACTCTGAAGCAGCTATAAATGTTAGTATTGGAATATTTTATTATTTTTATAAAGCTGCAAATACAACTCCGTTAACCCTTGTGTTTTCTTCCTGTCGACCACGAAAAAAACTCTCTTCCCTTCTCAAAATTGTTTTGATTTTTTCACAGTCCTCATTTTAACGTTTTGGACTCTTTTTACAACATCAGAAAAAGCTTTTTCAGACGTTTTTAGTCGGGTTTTTGACGTTTTTATTGTGTTGCTTTTCCCAAAAAAAAATGTTGCCGCTTATTCCTACGTCCCATATTTCTGATATAAAAAACTAAAAAAACGAGGACAACATGAGGGTTAATCACCTTGCCTGCTCTGGCGTACACTGTAAATGTGCTTTGTGGTATGCACGTCCTAATGTGCTACATCCCATAATACTCACCAGGAAAACACATGCTCCGTCTCAGTCCAGGAATAGTTTTTGGTCACAAATGTAATCTTTATATTGGAAAAAAGACGCTGTTTATACATGATATTTAATGTGTCTGTTTCTCGTGTTGTCGAGATGAAAAACTTGTAAATATGCTAATTAGAGTTTTTAAAAACATTTTGTTTGTGGGAATCCCCAAAGATAAAGGGGATGGTGTTTTTGGTCCAAATTTAAATTTGATTTAAATGGTAACTTTGGTATTTTCGAGCTGGAGTTTGTCCCGGTTTTTGTGTCCAAGTGACTAATAGTCCATGCTAGTTCAGCAGAAGTAGTGCTGCACTTTCCCACTCAAAGACATTTAGGTCAACACTGAAAAGAGGCTCTTGTAAATATCATTTCAAAGTACGTTATCACCTGTTTTTGGCGGTGTTTGGCGTTTTAAGCCCCCAACGTCAACAGGAAAGACCTACACCTTCTACTAACGTCTCTGTCATTCTAAAATGATCTGAATAGGACCAGAAAGTGAAGTTGAGTGATTTTTGGAATGTCAGCTGCAGAAACAAACAACAGATACAACTGTTGTACTGTGTGCAAATATTTGACCAAATGTACACCTACACTGTGTTATTACATCATTTGTTATTATATTATGTGTTTTATAGGACAACCCAAATTAGCATTTGCATACTCAAAGGCCAGTCGTCAGTGGATTGCCAGGCCCGTGTATGAGAGAGGTGTGCAGACCTCATGGACCACACTCTGAAGATGAGGGATGACAGTAACCTTGAAGATTGGCCCCGTCCTCCACCTCGCTGGAAAAGGCTTCTAAAGAACATCGCCCCCCTGTGTCCAGGCCTGACAAGTCAGAGTTGTTAAAACAATCCACACATCTCGGTTCAAGTCGCAGTGAAGCTTTGTTGTTTGTTGTGGACGACAGTCCCTCAATCCATTGCTTAGATTTAATATTCCCATTTGTTTGTATATAGTTCTGTATATAATTCTGTCAATAAACGAGTCCTGATACATCTTACAAACGACTTTTAGTTAGAACTTCACATATTTACATTATCCTTCCACTGTGGTAGAAACTTACATTATTTACAAAATCTGAGAATTCTCGCTAATTCCTCTGCTTCTTGAAAACCTCTGTACTCGGCGGTCGGGGAGGGGTACTCGGTCCTAATGGTGGTCACCACACAACTGGGCAGGACTCGCCTCTCCTTGCGCCCCAGACGCTCACCTCGTAAGCCCCTCTCCAAGACGATCCGATAGGCCACCAATCTACACTGTCTAGGGGTGGAAATAAGAAAGCAAGAGCAATCAAGGGTCAGCGATTTTTGTTGTAATTTGGGTGATTCGCACAATTATATTTGAGGCACTGAGGAAAATAAGTAGTGGTCTACTTACTTGGCAGATAAATGGCCGCCGGGTGCCTTTGGAACAGGTCTTCTCTTCCACTTGATTTTGGGCACGTTAAAAAATGTCTGTACAACAGCAGTTTATTAGTGCCAGAAAGACCTCCGTTGCTGTAAGACAGCATGCCTCGGAGTTCTCCGGGCCTTGGTAAAACACGTCCGACTCCCGACAACACAAACCCTCCTCCTCTGTAGCCATGGGCTGACACTGTCCACAGCTACACCACCAGTCCCCTGCACATCTGTGGTTTTAACATTAAAGCATGTAAACATGTTGAAGTAGAAACACAAAATACAAGCACAAACCTAAAAATGAGCATAATGATATTTAAAATCTCTTAAGATGATATTGAAAGTAGTTTCTAGTGATGCAATCTCGAATCTGGAGGTATGTATTTTATATATTGTATTTTAGCATAATCACATAACATGCCAGAATCAGTCAGGGAATGTCTGTAACGCTCTGAGCGCGAAAATTGAATAATTAAGTGAATGGACTGTATCAAACGCTATCTGCCCCACCCTCAGGGCAGACCGAAGTGGCAAACCCACAAGGAGGATATGCATGTTGATTCAGTCGGTATGATCCTGGACCCCCCAACTCCCAGGGGCTCTAGGGCCTGTTGGTCGCATTATGAAGGTGTTGCCAAGTAAGGATGGTTACGTCAGGACGGCTGAAGTAACGGCAGGAAACAAGTCCTGTGTCCGTCCAGTTTCCCAGCTGGTTAAGCTTCCTGCAATACCAAATGACCCCCCCCCAAATCACTCCTCATAGTATGACTCTTGGGAGTGCAAATCCCTATAGGATATATATATATATATATATATATATATATATATATATATATATATATATATATTATTACAGCATATATTATGATTACGGCCTTGGTCCATGTTGATATATATACAAAATATATACATATACATATATAACCCCTTTAACATTTAAACTGAGGCCCAGTCAAAATGTCCTCACTTCAATGGTTGACAAACTGAAACTGACAAAGGTAGCAATATAAACACAAACACACGCACACACACACACACACACACACACACACACACACACACACACACACACACACACACACACACACACACACACACACACACACACACACACACACACAAATCATTCCCACCACCCACACTGAAAGGTAAGCTTAACCACAGTAGAGTTTAGTGAGTCAGCAGATGCAAAGCGTGTAGAAACCTGGACCGGCGAGGTTACAGGGTTAAGGCAGGTTAATTTTAGAAGCAAAACCTTATCGGTAACATTATCGGTTGCATCAGATGTGTCAAGCCTGTTTGAAGCATTTAGTCATAGACACTAAACGCGGTGATTCTTTGGAGAACTGGCATAGACTGACACAAAAGCGTTGATGCAACACACCAATAAACGCTGCTGAACGCCTCTTCCTTTTGAAATAAAATGATCAAATCTTGAGTCATGGTCTGTTGATACGGGATGGGCTCTATTAAAGTAGCATCCGTGCAGAAAAGAGGAAATGCCGAGCAGAAACTGTGGAAACCTATGGAGTAAACCGAAACTGGGGGATTAAAAAAGAAGAAAAAAAAGAAAAGGCTGCAGTGTGATGTAAGGGGAGATGTGTGGGGGGGTAAGTGGCTGTGCAGTGTGCTATACAAGTGTTAAGTGTGACTCAAGCGTATTTTGTGCTTCTGTGGAGGCTCCACGCAGAGCTTTCGGCGTAGCCTACGTGAGTGGCCTGATGTTTATACCTGTGCGCTGGTGTGTGCGTCAAGCCAGCATGTGTGTGTGTGTGGGGGGGAGAAAGGGAGAGAGTGACGGTGATTATCTTCAGAGTGAGTAGTGACTCTACAGTCATAGTGAGAGAACCAAAGAGTCTCCCCGTTTCAGTCTCCCCGAGCAGGAAAAGTTAACCTTCTCCTTGATTTCATGTTTATGGAGAAGGAGAACCAGGAAATGAGTCGGGGGGGTGGATGCAACGCTACCAAGCCACGGCCGAGGTGCACGTCAGGCTATGGCGTAGGGTCCGATTTGACACAGCAGCATCAAATGGCCTTCAGTGACTTTTATAAATTGGAGGCCTGGGACATATTATGTGCATGTACAGTAACTCAAAATGCTTGATTTTGCGATGGCATTCATACACAACTGCAACCAAACTTGTAGTCATTTTTGCATTGTATACATTTGATAAGAGTTTCCAGTGAGAGTGGAAATTAGTTTCTTAACTTAAAGGTATAATATGTAGGATTTTCCCAAAAAAAATCATTGTATAGACTAATGCAAAAGTTATCCCTCTAATCGTCACTTCTGAAGCCACTAGAAGTGTGTTGTTGTGTCTAACTACACACTGTAAGCAATTGTTGTTCATTTACAGCCAGTTTTCCACACTAATTTACTGTATTTATGTAATACAGTACTGTAGTTAGCCATGCATTATGGGGTGGTCCATTTGAAGAGAGAGCACAAAGACCCATAGCAGTATGCTAATGTTATGAATTGCAGTACACTACAGTATTCTGTGGGAAGTTTTTTCAGAGGTGGACTCATTTTGTAACATATCGGAGGACGCACTTTGGAGGAAATGCCATCTGCAGCAAAAAGGCTATAAGGTGGTGGTTGTTTATATGCTGTGTATATACAGTATATATATATATATATATATATATATATATATATATATATATATATATATATATATATATATATAAGACATGTCCTCTCACTTTCAACTGCTTTTATTTTCAGCCAATTTAACATGCGTAAAACTTTGTATGAACATACAAAAATTCAACTACTAAGAACTAAACTGAACAATGTTACACAGACATGTGACTAACAGAAATGGAAAAATGTGTCCCTGAACAAAGGATGGTCAAAATAAAAAGTTACAGTCAGTATGTGGTGTGGCCACCAGCTGCATTAAGTACGGCAGTGCATGGAATGCACCAGGTTTGCCAGTTCTTGCTGTGAGATGTTACACCACTCTTCCACCAAGACACCTGCAAGTTCCCGGACATTTCTGGGGGGCATGGTTCTTGCTCTCACCCTCCGATCCAACAGGTCCCAGACATGCTCAATGGGATTGAGATCCGGGCTCTTCGCTGGCCATGGCAGAACACTAACTTTCCTGTCTTGCAGGAAATCACGCACAGAACGAGCGGAATGGCTGGTGGCATTATCATGCTGGAGGGTGATGTCAGGATGAGCCTGAAGGAAGGGTACCACATGAGGGAGGAGGAGGTCTTCCCTGTAATGTTCTGCAACTTTTGATTTTGACCATCCTTTGTTCAGGGACACATTTCTGTTAGTCACATGTCTGAAACGTTCAGTTTAGTTTTTAGTAGTTGAATTTTGTTATGTTCATACAAAGCTTTACGCATGTTAAGTTGGCTTAAATAAAAGCAGTTGAAAGTGAGAGGATGTTTAATTTTTTGCTGAGTATATATAAATATAAATATATATATATATATATATATATATATATATATATATATATATATATATATATATATATTTGATATATATTCATTTAATGTTGTTTATTTTCTATGGTTACAGAAACCAACCACCCACCCCACCACATTGTGATGTTGCTGTTACGTGAAGTTTCAGGTGGATCAGGACAAGTCATGACTGGACACTGGATGATCACCCTCGATGGCCGTGTCATATCTGAGGGCATCACACCACAACTTTTTGAAAGGACTTGTTGCTGTGTTTGCGTCAACCTTCACTATCAACAAGAGGCGGCCTGCACTCTGGAATTCATTCAGAGGCACGACTCCATTTTCCTTATTATGGATTTTTTGGACAATTGTAATTCTTGAAATCTGATAACCACTAATCATTACTTTTCAAACTTAAATACATATTTTGGATTTTTTTTTTTAACATAAAGATGGTATTAGTTACTATATACAATACTTGGTGGTATTGACACAGACATTAACTCAGGCAGGCAGAAATCTTCCTGCTGGCTGTTCATTTGTTAAAACAATTAGTAGCAGGACCATGGGGTCAGGTAACAAAAACATTTTAAGCTACAACTCCCAAAGAACATGGAACTTTCACACGAGAATACATTTATCGAGTTATACTGCTTTTGATGCTCCTGTCCGATCTCAATTACTTGAAAATATTCTCTAGTGTATTATTATGCAGTAGAGCTGATTCTCATATCACCCTGCCTATAAGCTTCATTAGAGTTGTAATAGGTTAGTTGGCTCCAATAAATAAATTCAGTAAAAAGTCAATTTTACACATATAAAATTGTTCCAAGATCTAAAAACGTCTGCCTCTCTTTTCTTCTTATTTTTGTGAGTGTGGGACGTTTATGGGCGTCAACAAAGAGCCTTTAGGCCCCACGTGGCTGTGTAACCCCCAGCCAATAACAGCATGCAGGTTGTGCAGCTTTTTAGAACCAGAAGCTATGTCCACTTCTTTAAAACAGTCTACAGTATGCCTTAGCAGTATGCTAGCTTTGCTGTGATTTCAATCTCCAAGGTAATGTTAGAGCTTCCTGCTGTGCCATATAGTTCTGATAACAAGCTTCATAAGAAAAATGGTTAGTTTTAGGTATTAGGTAACTGATTGTCCAAGTGTGAAGACATTTTGTTAAACAGACGGCGCACCCTTACCCATACTGTATTGCAGGAAGTAATTGAATGTGCTTTGCCAAAATGTATGACCTAGATAGAACAGGAATCTAAATACATGTGGCAAGCAGTGACAAGCTGATTTCTAGCTGATATGTGACTGCATTCGGTATCTTTTGATTATCTTACAGTTTTACATACAGTATGGTGGTAGTCTCAGCTCCTCGTGGCATGTTGAGGCAGGTCTGATAATGACTTTTGATTTTGTAGTATTTCCATCCTGTCAGCCTCCACAGACTGTAGGAACTAAGATATCACAGATGATTGATGAAGAGACTGGAGACTTGCATCATGCATCATCATTATTCATTCATCGTTTCAATCTGTGGTTATGACCGCATTATGACTGAAGCAAGAAAGTTGCATTAAAGTGTGGTTGACAAATGTGAGAATGTGCATTCCTACTAACGCAATATTTATTACTTGTTACTGTTACGTAGTCTAGATCAACGAAAGTAAATTTCCATGATAAAGCCTGAATTACGCTCTCTGTGTGATGCCATTCTCAAGTTTTCTTTTGCAGGGTACAAATGTTCCACCAAAACAAGTTCCTTCCTGAGACTATTTAGCCGAGTCACCGTCGCTGCGTCTGGAGCTCAGCGCCGCCCGAGACAATTGTGATTGGTTTAAAGAAATACAAACAACCCAGAGTGTTTGTTTCCTCCTATCCTAAAATGTATGGATGGTGTAGTCAGACCTTACTCCATAGATAGAGCTAGGACGATAGAGCTGGCAATGCAAGACTACTATTACCGCTAGTAAATTGAAGGCCTTCTGGATAAGACAATTTACACTTACATGTATATACACACATTGTATGGCAACTGTGTAAAAATAAATGTAGGCCAGTTTAGAAGTAAAAACATACTAAACTCACTGTAGACTTGTTGCTGTCAGAAATAAATTGCACTTTATTTCTGTTCTGTTCCTATTATCTGAAAACTGTGTACAGCAAGGTTTTCTTTGTTAAAGTTTGAGGGAATATTGCACTTTATTTTTACATGGTATGTGATATGGTCCCAGCCCTAGTCACATGACCAATTCATGTTTCCATGATGACTATCCAAATATAGAAAATGTGTGTTGTATTTAGATACACAATTTGTTGAAAATAAAAAGGGAAATTAATAATGAATGTGATGTGTTTTGTTTAGCAAAATTACATGGTGTTGTTCGACCCTATCCAATATTTCCTATATTTCTAAGCAGATTTATTATGCTGTATTCTGATAAAATCCCCTGGGCCCCCCCTGACTGACTATTGGTCCTCGCTGTGCAACCCCTTTTATAAAATCCTGGAATCGTCCCTGCTTGTGCCACATGATCTTAAGATTATAGCAAGATACTAACATGGGGGTGACTCCTTGCTAGGCTCGACTCGACACCTAACGAGACTAAATTCTTTTCCGTGGGCCTAGTGTGTATTGAAGTCTAAAACTCTTAGGTATTACATTTTCTTCTATACGTAAATTTGCTAATGTTTTTAGCCATGCTAGCGGCAAGGCTCTTTTAATAGCAATGCCGCACTGTTGGTCGGTTCACCGCTTTGGGTCAGAATATCTCAACAACTATTTGATGGATTGCTGTGGCATTTTGTACAGCCATTCATGGTGACCAGAGGATGAATCCTACTGACTGCGGCGATCACCTGACTCTTCGTCCAGTGCCATCAGAAGGGTCCAACTTTTCATTCATCCTGTGAAATATTTCAGCATCTACAAGATGGATTGTCATTCAAGGTTCCCCTATAGATGTATATACCCTAATGAAGTTGGTGATTCCCAGACTTTTTATCCTGCCTAACTTGATTTATGGCTTCATAATTATGGAATAATTGTACAAAGACACTGTAGTTCCAACCTGGATTCAAAAGCTTTCTCTCCTCCCTTAATTGACAAATGTAACATCTGTATTCACCTTAATAACACATTGGTAACCCTATGAACCATTTTATAAAAACTATAAAAGGTATATAACAATCCCTGAATGACAGGTGAGTCATGTAAGGGTGCCTCGGTTTCTAGCTAACACTTGTTAGTGTTGTGTGTGTGTGTGTGTGTGTGTGTGTAGGGAATCCCTGTATACGTCCATGAAACAGATGAGAGAACCCGACCACACAAACCACAACAGTAGTAGTAGGAATATACTTTCCATGCTGTGTGTGTCCATCTTTTGTTCCTGCTTTCCTGCCCTCTCGTACTTCCTCCATACGCCGACCTGTTTGCTTTTAATTATGCAAAAGCGACAAAGCATCCGAGGTCTTCCCCAGGGATACCCAAATACAACATAAAAATATAACAACAACGCCCCGCCTGGATGAAATGCCAAAGCAATGCCAGACCTTCCTCCACAGTGCTGCGGAGGAGGGTCAGGGACAGATGTGAGGGACAGATGTCAGGCTTTGTCCTGGAAATGTACATCTGGTAATCCAAATAAAATCTGAAAACGTTCCGTTGTCTGACTTTCTTGCAGATTTCATGTCCACTCGGAGACCTGCAACACAGTGGTGTTCTTATTAACCACATAACAACAATCCTTTCGTACATTAAAGGATTAGAGCATCAAAAACCTCTGTAAATTGCAAATAGCACTCACCTCCTATTGTCTATTATCTAACGGCGTTAAGGAAAGCAGAGCGCCCGAAAAGGACAGCATATCAGTGCATACATACGAAAAAAGCTCATGAAACTTCCCGAAAACCTTCCTCCCCTCTCATACGACCCATGGGAGCGTTTCATAAGTTAGCGCCATTTTTATGACAAAACCAGAGATTGTAAGTCGCAATTTTAAACCCGTCATGAACATTGTTTGGTTGTGTTTAGACACCAATTCTACTTAGTTAAGTTCAGAAAACTGGTCATGGTTTGTGTTCAAATTAGACGCTACTTCACTTCCCGTTACGTACATGATCCGGGGTCCGTGTCTCCACGTACTTGCGTACGTAGCCACGGCGTAGATTTTACGCAGAAGCATGAATCACGCTTTGTGTGGGCCTTTTTTTTTGGGGAGGACAGTCTCTTGTGAACTTGAAACCATGAGGCTCCAAATACTACATTTATAACTCACTGTCCAACCTCGTACACTTCATGCTTTACCATGAATTTATTATTATTTATTAGTTTTGTCTGCATTGATCCTCCATAGCTCACTATAAACAAGGGAGCAACTAGAATAAACAGGTACAGTATTGTAGCCTGACGGTGTAGGCGGCAGACTGGTTGCCACACGCCTGTTAGGAAAGCCTCCTCCGTGGGGGTGTAGGATTCCCCAAGCCAATTCAGAGAAAACCTTGGCATGTGTAATGTTAGACATTTTAGGATCCCCTTCCAACGCGTCGATGACAGGAGAACTCCCTCTCACTTTTCCCTGTGGGTGTTGTGGCTTGGTGCATGTTATCAGCCCATCAGGAGAACACCAGGATGACGTAGAGTTCTTCAATTTAACTCCACACTGATACCATGTATTTCTGTTTAGTCTTTTTGTCTGGTGATCTGTGTGTTATCCAAAGCTCATACTACTTTGTTCCATCATTTAAAAATGAGTGAAAAATGATATGCAAATCTAATTATATAATATAAAATATCAGCTCCGTAAATTGCCCTTTTCAAACAGGAACATGGATTAAGCATAATCATAAAGCTATGTGTACTGTATTAGGTCCTGCACTAAGGTTATTGCAGGGTTGATGTTTTAAGTCGAAACATAAAATGCTGCAGATTGTGACAACTAATTTAGGAAAAAGGGTTCATGTTAAAAGTAGGACCTCACAATTGAACACTCAAAGATATCTGAATGACTTTCAAACCCGCTGGTTATTACTACACTGAATGGATTACATTTTAAAGCCCTGGAGTCTATAAGTGAATACAGCCAGAGGGCCCGGTGCAAAAAAAACAACAATACTTTTAAGTCGAAATAAAAAGGGATTCCACAGCTCCATGTGTCTGCTCTGGTAGCCTAGTTGTGTGCTCTCGTTTCAATAGCTGAGAAATGTAGCAGTCAAAACACACATTCGCAGTGAAGGAGTCAAAGTGGAATATCAAATTGAGATGACAATAGATTTTTGGCTACGGTCCATGTGTGGATGCCTCCGGTGTTTTCCCTCGATGCAAATGCTCTTTCGTCACCGCGGGAGCATAAATACAGCAAAGATTGATCGGAGAAAGGTAGACACTGAGAGAGCTGGGTAAGAGGATATCAGAGTTTATTCAAGATAACACGAGGACAGGTTCCCGCTTCACTCCAGTACTTTCAAGGAATTTGCTTCTGCTCTTTAGCCTCAGCATGGACATCACAACAATCATGGTGAGTACTGTCAACGATCTGGATGGGGCTGAAAGGGTTAGGAGATGGATACGACTGGCTGAACTAAGTTCTAAAGTTATTCATTCCTGTGCTTTAATGTTGATGCATTCGCCATGCAGTGTCCCACTGTTAGACCTTCTGCTTCCAAAGAGAGGTCGGAGGTCCTGATAGTAGCGGGGATTTGGCTAACAGGACTCATTCAAATATTAGCCTGTGAGGGTTTTGTCTAAGACTTTTAGAAATGACCTTCAAAGAAAACAATTCTCAACTATCTATTTGGCAATTTTGTGATGGTGAATTACAGACGTTGATAATGTGACTAATATCTGTGTGTGTACATATTTGTGTTTCTAGGTCTTTCTGGGACTGGTGTGGACGGTGTGCAGCAGCCCCGTCTGTAGGGCTGGCTGTGAACTCTACTACCAATTTTAACCTGCCAGATTTCCAACACGTGTCGGACCTCAAGACCACTTCAGTTGCACCCTGGAAAGTGAAGTGAGTGTTCTTTCTGTTGGCCAGGATATAGAAGAGAGGAACAAAACATCTTAATCACCGCTAAAATACAAGTAGAGCTACTTTGTCAAAGATTTTCTCAACTAATGGCACATTTAGGGATGTATACATGAATAATAGCTTGTTTACAACATATTTGGGGTAAAGGCAAATAAGTTACTTTGCACAGATGAAGTTTATCTTAAGCTTCTAACAAGACTACGGGTCGGGTTAGAAGCTTGTGCATCACTGGGGACCTTTTGGGCTTTTACGTTTTTTATTTTTTGAAACCAGAATTTTTTACAGCATAAAATCCTGGATGGAAATATGTCAACAAACTGGCAAATACGTAGTTAGTAGTAGGTAGTTTTGATCAGGACTGAGCTGTTGTTCAAAATATTTAACTCGGTGAAAGTGGAAAATAATATTAGACTAATACAAAATGTCATGGCAGTGTTTTTGGATAACAAGGAGGGGGTTTTTTTTTTAAAATTGATGCACAATGGTTAACTTTGTTTGCCATGCTGCTTCCATTCATTCATGGACATTTTTTCTTTTCCTTCTTTCGCTTCGTGAATATGACTGAAGGCAGAGAGCGCGATGCCATCCCGTATGCCGATTGCAAAAAGGCACTGAAAACGACAGCCTCGTCAGGCCTATCTACATCGAGATCAAAGTCTACGAGATGATACGCCACGGCACTCATTTTACCTGGTGCAAGTGTCCCTTCAATCTGGCTGTCGGATGTACATTGCTCAAGAAGACACATTGAGGACATCAGGACAAGTCATAGTCCATGATGTAGTTGCAGTAGCTGTGTTTGTTGTAGCCAAAGTAGCCGACGTAATAGTTGTAATATTATTAGGACTAGTTTCACCCTAGTGCCTTGAAATCTCTTTTTCAACAACCTAGATCTGAAAGTCTTTCTAGGTTTTATTTTATCAGCCTCACGCCACTTTGCTCCATTTTGGTCAAGCTTGTGAACGTACTTTTATATTTATTCATGGTGTAAGACATTTGCTACTTTATGTTGGGTGTGCATATCTCATTTATTTATATATTCATGGGTTACACGTAAATATAGTATAGATCTATAATATAAAACTCCAATCCTTTATGACAGGCTAAATCTAATTTCATTGTAGAACCGGTCATAGCTGAAGTTGTATGTATGTCAGTGACATGAATTAACTAAAAACATGTGTTTTTAACATGTAATGGAATTTCATAAATTTCTATATTTTTGCCGGTGTTTTAACAGGGGGGGGGAATCCAATTTTGTGGAGAAACACCCCACGTGCTTTGTTTGTAAGGTCTGGTATGCAGCGTATGTATACCACACATTTGTCACATGTATCATGTAGGCAAGACAAGTTCATTTATATAGCACATTTCAGCAACAAGGCAACTCAAAAGTGCTTTACATAAAACACCAAAAGCACTGAGATTATGATATATTAAAAAGAACAAAATCAGCATAGACAATAAAAAGCTGAACTACAATAAGACAGGTATACTTAGTATCTAGTCTTCAGCCTTGATGCAAAAGAACTGAGAGTTGCAGTGGTTTCAGATATATGGTGCATACAAACTGAACACTGCTACACCTTAATACTTTCAAATATTTATGTACAACACAAATGTGAATCAGATTTTTTTTTTTTGCATGGTGTGCTATGTTACCATGTGTTTATTGTGTGCCCTTAATAAACTGTATTAACTTCAAGTATATTCAGAATGTTTGGATGTTTTCTAACGGTCACTTAGTACAGTGGTTCCTAAAGTGGGGTCCGGGGACCATTCCAGGGAGGCCCCAGGAAAAAGGGGAATCATTTCTTTTCACTATAATTCCATCCATAAGTAACACAATGACAGGATGGGTTTAATACACTTTCTGTAATAAAACATCTAAAAGCAAAAATCCTATCAGATGGGGTCCCTGGGACAAAATCATTTAAATGGGGCTCCGTGGTCTAAATTGTGTCAGTTTAGGGGTCCTTTAAGTGAAACAGGCTGTCCTCATAAACCATTCGTACATATAGCAGAAAAACAACAAGTATGGTGTCCCGGGAGAACTTGTTAAAGGGACCGGTGTTTTCATTCAAACCATCTACTCTTATACCTACCCAACCTGGTCTCACAGAATTCCGTGAAATGAACACGGCCCCTTAACTCAAAATCTGTGGCAGTTTCACGGAATCGACGAAAATTCCGTGACAGGCCCACGGTGCCTATGTAAGTCAATGACAGGCATCATCCGTGGTCTACGCACAGATTCCCTGATCACAGCACGTTTCTTTCTGCCAGTCGGTTTACAGCAGATAAGCTGTATAGCTTTGCTATTATTGGTATTTTTAGCCCAATAACCGCTGTTTCTATCAACATTTATCATGGTTTATATGTATTTCTTTTAATGTTATTATTTCGGTCTATTTCGGCCAGGGAAGCTGGATTGCGTTGTTGTTTATTGATATTTTTAAAACTATAACGCTACATCTGTCAACATATATTTAGATATTATCATATATCATACATCAAATTTCTTTATTTTAATAATATTATTTTGGTCTTATTACCGGTGAAATATTACAGTATATGCTGTAAGACAGAACACGATATGATCCAAGCTGGGCGCATGCAAAGCCGATATCCCACAATGCAATGCAGGCATTCATTTCAGAGAATCAGACAGCGTTCAGCGGGTCTTTAACGGCAGTATCGCTTCAATATACATATATATAATCAGTGGTTTGGTCACCAGCAACAACACGTTGCTCAGCTTTGTTCCAGTAAGTTATGCACCGTAATAACGTTTAAAACAATCAGCTGAAGACTCCGGAAGTGACGTGGTACGTGCTGCTCGGCGGATAAGAAGATAAAAAATATATAATATTTGTAATATTGATGTTTTTGTCTAACGTTGTATTTGAGGATGTGAACAATGAAGATATTAATAATAACTAGAGAATGCAATTTCTGAAGAAATTGCGGTGTGAATGCTGTATGTTGAAAGGCTGATGCTACAGTGCTGATTGCTGACTTGAATTGTGTTAGAAGAAGGTAGTAGTGAGAATAGTTGAAAAAGTGGGAATGTATGAATGTCTTAGAAAAGTTGAATAATACCTAGAATGTTTGAAAGGTGTGGCATGTTTTAATTGTTTTTAGTTGAAAAAGTGTGAATGGGTTTATTAAGTATAAATATCAATGAAAAGAATAAAATGAATAATGTCTTTAATATGTGGAATATCTTGTTTTTGAAAAAGGCTGAATGTCTTTTGAAAAGTTGAATAATAAGATGTGGAATATAATGATTAAATATTTAATAATCAAGAACCTCACCCATACAGTGTTCTAGAGTGAAAGTAATTTGCTGAGACGGGTTGAGACATACAGTGTAAAAACCAATGCAATATTGAAACAGAGCAATTGTAGCATTTTGACTTGTTGTGTTTGGAAAAGGAAATCATTTATAGTTTGATTTTTGTATCTTAGGTAGAGAGTTGTGTGTAGTGTTTTGAAAAAAGTGTTTTATGCAGTTGAAAATAGAGTGGAAGGCTGAGACATAGCGTATTGTTTGGGAGGGTAGTTTTGCTCTTTGAGTAAGAGGTTTCAAAAGGTTTCAAACACCAGCAGCTGTTTTCACAGAGACTAGGAACAGTAACTTCACAGCATTGGTCAACATGTCAGGGATCAGGTCACATGTCCAACTGCAGTTAAAGGTTGCTGTGACGAGTCTTGTCTCAGAGAGGCCTTCTCACAGAAACAAAGCTCTGATGCACCTTTGATAGTCCTGCTCTTAGCTCAAAAACCCTAACTCCTATCTCATAATGTTTAACACTGTGAGAGACATAACACCCTTCCTGTGTGTTTGTGTCTCCCTTTTCCCCTCCGTGTCTGTCTGTGCTGTTTGTCTCCACCGGGAAGTGGCAGGGGGCGTGTCAAGAGAAACTAGGTCAAGAGGCGTGGCCATTCATCCCTGCTCTGTTGCCGGCACAACTGATGCACATTCCATGATTCACACCTGCAGTATTTATACCCGAGCTGTTCACCTCTTCAGTGCCAGATTGTTATATACTCCTACGTGGTAAATTGGCTCAGTATCCCTGCTTGTGTTTTCTAGCAACCCCTGTGTTTCAGTAGTTATTCTGTCTAACTTTAGTTCCTCTGTGCAGATTCTGCTGGTCACCTGCTTCCCACCTGCCGTGCTCTGCCGTGCTGCCTGCCTCACACCACTCTGTCATACCCACCTGCTTCACCTGGATTCTACTGTGGAACTCCTTCGGATCTGCCACTGCCTGATTCCCTCGAGCTTCAGTCCATTCTCAGAAATTCCAAGCTCAGCCTCAACTGTTCATCACCTCTGATTATTTATGCCTATTAAAATACTTGAACTGTTTCTCTGTGTCCTGCGTGGTATCTCTGTGTGCTGGGTCATATATACAGCCTTGACATGCTGATCATCCTGTCCAAGAATGATGTGTGTTGTGTAAGACATGTGAGGACAGCAGCTGTCTGAAAAGGACATGTTTCTCTTCTCCTCCTGGTATTTCTGGTAGGATAGTACAGGAGGCAGTGCGGCAGTTGGTGGACATGGCTTCACTTGGAAGCTCACTGTGCCTCGTGTGAAAGTCAGATTGCCTCCATGAGCACATTGTTAGAAAGGGCACAAGATTTCCTACATTTTGATGTAAAAGTAATGTATGAAGAGTTAAAACTTTGGATGGTATCGCAAGGTAAAGAAAATGTAGCTTCTGCCTCTTTCCACTCTGTCAGTTGGGCCCTGCCCTCTGAGTCCGAACATTCTATCCCATACACACCAATGTAAAAATGGCAGAAAGACATTAGTTCTAAGCTTCAAAGAAGACAGATTATTTTAAAAAGTACTAATGGGATTTGAAAGGTGAATACAAATGCTGAATGTATGAAAGATGGGGAACGTTTTAAAGTTTGAATGGAGTTTCTCTGTGAATGTATGAATGAGTAGCTAGCAGTTGAAAATGTATGAAAATGTGTCAACTTTGAGCATTCTGTCCATCCGCTTTAATGGGGAAAAAATGTCCGCTAAACGTTGAATATCTCGGAAATTATAAATGTTAAGAATATTAAAAATAATAGCACACCATTCTGAATCAAGCTGAACATTTTGATGTTTGAATGATGTTTGATGTTTTGATGATATTTTGATAATAAAATACAGTTTCATGTATTTGTCTCATGTACTGTTTGCTTGGTTGGCCGGGCCGGCCGGCGGCGGCGGCAATCTGGAATGGAATGAAGCCCATTCACGGCCGACAGCAGAAACACAGGAGCCAAACAAGTCCCCCCACCCACCCCAGAAGAACTACAAGTGCACAAGCTTTGTAACAGGTTCTGGGGCCCGTCTATAGTTGTAGTTGTAGTTTTTAAATATATTGGTATATTTCTCATAATTAGAAGTTGGCAGTGTATAATTTTGGATACTTTTGGGATGGGGAACACACTGGTGTCATCAGATTTTAAAAATGTAAACGTTGAATAGGTGAAAATAGGTGAAAATAGCTTATTACCATATTTGACAGTGCTTACAATGGGTAAACTTTGGAGACCATATCTACATGACAGCGGACGTCCAGAGCTTTCTATGACAGCTGGTCTTATGTGTGTAGTACCTTCTATAACAGCTGGTCCTATGTGTTTAGCACCTTCTATAACAGCTGGTCCTATGTGTATAGTACCTTCTATAACAGCTGGTCCTATGTGTATAGTACCTTCTATAACAGCTGGTCCTATGTGTATAGTACCTTCTATAACAGCTGGTCCTATGTGTATAGTACCTTCTATAACAGCTGGTCCTATGTGTATAGTACCTTCTATAACAGCTGGTCCTATGTGTATAGCACCTTCTATAACAGCTGGTCCTATGTGTATAGTACCTTCTATAACAGCTGGTCCTATGTGTTTAGCACCTTCTATAACAGCTGGTCCTATGTGTTTAGCACCTTCTATAACAACTGGTCCTATGTGTATAGTACCTTCTATAACAGCTGGTCCTATGTGTATAGTACCTTCTATAACAGCTGGTCCTATGTGTGTAGTACCTTCTATAACAGCTGGTCCTATGTGTATAGTACCTTCTATAACAGCTGGTCCTATGTGTATAGTACCTTCTAGAACAGCTGGTCCTATGTGTTTAGCACCTTCTAGAACAGCTGGTCCTATGTGTATAGTACCTTCTAGAACAGCTGGTCCTATGTGTTTAGCACCTTCTATAACAGCTGGTCCTATGTGTATAGTACCTTCTAGAACAGCTGGTCCTATGTGTTAAGCACCTTCTAGAACAGCTGGTCCTATGTGTGTAGTACCTTCTATCCACCTGTTTCCGGGGGACGCTAATGTAAAAAAGAATGTGGGTTTTGAGTCAGCTAATTAGCAAAGAGGCTAAGTATATTTTAAGTGTTTTCGGATCGTTTTTTATTATTGTAAAGTGGTTGAGATGTCGTTAAGGAGCTCAGGGACAACATGTGCTGTTCGGGGTTGTACAAATAACCGCACAAAATTAAGTCAGTGGCTTAAACGTGAGTGTTATGAACACAAGCCAAAACTAAAGCCGAGTGTCCATGCCAACGGTGGTACAGTTTTCATCGCCTCCCACAAGAAGATGAACCAAAACGAACATGGCTTAAGAACTTAAACCTAAAACAGCCCCCCAAACATCTGTTTGTTTGCTCGTTTCACTTCGTTGACAAGAAGCCAACACAGGATAACCCGTACCCAACGCTTTTTCTCGGTTACGAGAAGCCAACGGTGAAGAGACGCCGACCCAGGACTCGACATGTCACAGGTAGGTCCACTAGCGTTAGCTTGTTAGTTTAAAATACCTTAACTGTTCTTGAAATGCTTAAAATTAATATAAGAAAAACTGTCTGCCATGGTGGTAGTCAGATGGCCTGATATTTTAACCTAGCACAAAGTTTTATCCTGCACTTGGCACACTGTGGCAGGTGTTAATTTCGTTCCCTCTTTTAGTTAACATTTACAGAATATCTGTTTTGAGATTATTAAACGCACTCTGTGTCTAGATGTCACTAAGCCAGAGTGCTTATTTTGCAGTGGAAAAAAGTCTGAGAACAGCAACAAATAAGGCACAGACACGTTAATGTTTTTAAAAGTAGTAACGTTAGTAGTTCTTGTAATGCTTTTCTGTGTACTTCACAAAGAATATCACAATCTAAACATGAATATCAATTTATTTAAATACTGTGGTTCAAATTTGTACATTTAATTTAAGTCAATCCTTATGTGCTTTCCATATATCTGAACTGATACTACTGCAGTTATAAATCTCATGTTGTAACATAAATATGTAATGCATGTATTCCCTGCAGATGAGCCTGATGTGATGGAGGTTTCTGGGGAGCCAGACCCTACTTCACAGACCTTCCAGGATGCCCAAAAACAGTGGTCAGACCCAGCAATGGAGGACCACATCTATTCCAAAGGACCTACTATCACGTATGTTGTTGCCAACGGCCCCCGTCTTCTGATTTGCTACCTGTTGCAGAGTTAACATTGAAAGATGATACAGACTGTTTGCTGTACACAGGATTCCGCTACTTGAATTTAAAACAACTTGTGTCTTGCTTGCAACATTTTGCCCCCCAAATCATCAACATTGCCAGCAGAGGACCAAATCCTGTTGACATTGATGAAGCTTAGACAGAACTGTTGTTATTGCGGATTTAGCAAAACGCTTCAAAATGTCACCTGGTCAAGTCAGTAAAACACTGAAATTCTGGATAGATGTGATTGCTGAGCACACCCCGGGATCTCATTCCATGGCTGCCTCGTGGAAACAATAAAGGCCACTTTGCCAAAGGCTTTTATGGACAGTTTTCCAAACACAACATGCATAATTGACTGCACAGAAAGTGTCCTTCAGAAGGCTAAAAATCTAGACTCACCGAACTGAATCTTACAGTCACTACTATGCTAGCAATACTGTCAAGTACCTAGTAGCAACTGCTCCATCTGGAATTGTTATGTACATTTCGGAAGCTTATGGTGGCAAATGTAGCGATAGATTCATCACACATAACTCTGGGTTTCTTGACCATCTGGGCGCGCTGGAGATGAGGTGATGGGGACCGTGGCTTCACCATCAGGGATTTGCTGGAGGAACGGGATGTTCTTTGATCACGCCAGCCCCTTACGCCAAGAAAAGCCAGCTGACAAATGAGGAGGTCACTTCGCACAAGGCGCATTGTTAATGTCCGCATACACATTGAGCGAGCTATCAGGCGGCTTAAGGGTGTACAAGATCCTCTCACAAACTGTGCCTATTCATTTTGTCACTAAAATTGACAAAATACTAAAGATCTGTGCAGCACTTGTAAATCTGCGAGGGAGCTTATTTCACGCAAATAGACACAATAACAATAATTAAGCTATGAATTATATCAGTGAATCTAGCTGCTACTATGAGATATGAGTGTTTTATGGTTTGTTTGTTGAAAAAACACATTTTGTCGCAGTACACTGCTAACGATAATAACCACTTACTGAAAACGGTCTCGCATTTTACGAAGATAGTTCACCAAAACGTATTTCTGAAAACATTTTAAGAGAGAAATACAGGCCGTGCGTGCTGAATCTGTCTGTTTTTTGATCGACAAAGGTCAGTTTAAAAGATTTTAGAGACGCTGGACCCGACCGCTCCTCAAGTGGAGTGCATGGCTGTATTAAGAGAACGGTGGAGTGCTTAATATTAACAGTCTATGGGAGTGCTGCAGGTCACGTCTATGTGTAGAAACGCTTAAGTGGGAGAGAAAAATTCCAAATGACACATTAATGTATTCTTATAATTAACTAGCATGTACAAGTTATTTCATATAATTGAGTTAATTTACAAAAATGTATTTACAATGTTTATTAGGGCTGCTCTCTCTTAGTGGATTAGTCGACTAATCGGTGGTTTTGGTCTTAGTCAGCTTAGATCTCTGTAGTCCATTAGTCATGTCTGATGCTGTTTTTATGCCGAATGACTTATTTCCAAGAAACGTAAGAGCACATCTCTGGTAAACACAAGAATTAAAGTGGTCTTTTGCATGACTCTAAATTTATTTACAGATCTGTCGATTAAATCAACGAACTATTAGTCGATACAATAGAGCTGGGCAATATATCGATATATCGATATCGTGATATGAGACTAAATATCGTCTTAGATTTTGGATATCGTAATATGGCATAAGTGTCTTTTCCTGGTTTTAAAGGCTGCATTACAGTAAAGTGATGTCATTTTCTGAACTTACCAGACTGTTCTAACTGTTCTATTTTTTTTGTCTTTACCCACTTAGTCATTATATCCACATTGCTGATGATTATTTATAAAAAATCTCATTGTGTGAATATTTTGTGAAAGCACCAATAGACAACCCTACAATATTGTTGCGGTGTCAATATCATGGTATTTGGTCAAAAATATCGTGATGTTTGATTTTCTCCCTATCGCCCAGCCCTACGATACAGTTGAATGAGTGTTAGCCGACTAAGAATATCTTTAATCGAGCACAGCCCTAATGTTTATACAGGAACCTATTTGTTAACTTTAATATATTTAATTGTTTTTGTCTGCCTACAAAAAAGGTTAGAGAAGCGAGCTTGTGACCGGGAGGTTGTCGGTTCAAACCCCGCACCGACAGGATAAAATCTGGGTGGGGAAAGTGAAAGAACAGCACTTGTCCCTCCCCTCATTACCACCACGAGGGTGCCCTTGAGCAAGGCCCTTAACCCTAACTGCTCCAGTGGAGCTGCTCAGTGGCCAGCAGATCAGACTGTGGTTGTACCGGGCAGCTTCCAGGTATGAATGTGGAACTGTGTGGAAATGTGATCAGGGCGTTCCTGCAAAAGAGAGGCTGCCTCTCAGTGAACTTCCCCTGAATAAATAAAGGTTAAAAAAAACTGGCTTTCACCTTACAACTTTCAATAAAAGTGGAACTGTCAATGAACTGAAACATTCTTTTGTTTTCTATTTAAACTAGTGAAACAGCATTACACTGTCTTTGTGTAGGTAGATTTCTTCAGAATATACAACCAATACAACTGATTATACAGTGTAAACCCTGCCTCAACTACTCATTAAAGATTTGCAGGTATGTTGGGCAGAGATTCATCTTCTTGTCAGCAAAATCATCAGCCAATCTAGGTAGCATGTGTAAAAAGTAGAAATTCTGCAATTGTTGAACTTGTGCATCTGTGTAGTTTTTGTCAAATGGAATGTCCATTTCAATGTCCTCACTTGGTGTCCAGATGACCAGCTTGCAGCTCTGTAGGCCCAGACACATCATGGTCAATTGTGTCTGAAATAAGGATTGTTAGTGCATGTTGGTGAAAGAAACAAACATTGAAATAGATATAAAAAAACATTGTTTGGCTAATAAAGAGCTAATCTACTTGAAAACATTTTATTTACCTGCAGATAGTATCCATTCTTTCCTTTGGGAAGGATCAGGTACTGTTCATCACCTAATCTTTTAATGTCACCATTTGGCCGTCCCAGAAATTCTGTCAGTGACATGCAACTCTGGAAGGGGCACTTGATCTCAAGGAGCTGTGTTGAATCAAGGATCCCATCTGGACTGGCTCCCAACCAAGGATAGTCAGGGTGCACAACCAGGCCTCTCTTCTCCACAGTATGCCCTCTGCTCTCCATGAGTGTGATGACCTTGATCTCATTTTCTTTGCCATGCTGCGTTGCTGTATTGCCGGTGAAGGTTGGGTACAGATGCTCATTTAGAAATTTTCTGGGATCAGTGGTGCTCCTTTTTGGGACTTTTTTTGCTGTGCTGGCTGTTATACGCAGCTTTCTAGCATCATGCCATAACTGTGAAGAACTCTGCATCCTGGTTTCTTCCATCAGTGTATCTGCTTGCACATGGGACACTTTGATGCAGTCCTCATAAAACTTGGTGCACTTTGGACAGGTGAGGGTTGTGCTGTGTTCAGTATGACAGAGTGTGTTATTGTGGGCTGGATCATGTTTGCGGAGGCCTGCCTGGCTGGTGTCTACATCTGCTCTGTAACTCAACTGAAGAAGACCATTTGTCTGGAGCTTAAACAGTGGGGCCATCACGGATGAATTGCTGTGGTCTATGAACTCTCCATGGTTCTTAAAAAGTTGTGGGGAGGTTAATTCTTGCATTGAACGTAGTGATGGGCCTGGATATATGTGGCTAGGTCTGTGATGGTTAAAATTAATGTGCTTAACCTTCTTCAGACCTACATTCTTCTTTACACCAAAATTCCAATTTCTTTGCACATCAGTGCTTGCCATCCCTGTCTTGCCCTGCCTCACGCATTTTCAACCTAAATCCAATGAAATTAAATCTTATCCTACAAGATTGTGACGACGGCTACAGTGAAACAACATATGCAGAACATGAATGACACAGTAAACATTTCAGTTTAGTAACGTAACATTTATTATTAATATCACAATACAATAAACAATGTCTGTCCCCTAATAGTCCATACTTTACTGACCTTCACCAAAAGTGCTGCTGCATGACTACAAGATCGTCCTGGCCCTGCAATACATGAGCAACCTGCTGTCTGTACTTCACCTGTCACGTGATGCTCGCACCCAAGCCTTATGATGTGCTTACATGTAGGCTCTGGGCGCCGGTTCAATGTCCGCTTTTAGATAAACGAGGTTGTTTCCGACATCTTTAAACAACACCCGACCGACTTTATCACTGTGAAGATATTGATACGCCTCTGAGCTTTTCAAATTGCTCATCGCTGTACCATCACAGGCTACTGAAGCAACAAAATAGCTAAAAATGCTACCGTAAGTGATACGAGGCCACTTCTTCACGTCATCCTCCCAACCATCTACCGCGGAGGGTAAAGGTACTGATGTTTCACCCTTTTTAAGCTCGTTATGGTTGTGTTCCCACATCATTAGCAAGTTTCATCGGTATTTCTCGGTATTTCTTAAATGAATGAATGAGTAACACTTCCCGCTTGTTTACTTCCGTCTATCGAAGCTCGAAGCGGAAGTCGCGCCCACTTTTGACGCAAAGCATCATGGGACGTAGGAAACTTGTGGATAAAAGCTGGTCCTATGTGTGTAGTACCTTCTTTAACAGCTGGTCCTATGTGTGTAGTACCTTCTATAAAAGCTGCTCCTATGTGTGTAGTACCTTCTTTAATAGCTGGTCCTATGTGTGTAGTACCTTCTAGAACAGCTGGTCCTATGTGTGTAGTACCTTCTATAAAAGCTGCTCCTATGTGTGTAGTACCTTCTTTAACAGCTGGTCCTATGTGTGTAGTACCTTCTAAAACAGCTGGTCCTATGTGTGTAGTACCTTCTTTAACAGCTGGTCCTATGTGTGTAGTACCTTCTAAAACAGCTGGTCCTATGTGTGTAGCGCCTTCTGTTGCTAAATGACAAGCCTTCAAAAATGTACTGGGTTCAAGGTTCAGAGGTCAATATCTCAAAGCAAGAGTTATGTATCCTCTTCAGACTGACATGTTACCAGGGCATGAAATTAACACCCGCCCCGGTAACACTGTCAATCTACCTGCCACTTTGGCAGGTAGCCAATGAGAATTGTGTGATTCAGATGCGTAACAATTGGTAAGCAGGGTACCAAGCCCCCAGGAAGAGCGCCATGTCTAAAAGCCACCGTGGGCTTAGCGGATAATGGTGGTACTGCACCCCATGGCCCAGAAAGACTTTTCACATAGACTTTGCATGGCGAAAGAAACGTCTATATTTCAGCGGATAATTTGTTTCTGGGTATATCAAACTACCAGCCCGAACACTGAAAGGTTCCTTGTTTAAAACGTCACGTTTTTAACATTTTTAACATTTACTAGAAGCGAATCCAGAATTATTAAATTTGGCATGATGAACGTGCATAATGGACGCGAGCAGAACCACGGGACTGTGCCAACTGCGCCCTCTCGCTCACATGACATGTTCTCCCGAGCTCATGTAGCTAGCTGTAATAATGGATATAGCTAATGGTTGTAATTCACCATGTGTTCTATTAATACGTCCAATGGTATTATCTTATGAAGTTATGATACATCCGAGGGATGTATGTATGCTGTAACAACCCGTTCTCATTCCGAACTCGTAAAATAAGGACGTTTGGACCGTGGCTGTCAGTATCTGATGCGGCGAAAAAGGCGCCCTTCGGCGTGTTTGTGTAACCCACCGGGGAGAGCCACAGTTAGATAGGATTTAGCGAGTAGTATGTAAGGGAGAATTACTGCGTAAGGAGGTTGGTTGGGGTGGTGGATGGGTCAGACACAGGACTTTGCTAGAGTCACTTTTTAGAGTCGCTTTTTTCTTTCCTCCCGCGTGTCACAGAACCGTACGCCCACCCACGACCCTTTCCTAAACCCAACCATCCTGTTCTTCCCGCATGTCACAGAACCGTACAACCTTTTAATAGTCCCGACCAAGCGCGTCAAAAGGGACGGCAATAGTGCTGACCAAGCGCGTTCACCTGTAGCGCTAAAGGGACGGCAATAGTGCCGACCAAGCGCGTATTCTTGAAACGCTAAAGGAGACTTTTAGCGTCAATAACAACGAGAAAGGCTCCTGACCAAACATCCTTATTTTACGAGTTTGGTGTGAGAATCTGTTGGCTGTAAAGCCTGTAACGTGGATGTAACGTCATTAGCGTTTCCCAAACTGGCGGGGCTATCAGCTAGCTAGCTAGTTGCTAATATCAGGGGTAGCTAGCATGCCTACATAACATTACTACAGACATAGTGATTCCATTGCCTTGGTTCTCTCTCATGATACATCCGAGGGCTGTATGCTGTAAAGTTTGTAACGTGGATGAGGGATGAAGCCATGGATGAGCTCTGTTCACAAAACTGCAGGCTAACTGCTAGCGCTAGTTAGTAGCTAGCTAGCTAGTAGCACGACATAATTAAAGCTCCTTGGTTGTCTAGCTAAATACATCTATCGTTTATTTAGCTAAGCATGTAAACGATCGGGAACAACGAAAACACAATGTTTAACGTTAGTGAATATTTTAGACAATGAAAACGGCGAGTTCATGAGTTCGCCACTTGTAAGAGACACGAGAGATAAGCTCATGAACGAGCATGTTGCTACCGGTTGCTAAGACAACACAAACAAATTGTTGCTAGTGCGCGTGTCCCATTGACATATATAAAATGGACCAACAGACCCCATTGCTCTGGACGGAGACCAGTGAAGGATATTAGAAGCACTTTTCCGGTGATGGCCAGCTTTACTGAGCAGCCTCCAACTGACAGAGACAGCGTAAATGTGACGTGAGCAACCTGTCTGAAAGTGTGAAGTCTTCTGGTAGCTGTGCCGAGAGAAATCTCAATCATTCCCAATCTTACAGAGACGGAGAGTGTAGGTATATGTAAGGAGATAACATAGACACAGGCTAATTATTGCTAACTAACATGCTAGTTAACATTAGTAATTAAACCTAAACAGCTAACGTAACCCCACAGTCACATTAGCTACAAAAGAGAGCGACATGCACTCGCTTGTGGGTGCTCCTGGGTGTGCCTAGCCTACTCCTGGTTGCAACAGTAAACAGAAATTCTCCGGTGCTACCTTCAAGCACGTCTTAAAAGTTACTTCAGAGGTATTGTTAAGTCACAAGAACGATGTTTTTGGATTTAAAAGTATTTATTTCTCGATAAAAGTAACAAAATATATGAGATAAAATGCCAAACTTATCAGATATATACAGAAATAACGATGTCCTGAAGCGTTTTCTGCCATCTTGAATTATTTTCTTCAACTCGAGCCACTGACATACGTCACGCTGCCCTCACGCTCCGATTGGCAGTCGCTTTGTCGCATCGCTCATCATTTGCATAAAATAGACTTCTTGTCTATTTCGGCCCCGCCTTGCTCGTGGCAGCGGCGAGCTCGTCGCTTGTCGCTGGCAAACGGCCACTCCCATTGAAAATGAATGGCAGCCTGTCGCTTTGTCTCTGTCTCTTGTAGCTAATGTGACTGTGGGGTAAGTCCAAACTGCCTGCGAGCTTCTCCTGTACTATACGGTAATTCCTCTACTGTGCGACAGTAAGTCACTTGGTTATGACACAATCATTAGCCTATTTTTACAAAAACGTCTGCTACGGAGCCATAATGTGAGGTACAAGGTAATGGAGCCTTTTATACATTGTCGTGTTTCTTTAGAAATAAACAATGGACAAATCGAGTCTTTAAACGCTTCAGATGTAAAGTTATTTGCAGTCAAGTGACGTAAAAAAAAAATGGCGGTCAGCGGAATGCTAACAGGAGGTGATGGCCAGGTAGCAACAAAATGACGCCATAGAAGCGCAGCTTACCCCCTTGGCGTGTCCATTGTGACGTCATGGGTGTCAGTACCCGATCCGTTCCACCTGCACAATCCGTTCTGCGCATGTGCAAGATGATACGTATGCCATGACGTAGGCGCAGATGATAATGCTGCGTTCATTCCACCACCACCTTGGAATAACGGCACCGCTTCCACCTGCACGATCCGTTCTGCGCATGCGCAAGATGTTCACACGCTAGCCTCCAGCTAACGTTAGTTAGCTAATAGCTAATTCGGCGGACCGCTAGGTGATTATAGCGGTAGCTAACGGTTAATACGGAGCCTCCCCCGGGAAGCTAACGTTAGTTTAGCTAACGGTTAATTCGGCGGACCGCTAGGTGATTATAGCGGTCTGCCGTTAGCCTCCACCGGGAAGCTAACGTTAGTTTAGCTAACGGTTAATTTGGCTAACCGCTAGCTGATTGCAGCGGTCTGCAGTTAGCCTCCACAGTTAAGCTAACGTTAGTTTAGCTAACAGCTAATTCGGCTAACCGCTAGCTGAGACAGCATGTAAACTTTAAAAGACCCTCAAAATAAAACTTGACAATAAACGTTAACATATATAACAGCTGTTACGTCAGTTCTACTTTACTTGTGCTCATTTAAAATACAATCACTCAATACTTGTCTTTGTTATTACTGTAATGTCTTAATTTAGCTGTAGCCTGCTTTTCCCATTAAGTTTGACTTAACGTTATTTTAGACTGAATCTAGCTGCAGAAACAACGTAACCAGTGGGGCGGTGCCTGTTATTTCGAGGTGGCATGAACGCAGCATTATCATCTGCGCCTACGTCATGGCATACGTGTCATCTTGCACATGCGCAGAACGGATTGTGCAGGTGGAACGGATCGGGTACTGACAATGGGCCAACAATGCGGAAGAGCCGAGCTCCATGTTTGCTTTATGCGCTTTTGAGCACTCTCATTGGAACATACGAGCTTCCCACCGAACACTGTATCCAGTTCTCTTAATACATCCATGCAGGGTACGCGGTTTGCTTATGGACCTGGTCCAATCAGGGGCCCGCATCACTGGAAGACATTGATTGACAGCCGGGGCTCCCTATCGCATTTTCATTACTAACACAATCCCAGCAGTCCCACGTGCAGCCACTGACCAAGCGCGAGTGAGAACGGGTGAAATTAATTTCCTTGTTTCTGTTATGAAGACAAGACGTGTGTGTGACTCGAACATCTCACATTACCATCAAAACGTGCGCACACACACAAACACACACACACACAATCACACACGGTGGATGCAGGAAAAAACACAGATGACCTAAATTGAGGACAGCTACTTTATTGTAAGTGCAATGATAAGTTAAAGCCCAATAAGTACTTTATTAAACCGTATGAATGTGAGTCCCAGCCCAGGATAGGAAATGAACTAACAATGTAAAGATCAACAAGCCACTGACAGATAGGTTCATCTTTGATTCATTCAATAAATTATTATTTTGTGTCTTAAATCCATCAGCCGTTTTCATATTATACCAACATCATCATCCTGAGCCTTTTTGGTAAGGTTCCTAGAAAATCTCAGCCCAGAGTAATTAATTATTAGTACTAATTATTATTCTCCCCAAAACAAGTTTCCTTTTTATTTATTTTTTTATTTTTAAGAACTATACAAAAAAAGTTGCAACTTTTTTCGCAACAACTCATGTGTTATGGTCCACATTCACCAGTGTTTTTTTGTTGTTGTGGTGCGCGTAGGCCACTCCTGATGTTGTCAGTCATCTCATCTCTTATATGCAGTGGCGTGTCGAGCCAACACCGGACCCCTATGCAGGATTATCAAGGCTGGACCCCCTACTACAGCACGTGATGACGGCGCAATGTCCATGAGTTGGACACTTGGTCAAAAAAGTTAACTTCATTCCCTGAATGTTACTCTCCAGGTTGAGAAGTTTCCAACGATGTCTTTGCTATAGTCCTACGACAACATTTACATTTTTACTATATCATGGAGACCACTTTGCAGGAGATATTTTATTGTCCCCAGAGGGATATCTTTTTTTTTTTCTCTTTATTTATTTAAACAGGGACAATGTACAATATACATTAACCTTAGACAGGACAGATGCATTATACCAGGTTGTAGCACATGTGCTAGTTTCCACCTGTAGTCCCTGGGCAGGCTGATGTCAACAAATAAATGTAATAATACATTTATCCCAAAACCAACATTAAAATGATCACACCCTTCATTCATTCCTCAGCATTCATTTACAAATACGCTCCCAAATACACATCAATTTCTATACATTATGTGAACATGAACATGGCCCGATATGAAAAAATTTTATCAGCTCTGTTGGCAACTTATTCCCCTGTCTGATAGCCACACTTGAGAAAGCTGAGCTGCCGAAAGCTCTTTACACTGAGGAATCCTACACTCGCCCCGAACAGTCGACCGAAGTGCTTTTTAAGAATGTGACAGTGATGAAATAGCCGAGATTTCTTGTCATGAACCTTAAGAGAACTTTTGTACAATGATTCCAGGGGCCTAAATGCTGTTTTACATGCCTGTGACCAACTTGTCATGCAATAACGAAAGTGCGGAATAATCATCGCATTGAGATATAAATTAGATGCATCTATGGTCAAAGAGTTCCTAATATATCTAAAATGTGCTATGTTAATTTTCAACGTGTTGGCTATCTTTTTAATGTTTTTTGAAATTTAAATTTGGGTCAAGAATGATATCTGCCTTGAGTTAAATGCTTCAAACATAACACTTGACATATTGTTTTATCATACAGCTGACATATACTTACAATAAAACACATAAACAAAGTGATATGCAGCCAGACTGAAGCACATTGTCAGCCACAATCTATTGCTCATCTTTCACAAACAGTGAAAAGACCTACACACAATCATATATGCATTATATCATGAAGTTATTCCACAACCAGCTTTAAGCAACATTATTTAAAGTTTTAATTGAGGTAGGTCCAAATTAGGCCTATAGTTTAGAAATATTTAGTTTACATTAGGGTGCCAGCAGAGGATAAGAGCTACTTGGCATGGAGAATAAAGATCAGACCATATTCTCTGTGCTTGTCTGGAGAGACTGGTTTCTATTCCTCTCCATAACCTTCATAACAGTCACCTGACAACCAAACTTTATATGAGATGTTTTTAGATATTGTCATGCTTTCTGACATGAATATGTTCTATAATGCAGCCTTGTATAACATAAACCCTATGATTCACTGTGTCTGCTCTAAATGATAACACCCACTTTCAACACGGGCCTTCCAGCCAAAGGTGTTGTCCATATGAACACCAAGGTGCCTTTAGAGCAGAGCCGATGGATTGGTTCATCATTTATGACCTCTGATACCCTCTGACCCATGTCACAACCAACTCCTCAGTTTGTGAAAAAAATGACAAAACACATGTTGTATATGTACACATACCCAAACAAAGCTATATACATCTCTGTGAAAAAAAACCTCAGCAACAATCTGCTTATCTTTTTGATTTCCTGAAATGCTTCCTAAAACTAGTCCCTTCTTCATTTTGATGGCTATATGGCTACAAGCTGTAACCACGGTGATTGATATGAGGATCATCTTCTGAATATAATAATTAATATGTTAGGCCTACCATAAATTGATATTTCAAAAAAGTCAGTTATTTGCTCATTTTGTTTCTCTGTTCTGCGCACCATCCAATATTGCCAGGTTTATATTGTGGAATCTGTTCTGTATGTCTGAATAATAAATGGTGCTAATAAAAAATTGAACTTAAAAAAAAAGTAATTTATTTAAAACAACTAATAATGCAGTGTGATGTTAAATCAAACTAAGTCCCACACATACATATGCTCATGTTTTTTCCCTTTTTCCCATCAACTGCAAAATTAGAAAATTGCATTTTTAAAGGGGTGATAGAATGATTATATAGGGTATTTTACACTGTTCCTTAAGGTCTCCTAATGGGGTATGTAACATTGGTTGGGCTGAAAATTGCCCGAATGATATTTTATTAGGCACTTAACTACCCTGTGAATATGGCTCTATTTGGAACAAGAGCTTTTCTTCCAAATATGGTATGCTCATTAATATTCAGAATGAGCTACGCGCTGATTGGTTTGAGCAAACTACATAGAAACACATGGGAGACTCATATTTCAGACACTGCAAAGTTATACATTGTTTATCGGGCTATTTCGTTATTAAAATCACTTCTGAATCTTTTTAAGCGAGAAATCAACTATATAAAGCTCAAATATGGGCCGTTTTACGAAAATTGATGGCTAATTGCAAATTTGGTAAGACTGTGTGTCGGAGTTCAGCCGCCGGTGCTGCCTCGCCGTCCGCCGGTGCTGCCTCGCCGCCCGGCCTGCCTTCCTTCACAGCCCCCGGCCTGCTATGAGGTACTTGGAGCTTGGTCACGGCTGCAGCCCACAGCAGGGACTACCAACACCGCTGCCCTGACAGTGCTCCAGGGCCTTCAACTCCCCTCTTCCTGCTAGCTAAATGGCCCATTGTGTGAGAGTGAGAGCGCGGTCAGCGAGCTTGTTACACCAGCAATCTGTTACCACATGTTACACATATGTCACGCCACTTATACAAAATCTAATTAAAGGTCTTATAAAGCTAACAACGGTGTCTGATTTCAAGTTAATGAATATTTGTGAAGACAAAGTGTTTCGTTAGCTGCGACTGTCCCTTCAATCCTAGCTATGTGTAGCTACAAACCACGGATAGTTAGCTTCCTTTTCGCCTTAATTAGATTATATTTACAGTTTGAATTTCGTCACGCCACTTACACAACATCTAACTATATGTCTTATAAACCTAACAACGGTGTCCGATTTCAAGTTAATGAATATTTGTGAAGACAAAGTGTTTCGTTAGCTGCGACTGTCCCCTTCAATCCTAGCTATGTGTAGCTACAAACCACGGATAGTTAGCTTCCTTTTCGCCTTAATTCGATTATATTTACAGTTTGAATTTCGTCACGCCACTTACACAACATCTAACTATATGTCTTATAAAGTTAACAACGGTGTCCGATTTCAAGTTAATGAATATTTGTGAAGACTAGGTGTTTCGTTAGCTGTGACTGTCCCTTCAATCCTAGCTACAAATCACGGATAGTTAGCTTCCTTTTCGCCTTAATTTGAGTATATTTACAGTTTGAATTTCGTCACGCCACTTATACAACATCTCCCTAAAGGTTTTATAAAGCTAACAACGGTGTCCGATTTCAAGATAATGAATATTTGTGAATTCCAGAGGAATTCTAAGAGGAGGCTAGCTAGCTCTCATTGATAGAGCTACATCCAGCCGCAGGCTCTATCAATGAGACTCGCGGACAAGCGGCGTTTATTTCCCCAATGGTTTGTTTAAATAACTCAACACATTATAATTACACACATTAAAAGATTAACTGGAACCTGTGGTAACAGATTGCTGGCGTAACAAGCTCGCTGACCGCGCTCTCACTCACACACACCGGGCATTTAGCTAGCAGGAAGAGGGGAGCTGCAGGCCCTGGAGCTCTGTCAGAGCACCAGCGTTTAGTAGTCCATTATCCAGAAACCGGTGACTTTGCGCGGGTATGGAGTGCTGTGGGCTGCCAGTCGTGACGGAGCTCCAAGTACCTCAGAGCAGGCCGGGGTGTGTGAAGGAAGGCAGGTCGGGCGGCGAGGCAGCAACACAGGCAGCACCGGCAGCTGAATTCCGACACACAGTTGGACAAAATTTGCAATTAGCCATCCATTTTCGTAAAGCGGCCCATATTTGAGCCTTACATAGTTGATTTCTCGCATAAAAAAGTTTCAGAAGTGAATTTTGTAATGGAATAGCAGAGATCTGCGCGACCTAGATTCGGAAAACTACCTGATCTCAGGTCAGTTGTGTAGCCTAGCTATGTAAATGTTGGGGCGTGACCGTTCTCTTAATACACCCATGGGCTGACAAAGGTTCCGGTTTTTGGGAGGTTGACGTCAACTTCCAGCTTTGTTGAGATTCGCCCGTTTTCAGCGGCAGTTTCAAAATATGAGATTTTCATAGTAAAGGGGTGTCAGTGGGACTTTGAGCTTCTATGTATGTCCTATTTACCCACCGAACTGTCGTTATTCAACTATGACAGGCTAAAATCGGTTTTGCATTCTATCACCCCTTTAAATAACGATGCATGGAAAATAAGATAAAAAATGCTTCTAGTTTATTTTTTTGTTTTTAACAACAGAACAAGTAAAAAAAAATGCAAATAAGTCAAACATAAGCATAAAACACTATTTTTTCATTATTGGTATATTTATTGTACAAATTCTCACGTAGGCTACAACGTGCAGCAAGCTTTCACAGACGCCGTGCGGTAATTACCACGTCACTTCCGGAGTCTTCAGCTGATTGTTTTAAACGTTATTACGGTGCATAACTTACTGGAACAAAGCTGAGCAACGTGTTGTTGCTGGTGACTAAACCACTGATTATATATATGTATATTGAAGCGATACTGCCGTTAAAGATCCGCTGATCGCTGTCTGATTCTCTGATATGAATGCCCGCCTTGCATTGTGGGAAATCGGCTTTGCATGCGCCCAGCTCGGATCATATTCAGGGTTCAAAATTAACTTTTTCTCCGACCAGCCAAATGGCTAGTGAATGTTCAGATTTGACGAGCCACTCAATAGATTACCATTGTTTTTTTGGCATATGCATGAAGCAAATCTACCCGCCACTTACATATTTTACCAGTATTTGGCTAGTAGATGGTGCTAATTTTGAACCATGATCATATTGTGTTCTGTCTTACAGCATACTGTAATATTTCACCGGTAATAAAATAAAAATAATATTATTAAAATAAAGAAATGCATACTATGATAATATCTAAATATATGTTGCTAGATGCAGCGTTATAGTTTTAAAAATATCAATAAACAACAAAGCAATCCAGCTTCCCTGGCCGAAATAGACCGAAATAATAACATTAAAAGAAAGACATATAAACCATGAAAGATCAGGGGCCTGTTGCACAAAAGTGGAATAAAGAAATCCAGGATAACTGAAAAAGCACAGCTTTACTTAGTGCGATCCACTCATCGCGGCTTAATCGGTTGCACGTTTGCCGAGCCAGGATCAGTAGGTGAAGCTATGTCAGCCAGAGGCCTGGACTACGAAGCAGGATTTGGCGTTAACGAGCTAACTTCAGGCTCAACCCAGGATTTTCTGTACTACGAAGGTGGATTAGTTGTTATCGGGTTCAATCTCCATGTTAACTCATAATGAACACCTAACCTGGTCGGGAGCAGGTTAAGTTGGAGATCAGAGATCAACCGGTGTTAAAGCACCGCCTACTGACCAATCAGTAGATTGATAACGGCGTCACCGTTCTTAAAGAAGAACAGGCGGAGCCCGGTGCGGGGAGAGAGAGAGAGAGAGAGAGGGGAGAGAGAGAGAGAGAGGGGGTAGAGAGAGAGAGAGAGAGATGCGCTCATAAAAGTTAAAACATTTAGAGACTGACAACCCTGTTAACATTCCCTGATTGGTATTTTTATGAAATATGTATATTTTAATGGGAGGGAACTACATATCGGCTTCTTGAGCCGTGTGTCGCCAATGCGCACATCGGTTTGAATTATGTTTTTATATTTTTTATTTGCTCTCACGGTCGCTTCCCACTGCCAGGGTTGCAACTGATATAATAGGCTAAAGCAACGACAGTTTATGGAAAGCCCCGGTGTAATTATGGTCAGATCTTGGTCCTGACTGATGAGGAAGTGATATTAATAAGCGTTGTGATTTAAACATCTACAGCGTCGGCTATTTTTTTTTTGCCAGCTTTCCTCCTGTTTTAGGAAGCAGTGACTGTATTGCGTTTTCCCTGTAAAACCGTGTCTGTGTTCTTCATATTTATGGAGAATTATAATTTGCTCTTCTTATATAACATGCGGCTCTGGTAGATGTTTGCGATTGGTCGTGGTGTGCAAACCCCGCCTCTTTTATGTGAACGTGCGCGCCGCTAGATTGGGAAACCCTGAGTTGACTGAACTAGTTGATAACAGCGTCGTAGTACAGGTTATGCTGGACCGAGGTTGTTAGGTTAGGTGAAGCCGGATAACTGAAAGCAACACAGTCTCACTCCCTACTCGTCAAATGTATGACGCATGGTCAAGGACCCTGGCGTCAGGTTTCAACCAAATAGGGGTACCCTTGACGTTATGTTTCGACGAGGGGGTCCGTCAGATAGACATTCATGTTATTCCCTCACCGTCGGATATCGACGAAAGAAAAAAACAAGCCCCCCGCCCCTTAACTCGAAATCTATGACAGTTATTATTGGTATTTTTAGCCCAATAACCACTGTTTTAATCAACATTATTCACGAGATATTATCATGGTTTATATGTATTTATTTTAATGTTATTATTTCGGTCTATTTCGGCCAGGGAAGCTGGGTTGCTTTTTTGTTGATTTATATTTTTTAAACTCTAACGCTACATCTATCAACATTTATTTAGATGTTATCATGGTATTCATTTCTTTATTTTAATAATAGCCTATTATTTCGGTCTTGGAGTAAAGAAAGAAATGTGCTGTGATCAGAATCTGTGCGTAGACCACAGATGATGCCTGTCATTGACTTACTTAGGCATCGCATCCGTGGGCCCGTCACGGAATTTTCGGTGATTCCGAACTGCCACAGATTTTGAGTTAAGTGTCCGTGTTCATTTCACGGAATTCTGTGAGACCAGGTTGGCCTACCATACACTAGAAGACTTTGAACAGACTTTGTCTGACACTCTGACAACCATCTCACATCTAACGTTAAAGACTGTCATCACATGTAAAGACTGGGGAACTTCAGGGTCACACACTGCAAGACTACAACTAAATTTGATTTACAAAAAATGTAACCAAGGTAGCGTTAGCTGGTAACTTAAGCAGAGGTGGAAAGTAACGAAATACATTTACTCATGTTACTGTATTGAGTAGTTTTGTTGTGTATTTTTCAAGTAGTTTTTAAAATCTGTATTTTTAAATGTACTTGATTACATTTGGAGTGAAGGATTGTATTTCGCTACATTACAAATCCCATCAGTTACTGAGTAGAAAAAAAAACGAAAGGAAGAAAAAAAAATTGCGCCCGGAATGACTACACCAGACCAGACCATAGACTGTAATGCACCGTGAATGCACCAGCATTCTTTATTTTGCACGAACGTATGCAGCTTCTTCTTCTCTGGTTGCAAGTCGCAATTAAAAAGAAGTAGAAGAAGAACTGCAATGTGTCGCACCGTCGGACCCATAGCTAAATACATATGTATATATCTGTATATATCTATGCGTCGGACCCATGGATGTATAAGTCTGGTTTGTGTGTAACTGCTTAAGAATACGGTCGGACCTGGATGTGTCGGCGAGCGGCGAACTGAGTGGGAGACGTTAGCGGACCTAAATGAGCTGTTATCCCTCAAAAATGACTTGACTGATGCAGAGTGCGCACCGACATCTGAAGCTTTGGTAGTTATGCTCCAAAAGCAACAAGGCATCCAGGTATGCAGGAGTCAGGACCAGCTTTGTGACAAACCACAACATCGCCAAAACAGTAAGCCATTTTTTGAAGGGGAGTTTATTAAACATTGTTTGGTGGACTCTGCTGCGTTAATATGCCCAGAGAAAAAAAAGACGTTTGAGAATGTGTCGCCTGACATAAAATTAATATTGAGCAGAGTTAAGTTTAGTCTTTTGGTCCGGCCCTCCACAACAGTCCCCGATTCTCATGTGACCCCTTGGGAAAATGAATTGCCCACTCCTGACGAGTAAACCCTGACTGCAGTACGCAGATCGAGGAGTGGCTCAATGTGGGTGGAGCTAAACGTTTGACTCCGCCCACTTGCCAAATAGCAATTGGCAGAGCCATTTCTCTATCACTCTGGCAATTGGTGTGAGGGGAAAACGCAGGACTTTCAAGCTGACCGGAGATCTTTTCCCGCGTTTGAAGTTTGCTTTTCCCGTTGTTGTTTTTCTTAACCCAACCGTCCGTTGTTGGCGTCCCCCAGAGACATGGGCTCGTTTCCCGCAAATTACGTTTGCTTTCCCAGTTATCCTTTCCTTAACCCAGCGGCGGAGTGGAACCAAAACATCTACCGGGAAATTATGTAGACCACCGGCCGGCAGGCAGTGTCCGTCCGCGGGAAGCCAGCGTCCGTTCGCGGGCAGCCAGCCGGCAGGTTAGTCCGTCCGGCAGGCGGCAGGTTAGTCTGTCCAGACTTTCCCGATTGCCACTCCGCCTCTGCCTTAACAACCGTCAGTTGTTGTCTGGCGTTCCCCAGAGACCAGGGCTCATTTCCCGGGAGTCATGTTTGCTTTCCCCGTTCTTCTTTTCCTAAACCCAACCCCTTTCTTTTTTCCTTTTTACAATTCAAATATCATTGTTTATTATAATCTATATATCTATAATTCAAATATCATTATTTATTATAATCTATATATCTATAATATATATTATAAAGGTGTTGCATTGACGTTTGAGAATGTGCTGCCTGATGTCCGCCACCAGATGGCGCGCCCACAGAATCAAACGTTTAGCTCCGCCCACATTTGGCCCAACCCCGATCTGCGTACTGCAGTCAGGTGCAATTGCTCCTGCCAGGACAAGGTATAGGAGACTGGCTGAATTAATTCACATACAGTAGGGGAGAACCGGGACGAATGAAACAGTTTGTAATTAAACGTCATTTACAAAGACATCGTAAAACACTGAAAGCTAATATTTTGTCACTAGCAACCTACATCTGTCCTCTGTCAAATACAGTTGCATTTTCAGCTCTGAACGAAACCGTTGGGGATATTTAAGCAGTAGTCTGACGTGCGTTTTGTTTCATTCGTCCCTCCTGGCCTGGATGAATGAAACAGGCATGGGGGACGAAAGAAACATACAGTTTAAGCTATGTATTGTACACTTCCCACAACTTCAATATATGGCAACATATCATGACTGGTACTTCAGATAGGTGTTATTTTAGATAGATTGCTACAGGGCTATACGTCTTGGTGAATGTCACCAAGTAAGAGTAAAAGTAAAAGTTGGTAGGACTGGATCCTTCAGAGGCTAGGCCAGGCTCCTCCTGAGCATTCGGAGAGCATGTAAATTGGAACAGGCTAGCAAGCAGTGGCGGTTTCTCTAGGAGGCCAAAGGAAGCCTGGCCTCCCCATAAAAATATAAAAAATAATTTAAAATATAAAATTAATTTTATTTTTAAATAAAATTAAAAAAGATTTTTTTAAGATAAATGTTATAATTTAAAATTATGTTTTATATTTTTAACCGTAGGAATTACAAATTTACGGTTGTGTCTTTTACTGATTTTGTAATTTCCCTTATCAAAACATTGCATTATCATGCTGGTAGAGCGAAACAGCGCCCCTCTGTCACTGCGTGCGTGGTGCAGTCCTGTCTGTGCTCTGTCTAGTGGCCAGTAAAATGCTACGAACGCTCAAAGGAGGCCAGCTTTTCCTGGCCTCCCTTAGAGAAAAAAATGTTCAGCCAATCAGATTGAGGCTAGGTTTGACCGAGCTTGACATTGAATGGTCAATTCATCATGAATAAAAAAACCAGGGAAGCCAGGTTGAACCTGGCTTCTCACCAATCACATGCCTCAGACAGATGCGTAACTATGGTAACAGTACAGCAGCGGTGCCGGCTGGTGTCAGCTGAGCTAACAGTCAGTTAACAGCAAGTTTACACAATGAATGGCGCAAAAGCGCATTTTGGATTTCTTTATAGATTAACCACAAGCTAAAAAGCGTAAAAGAGCGGAGGCAGAAAACTCAGCAACTGTAACTGACTGAAGTAGCGACCCTGCTAGCAACAGACGACGAGGGAGCTAATCTCGTAAACCAAGCTAGCAGCACCAGGCTAGCCGCAGAGGGAACGTCAACTCAGTGCTGCCAGCCTCGGGTCACACTTTTCCTGGTGAACATTTTAAGATGAGGATTTATTTTTAGTGTTATGACTGCAACACAAGGTAATAATGCTGGTTTATTATTATGCTGCCGCCGTGCAGTAAATTGGCCTGATTTATCAACTGTTCAGTAACAGTTCAACTGGAAGTTTATACAAATTATTGGAGATAATTGTGTTTTTGTTACACTTGTGTAAAGCCTACTTAGCCTACATATTGGAAAACCAGAATGAGGTCACACCGATTTTTAATTATCCTACCGTATTGTTATAAAATTATTAGGCCCAGCTTAACACGCAGGCCCAATATCTTTATGCCTTTAATTTGCTATTGCTGTGCTACAAAAACTTAAGGCTGCATTTCTCTATTTCAGTGTTTATCTCAGGACTGACTGGCTTCACTTTGATTTGATTTAATATAATTCAGTGATGTGTTTTATACCCTTGTGTTTTGTGGCTCCGTTTTTGAGCTTGTAGTAGCCATATTCTGTACCATTGTCGTAGCTTTGTGCCGATATCCTGCGTTACCCGTGCCTGGTTTGTTCTGTCTTGGATTTTGGACTTTATTCTTGTTTTAGTTTTTTCGCTTGTGGAGCGTGTACCTATGTTCCAGTTTTATTGGCAAAGCCTTAGTACTGTTTTGACACCACGAAGTGCCTTTGTTTTAATAAATAGAGATATTTTGTCTTCATCTTGACAGTATGGGTATGAAATAAATGTATCTTGTATGAATAGCGATAACGGTCTATTATTTCCCGGTGTTTGGGGATCAGTAGCCCACGGCAGACTAATTACGGTCTTGGATAGGCTATTTATATGAATTGAATCTCTATACAGTTCAATAAATTGTGATGGCTGCAGTTTGGTGTGTGGTGGTTGACTTAGGCTGAAAACTTTGTCAGCACCCCCAATTCAAAATATGTTCCCGCGACTCTGGTGCAAGCTGTCGCCGAGTTTGAAAACGCTAGCAGGGCGCCTAGCATCAGCTACAACATTTACGGGTGTTTCAAAGACAATTCAGAATGACATATGGATAGAGAGCGCTGCTCATGTTATTCAGGAAGAAATAGATAAAGAAATAAACACAGCGTCATTCATAGCAGTGGAAGTGGATGACACCACAGACATATCATGCAAGTGCCAATTGACGGTCATTATCCACTACGTAAATGAAAAGGGAATGATATGTGAGCGGTTTCTTTGACGTTAGCCTTGAACGAGATGCTGAAGCCATAACTGCTGTGGTGATGCTGGCAATTACCAACTACAATCCTGAAACAAAGCTCATTTGTCAGACATACGATGGAGCAAGTATACATACTAAGCTCGCTGGCTTCCTCGGTCAAATTTGCCACGCACCGCCACTGCTAGCAAGTGCACGTCATTGCGTGCTTGCGTCATTGAAAATGTTTTGCCGCCTTCACTTCCGCGCTGCATTTCAAAACCATGTTCAAAACTCTGGACGAAATGGATGTGGAACTGTGAACTGTGCTGTTCAATTTTTTTTGTTGAGATGGAGAATATGAGTCAGCGTCAGTCTGCTTGCAGGAGGAGAATATTCTGTCGGCAACTTTGCCGCAACGCGCTAAGGTAGGTAACGTTACCGACACTGATAGGCTTTAATGTAAGCAATAGTCGTTTTCTCTTATTTATCCCATGTCAATAAATTAAAAATTAGTGGGAGTTCATGTTTGTAGTTGTCATAACACTTAACCGGTGTTGAACGAGAGTATGTGAAAATCCAAAAAACAGTTAAAACTATACTCCTGCTTTTTAAAATATATTTTCCTTTTGAAATGTATTTGTAAAAAACAGCCAAAATTATACTTCTGCTTTTGAAATGTATCAGCTCAAAAACAGTTGTCTTTTTGTTGTGGAAGTTTTCCTCGAAGCAGCAGGGTTAGTGATATTCATGATAAAATCAAAACGAATAACGACTGTTTGAGAATTAAACCAAAGTTTGGTCTTTGAGTATTTATTTACATTTGCAAATGGAGAAAACACAGTTTCAAAGGTACACGCAGCACAACTGAAAATATCTTTCTAACCTAAAGTCTAAACATCCAAACATCATATAGTGAAGATAGTCCGTTAAGCCACCCCTCTAAATGTATCTTTTAGTATGGCCATAGTTGAAGAGAGACATCATTAACAGTCACACCATTGTCTCACCTTCCCCTCTGCTCTCTGTTCTTTTCATTAGCCTAAACAACAGTTTATCTCAGGAGGCAGAAGGAGACACGGTTTGTGGCCTTCTCGACTTCGTCTGCTAAAAAGGTCAACAATGTGAGAAGGTTCAAACTAGTAAAACTAAATAATTCTACTGGGCTATAGTTCACGGTTGCCAACTATTTCACTTGGAGCCTTTTGAATCTACACATGAAGAAGCTAAATCTTGTGGCGTTATAAAACAATCATTAAACAAATGGTTAATATCATTAAACAAATGGTTAAAATAAAATTTGCCACCACATTTTCTTCTGCTTTTGACATGAGTTAACCCAAAAACAGCTAAAATATATTTCTGCTCTTGAAACTATAATACTGCGTTTGATTTTGATTTGTGAGTGCTGATGTGCCTTTAGAATGATATGACTGCTTAGAAATATAATCATGCTAAGTTTTTGTGTTGTTAATATTACTATAAACATGCTTAGAGACATTTTAGTGTAAATTACTGTGTGAAGCTGCCTATCTGACCCCGCAGTCGTGTAGAGGAAGTGTCTGCAAGAGGCTTCAGACGCATAAATTGCTTTGTGTAACTGTCTGTCTGAACCTGCAGAGCTAGAAAGAGGAAGTGCTGTTGGGCCCTGTATACATGCACTCGGGGGTTATGCTCTGGGTGCACAAAAGGGAGAAAAAGGTTACTGCCTTGGCCTAGTGATGAACTAAGCTGTTAGATTTTATGCTAGATAACAATATGCATATGCATGTAGGAAATATCGTCATATGAGATGTTTATACGAATATCCAACCTGATGCTTGCTTTAAGAATGTATTACCATGTAAGGTGAAAACAAAGGTGGGAAAACACACCTCACTGTGATGGGGGGGTTGAACCCCAAGAAATGTACATATAAAAATGGGTGCTGAGCCAAAAACAGCGCTCTTGGGCGTATTTTCTGCTCTCTTTACCGATACCCTTGCTGTAGGGACCTCCTGTGTCTTAGAGCATTTTTTGAGTGATTGAACTCTGTTCATTTTTTCATTTATTTTGTTTGCTTGTTAACTTTTTGCTTTAAAAAAAAAAAAAAAAATAAACCACCTGTGTTCGTCTTGAGCAAGGTGACCCAAAAAACCTTGTGAGTCCTTTTTTGCTCTTTTAGAAGACTTTTTTCCCCTTTTTCTTCTTTTTTGCCACTTACCCGTGTGAGCGGGGACACTCCGAAAGGGGAAGTGGTGGCCTCCTCTTTAACCGGTGCGGTTTGCAGCCCAGGGCTCCAGACTAACTTTTTTCACTAGGAGCACTGTGGCCCCCAACTGAATATTTTAGGGGCGCAACCACAAAATTTAGGGGCACACACCGTAAATCAACATGCTAACCAAATATTCACATTTCTACTAATTTCCACTGTATAACTAATAAACACTTTGATAATAGAAATTACAATGTGTTTATTTTGCACTTTTGAAGTTGCAACATAGAAGGTAAACTGACAGCACCATGGCTGTCGTGACAGTACAAAAATTTAAAAAATATACCAGCTGTAGTCTCTAGTCTACAATTACAATGAATTCAACTTAAAATTAAACATGCATTGTTTAGGCTACTAAACTAAAATAAAAATAAACCCCTCCCTCTCTCCTCCCAAACCTGCCCTACAACCTTGAATTGAATAATTATTAATTTCTTACTCACTGTAACTTTTATTCTTGTATGTATATTAGTCTTTTTTAGCGTGTTTTATTTTCATCATGACCGTTTTTAATTGCTCTTTAATGTTTCATGTAAAGCACTTTGAATTGCCTTGTTGCTGAAAGGTGCTGTAGAGATAAAGTTGCCTTGCCTTACAACCTCAGCCTGTCAGTCAGTCCCCAGGGCAGATAAACCAACGTTGTGCCTGCTTGACTCGCAGGAAGTGTAACGTCAACAGCCCCGCGACCGCTTTCGCCTCAATATTAATATAATATTGCAGCAAACGCTGTCTGCGTGAAGTTTAGAAAAAATTTAACCACACTTGCAACCACTTTATCGGCATTTCCGTGACTCGCTGTAACTTCAACAAAACTGCAGAGCCGACGAGTCTGCTCCGTCCGCACCTCTGCGCGTGTGTGTGTGCGCGCCGGAGCTCCGCTCTCTGTCACTATGCAGAGAGGACCATGGATGTATTAGGAGAGGACAGATAAGCTTTGGGCTTACACGCTCTCAGGTGCCGAAATTTCCACGTTTAATGTGTAACAAAGGGGGCAAATTTATTGGTCTTACATGTGCGACTAGATGTAAAATTTAGTCGCACACTCTAAAATTTTGGTCGCAGTCTGGAGCCCTGCAGCCACCCCGGGGACCGATCTGACCAGCAGACCTTTGATCCTCCAGCTGAGCGGAAACCTCGGTGACCAAGGCAGAGACAGCGGTCCGAGTGTGAGTAATTAATTGTAATTGTTTGGTTGTAAAGATCTTCTGTGTGCTGTGTATATCACATACGGGGGACATCTAGGTTGTCAATCAAAAGCCTCTTGTCTCATCATTGGGTTTCCACCGTGGTGAGAACCCGTGAATGCGGGGGTGTGTGTGTCTCTCTAAAAATAATCTATTAACCATAGGGAAGTATCTAAACTAATTACTTTGAACCTATTAATATTTATAATACAATATTTATAATATTTGAACCTATAATGTTTTAATACCTACAGTATTAAATATAGGGAAGTATCTCAAATAACTCCTCTAATATAGGCTTAACCATCCGCCCCGCTGACAGTATCTGTAACGGCTGAAGAGGGCTTAGAGGGCGAGGGTTATCGGGGGGAAGAAGGGGGGTTGGCTTTAAAAGAAAAAGCGATACTATGCCTCGATAACTGTCACATTGTTCCACACCGGTAAGGAGAATTGCATTAATTAATCTTAATTACATTAAGCTTACAGTAGCAGTTTACATTAGCTTGTAGTTTACTGCATGTATGTAACATTAGCTCATTGTCCAGTAGCTTCTAGCTTTCAAACAAATGTTGTGCAAAATATGATCAGCAACTATGAGGTAAACACTACCAGCTAATGAGCTACCACAGGCAGTATGATATGCAGTAAATTGCAAGTGAGAAAGGTTAAATAGTACTATAGACACACAAGCTACAAGGCTACATCCAACATATGAAAAGTCATAATAACACCATTGATAAACACCCACTAACAGAGTAAAGGTAGCTAGGTGTAAAATGGTAGGTAGCTAGGTGTAAAGTGTGTTAAATGGTCAACAGTTGTAAGTTAAGACCATAATGGAGACCACTACACAGTTACATCAAGTACCTTAATGTTACAGTATGCTTACATATATTTGTGATACAATTATAATCTTACCAGGACAGGTTGGATAACTACTGGACTAACCTAAAGCTTTCTCTTTCTGTCTGCAGTCTGGAAATCCCATCATCAGCAGCTGAGTCTGATCGCCACTTCATGTTGAATATATTTGTGTACAGTATATAGTCATGTTTGAATAAATGTTATAATAAAGATACACGTTTCGTTAATGTCTTTTTAGGGCTTCTATACCTTACAAGTTATTGAAACAGGTACCATCTGAATATAATTATTCAGTTAGAAATAGACATTAAAAAACTACAAAAATGTAATGACACAGACAAACCAGTTCATTTAATATATTTATTTTCAGAATGCCAATCTCTAATAGGCTTTAGCAAATAATCTAGCTATTCATCTCTCTTTGGCCTCTTGTCTCCCTGCTTGTCTTTTGCTTTCCCATCCTCAGTGACTGCCTCCGTTTGTCCCTGTTAAAAGACAGCAAACACAAGAAAAATATGTTTACCATTATGAATGCTATAACGTAACGTTATATGAAACATTATACTTTTTACATGGGAAACTACTCATACATTTTAGCCTTTATCTAACGTTGCTAGTGAAGTAAATAAGGTGCAGCGTTACCTCCCAACCTGCAGCTACAACTGATAAACACACCAATTTATAAATCTCGGCTAACGTTACGCATATAGAGTAACAACCTATAAAAGAGATGAAAATGCCACCGGACATTAAACTTTAAAAACACAAATGGCACAAAAAGACAGCTAGCTAGCTAGCTAGCTAGCTAACAGCCTAATGTTAATGATAGGTTCAGTTAGCTTAACGTTAGCTCGGGTGTATCTACCTAATTACTATAGCAATTTGTACCAGCATTAAAGCGTTAAGCTTTACATTGATTTAAAACATTAATGGTGATAACACATGTACGGCAAACACTAAAGATACTTACATTTAAATGATTATTTCGCCGTCAGCGATGCCGCTCCAACTCCTGCTTAGGTCCGCCATTTAATTTTTTTAAACGAGCTGGCAAAGCCGCGCGCATAGGATTGTGGGTGATTTGGGAGCGCGAAGGATACACATATGCATCCTTTGTCGTCTATGGGAAATTCTCCGAACGAAGGACTCGGATTCGGAGGATCCTCGACATTGGAACAGTCCTTCGATGGACGTAGCATCCTCCGAATTCTGGCTTCGAAGGATCCTTCCTTGACATTGAGAAACACCTCCTATTTAGCACCGGAATTGTCCTTTAAGTTACTAGCTAACGCTAGCGGTAGCTAGCTAGCTTGGTTAAATTTTTCAAAACGAATCTAGTTGTAGTCTTACAATGTGTGACCCTGACGATCTCCAGTCTTTACATGTTATGACAGTCTTTAACATTAGATTTGAGATGGTGTCAGACTGTAGTCTTTTCAAAGTCTGTTCAGAGTCTTCTAGTGGATGGTAGGCGTAAATCACATAAAACACAAACACACAACATGGTATGTGGCCTTACTGGCCTTGGTCATTGAGTCCGACTGCCCACCCACCGATTCAACGTGACGGGTGGTGATGGCGCAGTGGATATGACACATGCCTTTACTAACTTATAGGCACAAACGTTATTCCACGTCACCAGTCTCAGGTTCAGAAGAGTCTCCAGTCTGGACTTCAGTCTCTGGTTGTAAAAGTGGATGTGGATGTGAGTTCCTGTCTGGTTCTGGTCCTCCACAGTCCTCTCCATCAGCTTCTGTTTCCATCGGACCAACACAAATGTCTTTTTTGGAAAGAGAACGCCAGGCAAATCTTTAGTTACAAACACTGCAGCTGAATCTTTTCTCTCTTGTGTGGACTACCATGTGTTTCTGTAAATGTTCTCTCCGTGTAAAAGATTTCTTACAAACCGAGCAGCTGAAAGGTTTTTCTCCAGAATGAGTCATCATGTGTTTCTGTAAATGTTCACTCTGTGTAAAATATGTATTACAAACTGAGCAGCTAAAAGGCTTCTCTCCTGTGTGAGTTCTCATGTGTCTCTTCAGATGTGACTTGAAGCCAAATCTTCTGCCACACTCAGAGCAGCTGAATGTTTTCTTACATGTTGAATCATGTTTAAGAGAGTTTAAAGCTGACTGAGGTTCTCTGGTCTCCTTCCAATCAGCACTGTCATCAGTCTCAGGTTCAGAAGAGTCTCCAGTCTGGTCTTCAGTCTCTGGTTGTAAAAGTGGATGTGAGTTCCTGGCTGGTTCTGGTCCTCCACAGTCCTCTCCATCAGCTTCGGTTTCCATCGGACCAACACATTTATGTATTTTGACATCAGAACGCCAGGCAAATCTTTTGTTACAAACACTGCAGCTGAATCTTTTCTCTCCTGTGTGAATTCTAATGTTCTTTTGTAAATTTCCACTCTTTGTAAAATATTTCTTACAGACTGAGCAGCTGAAAGGTTTTTCTCCAGAATGAGTCATCATGTGGGTCTTCAGGGTTCCACTATCAGTGAAAGCTTTACCACACTCAGAGCAGCTAAAAGGTTTTTCTCCTGTGTGGATTCTCATGTGTTTTTTTAAACTTCCACTCTGTGTAAAAGATTTCTTACAGACTGAGCAGCCGAAAAGTTTCTCTCCTGTGTGAGTTATCATGTGTCTCTTCAGATCTGCCTTGTGGCCAAATCTTTTCCCACACTCAGAGCAGCTAAAAGGTTTTTCTCCTGTGTGAGTCGTCATGTGTTTCTTAAGATGGGACTTGAAGCCAAATCTTCTCCCACACTCAGAGCAGCTGAATGTTTTCTTACATCTTGAATCATGTTTCAGAGAGTTTAAAGCTGACTGAGGTTCTCTGGTCTCCTTCCAATCAGCACTGTCATGGTTTTAGGTTTAGAAAAGTTTTAGTTTGTTTTTCATTTTTTTCTCTGAAAAAAAAAAAAATTTTTTGTAGATGTGGATGTGAGTTCCTGGATGGTTCTGGTCCTCCACAGTCCTCTCCATCAGTTTCTGTTTCCATTTGTTGAGTTTGTCTCTGATGAAGCTGTGAGGACTGAGCTTCCTGTTCCTCTTTAATGTGTGTGGGGGGCTCTGGCTCCTGCTGGTCTACAATGGAGCTACACTCCTGTTGCTCAGGGGGAAACTCTTCTTTAACCACTGACAGCTGCTGCACATCTGCAGGAAACAGGAAACACAGAGAGAGAGATGTTAACACAGACACAGAGAGACAGCATCAACAGTACAGAGTCTCTTTTCAAAACTGGTATTTCACATTTCTGCATTCTAACTTTCAGTCTGAGTGCTGTAAAAATTGACAATTATACCTGAGGCTTATCTTATTCTGATTTAATTTTCTGGTCTGGTTTGAATCCTATCTAAAGAACAGGGACTACTTTGTGTCTATAGATAAACATCTGAGCGGACAAATATGAAATGCGGAGTTCTCCAAGGCTCCATTCTGGGGCCCCTTCTTTGTAACATCTACATGCTTCCACTGGCTCAGATAACAGCAGACAGTTGCAATGATTATTTGTCTATAAGCGTTAACGTTTGCTGTGTGATCACATCAACACACAGTCACATGACTTCTCAAACCTGACGGAGGTTCTGCGCTCTCTTTCAAAACGTCACAATTACCTACTGTTTCCATGTGTTGAGTTTGTCTCTGATGAAGCTGTGAGGACTGAGCTTTCTCTTCATCATCTTCACTCTTCACAGAGACAGGAGAGAATGGGAACTTGGTGATATCAGCCTCCTCCAGCCCTTGAAGCTGGTCTCCCTCCTGACTGATCCACAGTTCCTCCTGTTCCTCTTTAATGTGTGGAGGGGGCTCTGGCTCCTGCTGGTCCACACTGGAGCTACACTCCTGCTGCTCCTCTTCACCAACAATCACTTCCAGAACATTTTGAGGTAAAGCTGAAACACAGTGTGAATATTTGTACAATTTAATCTAATTAATTCCATTAAACGTGGCAAAATCCATCACTGGAAATTATTCAGCAACAATTTTTAGAAGCCAGTTCTCCTCACACACACACACACACACACACACACACACACACACACACACACACACACACACACACACACACACACACACACACACACACACACACACACACACACACACACACACACACACACACACACACACACACTAAGGGTGTCACAATTTCGATTTTTTTAATTAAAAAAAATGGAATCGCCGATGCTGCCATGCCCCCACGTCACGTCCGGTCGGCTTGTCAAGCATCCATGCCAAGTCCCCAGGAACAGTGCTATGTCTTAATGCAACCATGGGCTTAGCGGGCAACGGTAGAACTGCACCCCTATAACCTAGAAAGACTTTTCCTATAGACTTTGCATGGCGAAAGAAACTTCTATATTTTCGGAGGTAAATTTTTTTTGGGGTACATCAATTTACCAGCCCAAACACTTAAAAGGTCCAGTCGCACTTGTGCGACCAGTATATTTTTACACGTTAAACGTGGAAGGCAAACAATGAATCCGGAATCTGTGGAGGGGTGGGTCCTAGAGATAAGCAAGCGTGTGTAAACGTCTGTGGGAAGGAGACAGATATCACAACCTACATACGTCTGAACAATGAGCAAGCGAACTACTGACTCGCTCTTCCGACCTGCGGCTAGTGTGCTAGTGCCAGAGTCCACAGTGTCACAGTCGGGTTTGATGATTCAGAGTCAGAGGTTTGTGTGGCGAAAAAGGACCGAACCCACCATTTTCAGGAAGACTATAATATATAAGATATGATTATTTCAGTGTAAACAAAAACATGAGACGGAGAGGAGAGAGGGAGAGCCTGTATGAGGCAATAATACAGTACACTGACAATAATAATACTTTGTTTACATTTCTGAATGTGAATTTGTTAAGCACCATTCAATTAAAATGTGACTGTAAACTAAAATAAAACAGCACATTGTAGTTTCTGTATTTATTACCAGAGCATTTATCAGTAAACATGGTGGAAATGTGAAAAAGCTTCTACATACATGTACACACACATAGCTTCTATTTCCATGTATAGACACATAGCTTCTATATCCATGTATACACACACAGCTTCTATATACACGTGTACGCACATAGTTTCTATATACAGGTATACACACACAGCTTCTATATACAGGTATACACACAAAGCTTCTATATCTATGTATACACACACAGCTTCTCCATGTATACACACACAGCTTCTATATACACGTGTACGCACATAGCTTCTATATACAGGTATACACACACAGCTTCTATATACAGGTATACACACAAAGCTTCTATATCTATGTATACACACACAGCTTCTCCATGTATACACATACAGCTTCTATATCTCAGTCCTTCCAGAACAGTGTTTCCTCTATGTTGATTGGCAAGTGGCGGTCCGCCACGGTTAGATTTCTCCCGCCACGGTATCAGAAATATATACAAAAAGCCGTCTATCAGCTGTGATTGTAAAGAGCACGTCGACGGAGAATAGCGCAGACACGCGCTTCACAACGCGAGTGGGCAGCGCGCCACTCGGAGAAAAGGGAGAAAGAAAAAAGAGACAGGCTGTCTGGAGGACCCGGTTGAGATGGCATGTGTGCATTCTTTACAACTGTAAGTCGTATAACTTACATTGTCAGTTCATTTAAGCCTGTATTAGTCTATAGTTCTTGCACATTTTGCTAGCTAAATTGCACGTGGCTGTTGATTCTTGATATCATATTATGGCATAGTAGGCTAAACCGTGATTATTTCATACATTCATGAAACATATTAGGGGAAATTCATTCAACATAATTCACAGCCAAATAATTAAAAGTATGTTATTTGAACATTTATAACCTAACCTAACCTAACCTGGCAGGCACTGCCTCCAATTTGGTGTCTGCTGTGGTGCGCAGCGCTGTTTGGACCGTGCGCCGGTGCCCTTTTTTTCCTCCATAAACTCCGCTCTCAGCTCCTTTGGCAGCAGTGTTGGGGAGTAACGGAATACATGTAACGGCGTTACGTATTCAGAAGACAAATTATGAGTAACTGTATTCCGTTACAGTTACAATTTAAATAGTTGGTATTTAGAATACAGTTACATTGTTGAAATCAATGGATTACATGACGATACTTCTCTGTTTCACGAGTTTATTCACTCTGACTAAATTAAGGCAACTCTATGCATTTTCCAGAAGCCCCGATATGAAATCGAAAAAAATAGCTATTTGCGTGATCAGTCACAATGGAGTCGGAACCGGCACGACAGAGCCAGGGCATCAATAAGTTTCTATCTTGGAAATTCAAACAGCATTTCACATTAAAAAACAAACAGGGAGAATGAAATATAACTGTGCAGCCTCTGCTTGCCAGCAACCAACCTCCTTTCAGCGTCCAAATTACTCCACCTCCAACCTGAAGAAGCATCTTAAAGTAAGCTATTTTTTTAATTAGCCAGGTGTAGTCGTCTGCTGTAGTTTTACTGGTCACCTTGCTATTTTAACATTGACGTGCGACTTTACATTCTCCTACCTGCTGATTTACTAGCTGCAGAGCCGTTTAAAGACTGACTAGCCCCGTTTGACATACTAGCTAACGTTAGCTAAAATTAGCTCGTGGTAGCAAGACTGCGGTTAGATTTTTGTAGTATGCAGTTCGGGACTACCAATACAATAATCTATCTGCTTGTTCAGGTACACATTCAGCTAGTTGGAATAAAAAGAACACACCATTATAGGGCTGTTTAGTAATCTGGATGTGATAGCTGCATTCCTACACTTATAAAACGCAATTCAATGTGGAAGTAATCCTGAAGTAATCCAAGTATTCAGAATACGTAACGGAATACGTTACAAATTAGATTTGTGGGCATGTATTCTGTAACGAAATACGTTTTGAAAGTATCCTTCCCAACACTGTCTGCCAGTTGCTGCATGAACTTCCTCTGGACAATTTACAGCTGGTGCACTCCTTGGAGAGGATGTGTGCAATGATTCCAGCCAGTTGTAGCATGTATAAAGTTATATGAACACATAGACAGCTACCGTCTACGTGTACCGCGCCTTTCACAGAGCGATCACCCGGTGCTTTTCTTCTGATTCAGAACCATCCACGCCGTAACCTACGTTACCGACTCTGGCTTTGCCTTCGGCCCATCGGTGATGCATTGCCCACACTTGTTACTCAGAGAGTGTTACAGAGACTATGATTATTACTAAACAACCAAGATGCATCTTCAACCACGCAAAAGATTAAAAACAAAACCGCGAAAATCCGAGCGGTCAATATGACAGTATGGCCAAAATAGGTAAAAGTGATTGTATTTTCTTTGACTTTTGTGTAATGTACAGTATATAAAAACTATTTTAAATGAAAATACAGACTCTTTTAGGAAAAGTCAGGTACCAGCAGGATTGTATTTTTTTTTATTTAGCAAAGTTATTACACATATAAATTTCAAAACGGTCAAAATGACCGTCCTGGCCGTTCTAGTGTAACCCAGCCTTGGAGTTTTTTTTTTTCCAAAAGCCAAGAAAAATCAAATGCACACTGCAAGGCTGCCAACTTTGCCACTGAGGCAAATATGCAGATCTGCCCCCACTGCTAAAAAAAATCCTAGAGGAAACACTGCAGAAAAACGCGGAGATTTTTGTGATTGTTGCAGGCAAAAATCCTTGATTATGCGGCACGTTTTCTTAAAAAATGCGATCGAATATGCGGGATATTTATGCAATTTTAAGCGATGAAATTGTGGGAACTTGCAAAAAATGCAGGAACTTGCAAAAATTGCGGGAACTTGCAAAAACTGCGGTTTGATGAAAAAGATAAGAAAAAGTGATTCCCCCAACTCCCTGCTTTTTTTAAACTTAATTTCCAAAAATAGTTTACTTATTGCAATGACTGAATATCTGTAAAGAAATAAGATACAAAAATATATACAAATAATATAATATTTAAGTAAAAATAAAAGTAATAGTCTAAACAGAGGGAAATAAAAGATACAAAAGTGACAGACTTTCAAAAAAAACAATATAGACAAACAAAGAAATTTGAGTAGACATCAGATATTAAGATAGGTTTTTTATTGGATACCAACTTAAGAGACTCAAAGTATCAACCTCCAACACCTGCTTTTCAATGACGTTCACATCGCGTAATTACGTCACTTCATAACGTTCCCATGGCAACAGGAGAAAATGGCTGCTCTTGTGTGAAGTAAACTGAAGTAAACGCAACATTTTTTAGACTTTCTGCTAATATATATGTGACTTTTTTGCAACGAAAATGCGGGGATTATGAAATCATGCAAGCACCGCATATTTTGCGCGGAAATCGGCAATTTATGCGGCGAAAGTGCAGCATATTTGAAAAAATGCAGCCCCCGCATGAATATGCGGACTTCGGCTGATTTATACAATTATGCGATCGCATAATCGCGTTTTTCTGGAGGGACTGATATCTATGTATACACACAGCTTCTATATCTATGTATACACACACAGCTTCTATATCTATGTATACACACACAGCTTCTATATCTATGTATACACACACAGCTTCTATATCTATGTATACACACACAGCTTCTATATCTATGTATACACACACAGCTTCTATATCTATGTATACACGCACAGCTTCTATATCCATGTATACACGCACAGCTTCTATATACACGTGTACGCACATAGCTTCTATATACACGTGTACGCACATAGCTTCTATATCTATGTATACACACACAGCTTCTATATCTATGTATACACACACAGCTTCTCCATGTATACACACACAGCTTCTATATCTATGTATACACACACAGCTTCTATATCTATGTATACACACATAGCTTCTATATCTATGTATTAGGGTTGTGCCGATGGACGATCGTGATGGCTGGCCAACATCACGATGGAGAGCCACCATCGTGATGCCACGCCCCCCACCCTGTCAAACACGCTAATCCTAGTTGCGGGCGCTGGACGAGAAATTGACAAGTGCGTCGGTCTTAAACTAGCAAAGACACAAAGTGGAAGCTACTTTTCCCCCCCTTACGTGCAACCTATTTGTGAAAAAGACCATCGCTTTGAGCAGACTGGATTGGCTGTAGTGACTCACTCTCACTCTCACTCTCACTCTCTCTCTCTCTCTCTCTCTCTCTCCCTTCTAGTAACATTGGACACAGCGGTCTCGAGTGAGAGAATGATGACACAACTTCTATATCCATGTATACACACACAACTTCTATATCCATGTATACACACACAGCTTCTATATCCATGTATACACACACAGCTTCTATATCCATGTATACACACACAGCTTCTATATCCATGTATACACACACAGCTTTTATATCCATGTATACACACAGAGCTTCTATATCCATGTATACACACACAGCTTTTATATCCATGTATACACACACAGCTTCTATATCCATGTATACACACACAGCTTCTATATCCATGTATACACACACAGCTTTTATATCCATGTATACACACACAGCTTTTATATCCATGTATACACACACAGCTTTTATATCCATGTATACACACAGAGCTTCTATATCCATGTATACACACAGAGCTTCTATATACATGTATACGCACATAGCTTCTATATACACACACACGTGTACACACATAGCTTCTATATACACATGTACACAGAGCTTCTATATACACATGTACACAGAGCTTCTATATACATGTATACGCACATAGCTTCTATATACATGTACACACACATAGCTTCTATATCCATGTATACACACACAGCTTCTATATGTATACACACACAGCTTCTATATCTATGTATACACACACAGCTTCTATATACATGTACACACACATAGTTTCTATATACATGTACACAGAGCTTCTATATACACATGTATACGCACATAGCTTCTATATACAAGTGTACACACATAGCTTCTACACGTATACACACATAGCTTCTATATACACATGTGTACACACATAGCTTCTATACACATGTACACACACATAGCTTCTATATACACATGTACACACACATAGCTTCTATATACATGTATACACACATAGATTCTATATACTATGTGTACACACATAGCTTCTATATACACATGTACACACACATAGCTTCTATATACATGTATACACACATAGATTCTATATACTATGTGTACACACATAGCTTCCATACACATGTACACACACACATAGCTTCTACATGTGTACATACATAGCTTCTATATACATGTACACACACATAGCTTTTATATATTTCTTATATGTTTGAGATGTAAACATGTCCCACCTGTCCCCTGGTCCGCTGACAGCTTCCTCTCAGACTTCATATTAAAGTTCCTCGCGGCTCTGCGACCTGTTTCAGGAAATACAACAACAACACGTTAGCAGGAGCTAGCTGCTAGCGGCTAACCTTAGCTTTAGCACCGACACCTTGCGACATTAAAAAAGAAAACAAACCTGTTCTGTGTAGCTTTGTTTCAGCTTTTAAAACCACATCCAGCAGTTTGGGACCTTTCTTTCTTCTTAAGAAACTAAACACTGTCGCGTTTTACTCCGCCGTCTTCACCAAGATGTGACACACAAACAGTTAACGTTAGTTCCGGGGACGGACGGTATTACGGGTCGTACCAACAACTTCCGGGCAGACGTTTTATATATGTCAATGTTGTTTCCTAATGTAACCATAGACAGTATATATGTCAATGAATGTAACCAAAGCCGGTCTATATTAGAAATTCTGTGATGTAACCGAGGGTTTCTTATGTTGTGTCGTGCGAGGTACTTATCCCCATTATATATCTATGCTTATCCCCGCCAGGATTTGTATCCCCTGGCCGCGGGAGCGAGCGTGCACTGGGAGCGGAGCTTCGGTCCCCCTAATGGTTGTCTCATTGGAACTACAGCTGCAGCTCAAAGTTACATAGTGGAAGACTCAACAGGGGTTTCCATAGTAACAAGGCTCTCATTTATCTACATAAATACGTTTATTTGTCTGTTACATTAAGGCGACGTGTGAATTGTTTAATGCGTCGTTTATTATTGTGGATTAATGGACATTGTTTTCCAAAGTTCCATATTGACATGCTCCTTAGCTATAGGCCTATCTACGTTAGTCATACAGGTTAATGAATAATATGTTTTCCTCGTCTTTGCTAACCCGAACCTCCCTGCCCTCTAACGTGATTTATTTTTTAATTTAGTTTAATATGGCTTTTCAATTAACCGCTGTCTGCCATATAAATTACAGAGGGGATACACAAAATATCAGGCCGTTTTCACCTGCTATAATCTGTACCCCCTCCTCTTACATGCAAAGGGTCTGTCCTGCCATCATGTGTGTTATTGTGTTTTCGTTTTTTTTATTCAGTTCAAAAGCTGCTTTAAAAAATAGATACAGTAAATAGGCCTTTACAGAAAAAGTGCTAACTGACTTGTAAAAAAAGTGAAATTATACAAAATCTTAGAAAAATGACTTATAATAAAGAAATTACCTAAAACAAGTATACAAATGCCTGTTTAGGCCCTCAAAAATGAGATTAAAGTGCTTAATAATAATAATAATAATAATAATAACTTGAAAATGCATTTCCTGCAGAAAATGCATGGGAATGCTGAACAGCTAAATTTCTAAAGCTAAACTGGATTAAATCCGTAAAATGTTGAAGTAGTGATAACAGGTGGGAAAGTATGAATGGTTTTAATTAACATGAATTTCACTAAAAAGTTGAATAACACTACTAATGTATTAAAGACGTGGAATAAAAAATAAAGTGTAGTCTTCCAACTGTATGCCCACGTTTTCATAAGTTTACTAATCCCTTTGACATAAACCCTCTTTTCAATATCAATTTTGCAAAATACCTACTAGTGACAATAAACAAGGAAATTCTAACAGTCTGGGTAGTAGGACTGTGGAAAATAAGTTTAAGTTATGTAAAACATCAAATCATACAGTGACCCTGGGTATTGAATAGGTAAGCCAATAATGAAACTGAGAAATAGGATACCTTTTATTTCCAACAGGTATACTCAATTCATTACAATATAACTTTAAATGTTCCCCACATTGTACGGTTTGAAAGGGACCACATTGATGGAACCAATAAACAACAATAAAGTACAAAGAATCTTAACTAGGGTAAATTAAAATATATAAGTGTAATCCAAAGGCATGTAGAGGCAAGATTCACAAGGAGTCTATTTTAATGAAAATGATGAACAGGCACCTAATAAATGTTAACAGGCTTTAAATCACGTGTCAAACTCAAGGCTGCCGGCCAAATCCGTATACACATATACAATCCGTACAGACATGCACCAGAGTTCAAATGAGCTTTCACTGATTTTTTCAATTCACTCAAGCTGGACTTTCCGACCAAACACTCCAGGGTTCTTTTTAAACGGAGTGTGTGTGTTTGTACGGATGCAGTGGGGGCCATCAACACAAAACCTCAAACTTGTGTACGTTCGTACGTAAATATTACAACAGAAAACTCAGATTGGACAGATAGTCTAGCTAGCTGTCTGGAGAGAACACAAAAACTACTGCCAACACAAAGAAATAGGAAGGGCACGGACATCAGCTGAAAATGAGGGACATCCGTAGAATTTTCGGTGGCAATGGACCTAGATATAGACTGCTAGAAATCAGGGTGTTTGCATGGTGTGTTGACCCTGGCAATGAAGGCACATGCTTCTTTTAAAACCACAGGCAGTGTGGGACCATGATTGACACACTGAGCACTGAGACCATGAACGCCACTTCTTTGTAGCATTCTTCTTCTGGTCGTGTCAAAATGGATGCGGCAGACACAGCACAAATTGCCCCCCATTGCCGAACGAAAAACATACAGAAATATTTTGGAAGTGAAACCAGTTTGTTGAAATCATTAACATATATAAAACAATGTCTCTAAGGCAGCCATTTCATTTACAACTTTTGCCAAATGAAAATCTCCCTGATTTTTTAACGGTTAAACACCAAGCAAAGTTAAATAACAATAAAATAAGTCAGAAAAGACTGTGGAGCCCAGTTGACATTTAAATTGAGCTGGTTTGACAATCAGAGGGGGCTGAGGGGGTGGGAAATGAAAAAATAATTTCTGAAAATGTTAAATTAGGGAGATAATTTAAGTAATTATTTAGTGACACATTTTATCAGGTGACCTGCACCTCAGTTTATCAATAGTTACCATGGTCAGAAAACACAAAACTGTCGTTTTTTTCTCCATAGATAACAGGCCTGGGGCCTCATTTATAAAACTGTGCGTAGATTCTATTCTGAAAGATTTTGTTTGCAAAAATTGTCCTAATAAGGTCCATGATAATCAATCAATGAATATTCCAGCCTTGAAAGGAGCCCTTGATCACCAATCACGAAACGGAAAATTGGGAAAAAATCCGATTCAGTGATTGTGAGATCGATGTGCTCCTAACAGAGGTAGAACATCCAAACTAAATCCTGTTTGGAAGCTTTAACCCTTGTGTGGTGTTCATATTTTTGTTACACAAACTTAATACTTAACAGATTTAGCTCAATTACCAATGATACATACATCATTTATGGTTCATATTTGCCATTTACCCCTGTGAGATCACATTTATGATCATATGATAATTTTCGTTTTTTGTGAGAAAGGAAATTCAACTATTAAAAAGGTAAAAAATAGAAACAAGATTTTAGATCATTATTGGTGCAAAACAGGTGAAAGTGCTTGAAATGTAACAATTTGGTAACTTTGTGGGAATAGCAGGTGCAGAAAGACAACATTCCCACACACAGACACCTACAATCAGACACGACCACATTAAGACGCACAGACACATAGACACACACAGAGACACACACACACACAGACACCACACACACACAGCACATTTCCCGGGGAGAGGCAGGGGAGAGCAGCGCTGCACTGTGTGGGAGGATCCCCTGCCTCTCCCCCGTTGCTGGCAGCCCCTCGCCGGGCACCGCGACCGGCTCTGGGTCGGTTTAGCAAGAACGGGATTGTTGGGTTCAGGAAAACAAAAACTGGGTTAGGTTCGGAAAACGGGCATACCATCGGAGTTCACTAAAGCACAGTCTACAAAACCTTGGGAGCATTACGCACGATCACACGTGTGGTCAAAAGGTTGCGGAAAACTGGGAACATTTTTACGCATGGAAATTCTTTATAAATCCTGACTATTGCGAGGAATGTTGCGAAGACAAATTTCACCCTGCTTCACGCAACTTTTTCTTGCATAACAGGTTTTATAAATGAGGCCCCTGGCCTTTTTAGTTGTACATGGAAATATCCCCAATTTTCATGTCAGAACCTTTGTTCTTATATTTTATTTTCAGTTGTTTCAACTTCTTTTTTTTCCACTGGACTGCACCTAAATCAAATGCATTTTAGGTTCAACCAGTTTTCACCTGTAATAACATAATTGTGATTACATATTGCAGTATTGTAATCTGTTGAAATTACTTGTTTTTATCTTTGCTGCTTGAAAAAGGCATTATTAGTATCAATTGGACTTCCTGGTTAAATATATATAACCACAGTTTGGACAGATACCTTCATCTTCAGTCATCACAATGGCTACATTAGTGGCTTCTGAGGACTCTCCTTCCATCTGCTGTGCACCTAAAGAACATAAAAGAAAACACAATAACATCTTTCTAGATGCAAATTTTGATTCTTAATTAAAATTTATACTGTCAATGGTTATAGTAAACATCTAAATCTAAATCTCAACAGCCAATTTAAAGTGTGAAATGATCAGGATACCAAGCTTATAGAAGCTGTTTAATGTCACTTGGATAAATATTGTATCTATATATTGTAATTTTCAAACAAGTAAATGATTTGTAGCAATTGTTTTTCAAAATGTATTAAGATTGCAAGAAATACCATTTCCACACATAGCCTCAAAGATCTGTTCCACTGACTTCTTTTGGATGCAAACTGCTGTGTCTGTTGATTTAAGGACATTCAACCATGACACAAAGGTGAAAATTTCATCATATAATTTGCATCAGACATGTGGACAGTGGTCAAATATGCTGTGTAATGAGGTTGAATTACAAAAGTTACATATGTAGTGACATGTGCTTCTTAAGTTTAATGTTAAATATTCATTTGAATTTAATTAAATGTTTTAATTCATATTTTTTATTGATCTCCAGCAGTTGGGAGGGTTCGGTGCCTTGCTAAAGATCACCTTGGCAGTGCCCAGGAGGTAATAAAACAACTCAGCGTACCTTCTGCGTCCATGTGCTCGGACATTCCCTCTGCCATGTCAGTGGGGTTGCATTGTGTTGTATCTAATTGATATGTTTAGGAAAAAGGAAAACATGTGTAATATGAGCATAACAAATAATTGGTCTTCCCGCATTACTGGAGAACAAATAATCACATAGCACTATCAATGAAGATTAGTTTAATAGTTTATAGTTAATAGTTTAATGAGCAAAATGAGAAAAATATGTAAACCATTGCCAAGGGCCATCCCAGTCACATTCAACTAAACACTTACAGGATATTCTGGAGAGGTACCTTTTTAGAAAACGTGTTATACTATCATTTTAATTAATTTATACTGTTTATTGATCCCCAGTGGGGAAATTACAATGTACACTCTGTTTGTTAGAAATCACTACACACAGGCCTGAAACACACACAGACATGCTCAGGACCTATTCATGCACAAATGGAGAGTCAGAGTGAGTGGGTTGGGGGGGGGGGAGGTACGGTGCCTTGCTGGCAGTGCCCAGGAACTGGCATCTCTAGATCTACCAATCCACAATCTGTACTTTGGTCCGTACTGGGACTTGAACCCCCCATAATGATGAAAACTCCAACTGAGGAATATTGTAACAATCCTTACAAACTGTCAAAGACGCAAATGCAATAAAGCTGTTCTGGATGTCTGCAATGGCCCAGCACTATACAAAGACTCACATGAAGGCCTGTATTATTCTTTAGTTAACTTATTTTCCCAACTTTGCATAGAGCCAAATGGTCTGCAGGAACACAAGTGAAGAAAGACAACAGCCACTGTTAATATCACTTACTTATTTCAAATGAAATTTGGTCAGCAGCTGCCAAAATGGCCTCTAATTGGTTTCTTCCGTAGAAGGAGGGCTTCTTGAGGTCAAGTCCAATGGGCAGCCCAGCAACTTTGATTGTTACATCATCGTTATTTAAAATGGATAGGTAGGGGAGTCTTCCAGTACCTCCGGCCTCCTCTGAAAGACATGGGCACACATATGCATGCACATGTTACACAGTTGGATAATTCTGACTTCCCTCCTGTTGAAAGCTAGTTTTGCTAAAGTGTCATAATCTTATGGTTGATGGGTACATTAGATACATAATTTATTAATTTGATAATAAAAAAGTGTTTGAACGTATGCTTACTATATCTTTGGTTGAAAAGATCTTGTACTTTTTTCAAAAGCACACTGATGGGCTCTTTAGTAGGTGCTGCGGCTGAGGAGCTGGCTGAGGAGCTGGCTGCAGATGTGAAAACAGACAACAATTAATTCCATAAAACTGTTTTATGTATATTTGCACTATTATGGGGCTGAGTCCATTTCTGTGGACTTTCATACAACAAATATTACCTTTGAAATGCAGTGCAAAATTGTTCACTGTGTCCGTTGAGTCAAGGAACACAGTGGCTTTCTTGCTACTCGTTTCAAAGACCTCTAAGCTGGCCTTTTGAGTGTCAAAAGATAAAATGGCAGTCTCCACACCCAGAGCCTCAAGCTTGGACACCTTTATAATATTTAGAGAAACAAGCAAACCACAAAAATAGTAAATAATTGATTATAAACAAAATGGACAAACGTTAATTTTAAAGATCCAACATACACTGACGAAACAACTCTTAACGGGGCTAGGCAATCTCTATGAAAACAGTGTTGTCACAGGTGAGAAATAAGTGCTTATGGAGATTACATAAACTATACATTAGCTCCATATACATGGAGTCTAATGGACTCATAGCCATATGTGACTACTAATGTTTCAATTGACCACCTTGATCTGAATAGACTAGCCCAACCTGTAAAAATATTTTTTTGAGAGGGGTGGTATAAGCCTTCGACAATCTTTTTAATGTGAGAATATTTGATGCCGATAGCCTTGTAAACACTTGACCCAACTACTTTGTTTTACAGATTAATTGTGGTCTTACAGTGTTTATTCTTTTATTTTTATTTATTTTATGCTTGCCATTTCATGTTTAATAATTGCTTATAACATACATTTGGATGGCTATGGTTTGAGTACGTGAATCATCGGAGGACCTGATTTAGTATACCCTGGATGTTTAAAAATCAGATGGAATGTTTATTTGGGATGAATTCATTTGAAATTCTAAAATAATCTACAGATAAACACTCCAATTGTCTGTCACAATGTACTGCTCACATCACAATTGCCATCAATCATCCTTACATCTAATACTATAATGATACCACTAATGCCTAGCAAAGAAAGCTTCTTTCCAAACCTCTAACTTCAGGTTCTTCAGATGCCCTTTTATTTTAAGATCCCTCATCTCAGGGCTAAGGTCCTGTGACTGCCCATGTGCCTTCAGTGCTGCTGCCTCCTGAACATACTGCTTCTTCACATCTTCCCTCAATGTGGACCACCTACCCTTAATGTCATTCATTGTGCCTGAGAACAAAAATAGATGAACAGAAAACTTAACACCATAGAGTCAGCATCTCTTTATATAGTAAATTCATACAGAGAAAATCTGTCAATCTGTCCAACACACTGGTTCACTTGGCTTGTAAAACCCTGTAACAACGCTGCAAAAACAATATAACGTTTGCAGTAGATCACCTGATGATTCTTTTCAATAGACACAGCAGTCTTACACTGAGTCTGTGAAATACTTGGCAAATACTTTCTTGAAAATCTGTTTAATGACCCTTGTGAACCCCTGATGTAAACAGGGCCGCTATGTACAACAACAGTCCATTTAGTATAACAATTAAAAGCATCAATTAAATATTGTTCATCACCTTTGTTTTTGAGAATGTCCCGACAAAAAAGATTGTACGGTGACAGCTCTCTTGTGTAAAGTTTTTGTTTTGGCGGCCCTGGCTTAGAACAAGCTTTAAAGGACCTCTTGTAGTTACCAATCCAGTTCTGAAAGAGAGAAAACACAAAAAAAGAGAATTACACGAATTAAACTGAATCCAATTAAATTTTATTTATAGTATCAAATCATAACAGTTGTCTCATAACACTTTACAGATAGAGTAGGTCTAGACCACACTATAATTTACAAATACCCAACAATTACAATAATTACCCCCAAGAGTTACTGTGTGTGTGTGTGTGTGTGTGTGTGTGTGTGTGTGTGTGTGTCCGTCCATTTATAGCGTAGCAGGGCACTGAAAGGCACTGCAAGGTGTAGCAGGACGTAGCATGGCATAGCAGGACGTAGCAGGGCACTGCAGGGCGTAGCAGGATGTAACAGGGCACTTCAGGTCATAGCAGGACGTAGCAGGGCACTTCAGGGCATAGCAGTGTGTAGCAGGGCACTGCAGGCTGTAGCTGGGTGTAACAGGACGTAGCAGGGTATAGCAGGACGTAACAGGGCACTGCAGGGCACTGCAGGGCATAGCAGGGCGTTGAGCAGGACCCCAGCAGCAGCTGCAACCATGATTTAGATGCCATCCTAATCCAAGGAAAACTGCTGGGTGAGAAAACATAAGGACTCCAGGGAATAAGCTCCCCAGAGCTAGGTTAGTAACAAGCATTTCTAGGACATGGATGCACACAGATGGAAAGAGAGAGGAGCTCAGTGTGTCAAAGGAAGGAAGTGCCCCGGCAGTCTAAAACTATAACAGCATAACGAAGAGCTGGTCCAAGGCAAACCTGAGCCAGCCCTATAAGGGTTGGTAGAGAAATCTGACAACTATGAAGATAAGCAGAGAAGAGAAGGGATGTTAACAAAAACTTTAGATTTTTACCAGCAGTAAAGCAGAATGATGTTATATACAATTACAATAATTACCCCCAAGAGTTACTGTGTGTGTGTGTGTGTGTGTGTGTGTGTGTGTGTGTGTGTGTGTTTATAGCGTAGCAGTGCACTGAAAGGCACTGCAAGGTGTAGCAGGACATAGCAGGGCATAGCAGTGTGTAGCAGGGCACTGCAGGGTGTAGCTGGGTGTAGCAGGACGTAGCAGGGTATAGCAGGACGTAACAGGGAACTGCAGGGCATAGCAGGGCGTTGAGCAGGACCCCAGCAACAGCTGCAACCATGATTTAGTTGCCATCCTAATCCAAGGAAAACTGCTGGGTAAGAAAACATAAGGACTCCAGGGAATAAGCTCCCCAGAGCTAGGTTAGTAACAAGCATTTCTAGGACATGGATGCACACAGATGGAAAGAGAGAGGAGAGAGGAGCCCAGTGTGTCAAAAGAAGGAAGTGCCCCGGCAGTCTAAAACTATAACAGCATAACTAAGAGCTGGTCCAAGGCAAACCTGAGCCAGCCCTATAAGGGTTGGTAGAGAAATCTGACAACTATGAAGATAAGCAGAGAAGAGAAGGGATGTTAACAAAAACTTTAGATTTTTACCAGTAGTACAGAAGAATTGTGTATTTATTTGATATGTTGATTGTAAGTGTGGAATTAAAGTAAACCTTACTTCTATGACACTGGTTTCCAAACCAGTATCTGATGCAGCTCTTGATATGAGGGGGGAACCAACCCGTGTCATTCCATCCTCAAAAAATGTTTTCAAAGTTTCCCTTTGTTCTTCATTAATTTGTGTTCTCTCTTGTTTAATAATAAAGAAAAAGCTGGTCAGCAATAAATCAGTAATAAACAAGTGTCATTGTTAATTATGTATTTTAATATCATACTATCTTTCTCATACACACTCGCCTAATGCTCCTAGATTAGCAATTGTAAGGCTTACCTCTCTGGGCCATCTTCAACCTGAAACACAAACAGAGAGAAACTTGCACATGACAGATTTGTATTAACGTTACACAGACAGACAGACAGACAGACATACAAACATACATAGAGACAGACAGACCTATGCTTTTATTATTTTTGAAGTTCAATGTTCAGGACAACAATGAATTTTTAGGTTAGCCTCCCTCAATGCTCACTTACAAATAAGCAACATAGACACCACAGTCTATCTATTACTAATAGACTGACAGTCATCTTATAACAAACATGGCAGGCTTAAATTCATGGATATGCATATACAATGAAACTCTGGACACCTGGAGTCCATTTGATGTATCCTCAATGCTACAGGTGCAATCCTTGGTGCAACCATAAAAATACGTTTTGGGTTTGAATATTTCACTCAATAGGCGTATGATTACGTTAATGAGCAGCTACATGCAATAGGCCTTACTATTAACACTGTGAACAGTGTGGAAAACTACTATTTACACTGTGAACAGTGTGGAAAACTACTTACTGTCAAGCTAATGGGGACATTTACTAAAACAAAACATGCTAATTAGTAACGTTTTATGCTAACGTAACGCATTTAGGCTAATAATACAATAACGTTAGCTAACGCAATTGCAACAATTATCTCATGTCAACACTAATATCACGCCATCATAAAACATTTTTTTCTGTATTGTTTTCGCTTATTGACGCTTATTGACTAAATATTCACAGTTTAAAGGCTCTCATTTTAATGGTCTTACCTGTGTATACATATGCCGTTATCCAGCAGACTTCCGGTTAGCGGCGACCTGGATTGTTCTGGGATTGGATCTGGAGTCTTCTCGTGTATTTATCCGTGATTAACCATGCGAATGGATGATAACAGCCTTCTGAGCCTACTAGTATAGGCGCAGCAGGCCCCTACTGACCCATATCTATGAGGCTGATAACCACTGATAACGCCCATTCAATCCAATGATAACATTCGAAGCGGGTGCCTGGAGCAGCTAAGGCCTATGGTCCCACCCTTCACTGATCCACTACAGTTCGCCTACCAGCCCAGCCTGGGAGTTGAGGACAGCATCATCTACCTGCTGAACAGAGTCTACACTCATCTGGACAAGCCTGAGAGTCATGTTCTTTGTCTTCTCCAGTGCTTTCAACACCATCCGTCCGGATCTACTGGGTGAGAAGATGACTGTGATGCAGGTGGAGGCCCCCATCGTGTCCTGGATTGTTGATTACCTGACGGGCAGACCACAGTACGTACGCCTAAAGAACTGTGTGTCTGACAGGGTGGTCAGCAACACTGGGGCTCCACAGGGGACTGTCCTCTCTCCCTTCCTCTTCACCCTCTTCACCTCGGACTTCAACTATTGCACTGAGTCCTGCCACCTTCAGAAGTTTTCTGATGACTCAGCAGTAGTTGGCTGCATAGAAAAGGGTGATGAGGACGAATACAGGACTGTTGTGGACAACTTTGTCACTTGGAGTGAGCTGAACCATCTGCAACTCAATGTGACAAAAACGAAGGAGCTTGTAGTGGATCTGAGGAGGGCGAAATCATCTGGGACCCCTGTTTCCGTCCTGGGGGTCCCTGTGGACACTGTTGAGGAGCACAAGTACCTGGGGGTGTACTTAAACAATAAACTGGACTGGACTAGACAAGCCGAGGCTGTCTACAAAAAGGGCCAAAGTTGACTCTTTTTCCTCAGGAGGCTGAGGTCCTTTAACATCTGCTGGATGATGCTGAGGATGTTCTATCAGTCTGTTGTGGCCAGTGCTATCTTCTTCGCTGTCACGTGCTGGGGCAGTGGGATGAAGGTCGCAGACACCAAAGGACTGAACAAACTGATCAGGAGGGCTGGTGATGTCGTGGGGGAGGAGCTGGACACACTGACGACCGTGTCTGAGAGCAGGATGCTGACCAGGCTTCAGTCCATCTTGGATAATGTCTCCCACCCTCTCTAGGACACACTGGCCCAGCAGAGGAGCACCTTCAGCAGAAGACTCCTCTCACCCAGATGCATCACAGAGCGCCACAGGAAATCTTTCCTGCCTGTGGTCATTAAACTTTACAACACCTCCCTCAGAGAGTCACACACCCCCTCTCTGTAATCATCTCATCTCAACATAGACAATCATTTCTCTTTTTTATTGCACTATTTGCGCATTAACACTGTACATTTAAAATTTGATATATTATTACTGTATATTTGTTTTTATTATATATGTTAAAAGTCTTGATAATATATGTTGTTTTTATTTGTTGTTTGTATACCTGGAGTGGTAACAAAAATAATTTCCCCCTGGGATTATTAAAGTATTTCTGATTCTGATTTTGATCAAATGGATTGCACTGCACTGCTGACAAACTTGGAAGTTGAAATGTAAAATTGTTAGTTGGAAGCTAAACTGCATTTCCTTAAAAAGGTAAGAGCTGAAATACATTTCTAGAAAAGCTGGAAGCTAAACTGTAATACTGTCAAAAGTGGAATCTCAAATAAATTGAATAAAAAGGCTGAAAGTATAAATACTTTGTATTATTATCAGCCATATCCATTGCCTAGAACAAACAAGCATGACCCTAAAGAGCTGAGAGGTGAATATGTTGCCTGAAACGAAACGGGCTATATACATGGATGAAATCACAAATGACCCTGGAGGGAGGGGAAGGGAGAGAGAGAGAGAGAGAGAGAGAGAGAGAGAGAGAGAGACAGAGAATTGGGTTCACGTCACACATGCAGAACAAATGAATGATCCCTCTGCTGGTGGGCTTTTGACGCACAAATGGTGGAACCAACGGCAGCAAAGGTCACATTGAATCTGGAAAAAAAAGAAAATGTCTTCAGTGAGAAGTTACACATTTTCATTCTTGTGTTACAGATCTAATCTTAATATATTTCATAAGGAGCTAAAAAATACTAAAATCTTAGTCCTTATGAAAAGAGAATAACAAAAAACTTCTCGAGCACTATAGTATCACCAGTTACAGCAAAACTGCAGTAACAAAACATCTGATTTCATATTATAAAATTGCAGCTTTTTACGGTTATTGATTTTGTTACCCAATTACAGTCCGACTCATGCTCCACCTCCCCACAAAAGTGACATGTCTGTCAGGTCATCTGTTGAAAGGAAAAACATAGAAAAACAGCAAGCCTGCTTATTTTCGTCATGTATCCACATGTTGTAATTTATAGTTAAATTAAGAATGATTCTGACAAGTGCATATTGTATTTTGACAGCAACTGTGTTCATTTAACAACACATCCCATAAAAGCATAATACTTACCACTGTCTAGGAAGAGAGTGATGGCGATTTGCAGCCTGTATCGGTTAACATTTTGCAGGTTAAGTAAATTTGCATGAAAATCTACTTCTTGTCTTTTTAAGAGTAGCTCTGCAAACTAAAACAACATTTACTTTATAGAGGTTCCAAGTTACAACCTGTTAGTAACAAAGAGCCTGTATAAAGCCTTACAGAGACAAATCAGTTGTCAGTGAACAACATTTTTGTTTAAGTCATTGTTTGTCTTAAAAACTATTTTTTGTCTAACATTTGTAACTGGACATCAGTGGTATTATACATTGATATGAGAGGGAGGACACTCGTCTGGTTAATAATGTACTTTCAGGGCAAATACACCAAGAGGTGGAGTCGGACTGTTTGGGATGCTGGACTGTCTCACATCTCCACCTTGAGATACTGCATGCCTTTTTTTCACATGAATGCCCTGAAGACAATAATATTAAAAAAGATTATAATCATTAATGTTGGCAGTGCGGCATGGAAATGATAATACATATATATTTCATATATTTATGTGCAAATGTCATTTTTCATTGAAAGTGGACAAAATGTTAATGTTTAGCAATCCTTACCTTGTTGTTTCCAAACATCTTTGGAGGTCTTTTTTGGACTCCCCCAGGGGATCCAAGAATATTAACTTCTTGGATCCTGGGTAAATGACCTTCATAGTTAAGAATCAAGCATTATAAAAATAATATAATAATAAGCCATTGCAGCCATTCATTCTTATTCGTCTGTTAATATTACTCTCCACTGCTCTCTTATCAGCTGATTGTGTGTTAACCTTTCTTAATGAAAAGTTGTTCCAGACACTGTTACCGAAAAAAAATACTACTACTTCTATTTTAAGTTATTCCAAAAATGTTATACTTTATATCATGTCCATTTTTAAGTAATCTGAAGAGTTCATTAGAGTACATCCATGAGATTTACGATACCAATACAGACCTTGAGTCTTGGAGTCCCCCTGTTCCAGATGGAAGTCATAGCAAATGAGTCTATAAATGCTGCCTTTGCTGTGTTTTGACGATTATTGTTATGCACCAATACCGCCAGATGTGCATTGATTGACTGTGAAGAAATATTAAACATATTATATTGTTTTTCAGAAAAGGTGTTGATAGCTCTATAGCTGACATACAAATTAGCCTACATGTAATTTCTAAAAATGTGCACATTGTTTAAATAAGATAATCTCACCTCACTTTCCAACTCCATGTTGGGACCAGTCCTCTTAATGTCCCAATAAAATAATTTATAGGCCCCTATTTTTGAGAGCAGGACATGGGCATCCCTCCCCGCCCAAGCATCCTGTACATCTGTCAAAAACAATGTAAAAACAAATAATGACAATAATCTACAACACCTATTCCAAAAAAAGTTGGGATGCTGTGTAAAATGTAAATAGAAACATAATGTGAGGATTCCCCTTGAAACCCGATATTTAATTGAATAGAATTATTAAATTTTCTGTGCTCATTTTGAATATGATGCCAGCAACATGTTGAAAAAAAAATTTGGGACACACTGCCAACGAAAGACTGGAAAAGTTGTGAAATGCTTAAGGAAAAGAAGTGGTGAAATGTCCCACATTTAGTCATACATTAGCAAGAATGGGAAAACATTTCACATCAAAAATTAAAAAAATTGTTCTTTTTAGTTCCCAGATGCTTGGTTAAAGAGGAGGTGTTGAAGAGAGGTAAACATAATGACGCGGTCCCAACTTTTTGGAGACGTGTTGGCCACAGAAACAGGACAGACAAGAAAATTATTTGTTTGTATATTGAAAATTTAAATATAATACGTACATTTCTCAGCAACAGCTTGTTTGTATTGAAATGCTGCTGAAGTTGCGGCCAGTGGAGCTGCTGGCTGCTGGGTGGCTGCGGCAGGTGGAGCCTCTGGCTCCTGGGGGGCTGTGGCTGGTGTAGCAGCTCGATGCCTTCGAGCTGAGGCTGGTGGAGCTGTGGTCTGCTGGGTGGCTGCAGCTGCTGGAGCTGCTGGCTCCTGGGGGGCTGCGGCTGGTGGAGCAGCTCGATGCCTTTGAGCTGAGGCTGGTGGAGCTGTGGTCTGCTGGGGGGCTGTGGTTGTAGCACCCACTGGAGTGTTGCGTTTGGTTTTATCCCCCCAGTGTGGCACTCAGGGTGTTTCCCTAATGTTGTGCTCGAGCTGGTCACTGTTTATTTTGCACAGGAGTGCTCCATTTTCATCCTGCAGATCAGCACTTTTATGTTCAATTGCTATAATTATGAATGGCCCTACAAAATTTGCGTCCAATTCCCCCCCCCGCCTTCGTTTGTTGGCTCCTAATGTTTTGCCTTAAAACACTGTCCCCGAGGTTTTCTCACTGGCTTTTCCTTTGTTTTTTCGTGTCCCTTGGCCAGGTTTTGTCGAACAAGGTCCATTATCTGTTGTTGTTGTATGTCTTGGGCCACAACTTCCTGCCCCACAACGTCCTCCACAGTGCTGTCAAGCTATACCCAAAATGACATTTCCATTAAACCCATACATATGGGTGTGTTATGCATGTCTGTCATATACACATATAGAGAGATAGAAATAGAAAAAATTATTGAAAAATAAAAATATATGAGAAACCAACCATATAATGCTCAGGGACTTCTGATGGATAGCGAGCCTCTCTGCCGGACATGAGGTAGTAGGGCGAAAATTTGGTTGTTGTTTGTTTTTTTGTTTGGAGACCGAACATTACAGAATCCAGATAATCAGTGTAAATATAACATAGAATTGTATGAGACTATTATTACACATACATATAAAATCTTAATGTAGTAAAAGAAAGAGCTCACCTCTGAATTGTGCCATTCATCTGCTCAACCAAACCATTAGTTTGTGGATGATAAGGTGAGCACAGGCTCCTTTTGATGTTTAGAATTGTGTTGTTGATCTGCAAACATAAGCCAAACTTGTAAGAAGAAATACATTTATTACACATTCAGTGGGACTCCCAAAATTGCAAAGTCATGCAGAAGTCATAACAATATTACAAGAATACATTTTAGTACTAGTTGGTATATTCAATTCAATTCAATTCAATTCAATTTTATTTATAGTATCAAATCATAACATAAGTTATCTCGAGACACTTTACAGATAGAGTAGGTCTAGACCACACTCTATAATTTACAAAGCCCCAACAATTCCAACAATTCCAGTAATTCCCTCAAGAGCAAGCAGTGCGACAGTGGCGAGGAAAAACTCCCTCTTGGGAAGAAAGCGACAGACCCAGGCTCTTGGTAGGCGGGTGTCTGAGGCGGGGGGGAGCGGGTGTTGGGGGGTAACAGTGGCAATAATAGTCACATTAATAATGGAACAGTGACTGGATGTAGCGGGAAGCTGCAGGGTTCAGCAGGACGCAGCATGACATTGCAGGGCATCGCTGAGCTCAGCAGGGAGTGCAGCAGGACCACGCGGCAGCTGCAACCAGGGTCTTGGTGCCAACGTTCTCCAAGGAAAAATACGCTGGGGGAAAAAAAGCATAAGGACTCGGGGAGTAAACTCCCCAGAAGCTAGGATTAGTAACAAGCATTTCTGGGACGGGCTGCACACAAATAGTAATAGTAATAGTAACAGTAATAGAAACAGTAATAGAAAGGGGAGAGGAGAGAGCAGCTCAGTGTGTCAAAGGAAGGAAGGTCGCCCGGGCAGTCTAGGACTATAACAGCGTAACTATAACAGGTAACTAAGAGAGACAGGTCATAAGGAGAGGTAGCTTTTTCGGGCTTAGAACTCTCCCCCTGCCGGATCTGGCTTGGCTGGCCTGCCTCCCTCTACTTTGTTATGTGTTATTAATCTAACAATTATGAAGAGAAGCAGTTGGGCCAGTTAGGTGAACACTGCAACTCCTCACTCCCTAACTATAAGCTTTATCAAATAGGAGAGTTTTATATCAACAACATGTACACAATTTTTGTCTAGGAGTGAGGTAGGCTGCTTACGGAATTGACAAATTCTTTGCCCTGGTCAGTTAAAATGCTTTTGGGGGCTTCAAACTGATGGACACATTTTAGAATGCAAGAAGTCACCTCCTTGGCTGACTTTGATTTAAGAGGGTAAACCTGTGGCCATTTAGTGAATCGTGACACAAATATGTTGATGTCCATTTTCTGTTGTGGACAATTTTCCAACAAGGTCCATCCCTAACAATTCAAATGGTTGAGTGACCTGAAAGTATTGACAAACAAAAGATTTCACATTTAAATTTTATTTCAGACATAATTTGAACAAATTTTATTTTATCCAGCATTATGAAAAGAAGAGCAGGTGGAACCAAAAGCAGAAGACAGATTGCAAAAGAACTGAAGAATAAACATTATTCACTGAAAAAATAATAATATAATATTATTATAGTATATGTGTTGCTAGGGGAAAATAAACAGCCATAACTACTCTTGGCTGAAGAAGATCAAAAGAAGTTCTGCTGCTTTACAGGTAACTCTGAAGTTAAAAAAAAAATTAGTTATTACGTGTAAACTTATGGCATGCAACCCAACTTTTGCAAGCAATTGTCTGATGTCACACAACAATAATGTCACCCGGTGGCAGCTTTTTATAGTCATCCAAGTTTTTCTATTTTTGTTGTCATGGATGTTGGTGTGTGTAAATTCCAAGTCATAAATATCCAACTTCTGAGTTGTCTGTAAAGCAGCATTAATCACTAGTAATACTATCATGAAAACACCAAGTGATGGAATATTTATGTTGCTCTTTTTTATTTAATACTTTTAATTCAATGTTTTTATAATTCTTTGACATACTTTTTAAAAGACTTTTTAAAAAGCCTTTTAACGTTTTTGGATTAACTGACCTTTATTGGGGTGTACTCTATTGGCTTTTTTATTGTTATCGTAGCCACCTGGCATGCAGAGCATTGGGAAACCTGAAAATTATACTTTACTACATACTTTAAATAATAGGAAAACGTCTTTATAAATCATTTTAAATATATATATAAAAATAAGACATATGTATTGCTGACTTACCCACTGATATCAACTGACATCCCAGGCCAATAAAATCTGCGGGATATGCTCTCCCGGGTTTTGGTCTGGCCACAGTGTGCCCCCATGGGGCTGGCATGAAAGTGAAGAAAAATGTTGTCTGCCTCCTCAGCACCACAGACAACTTATGTTTTCACTGTTTTGACAGTCTCTTTATAGCGGGTGTAGTAGAGCTTGTCCCCTAAATGTCGACAAAAAACATGCTGACAAATTGATTTACATAAAACCTAATATGCCTGTACCTGGTAATCACCATGATAATAGTACAAGCTTGAAGAATTATTTGCACATTATTTTTTTAATTTAAATTAATTAATTTAATTAAATTTAAATTAACCTACCTTCAACATCATAAAGGCCAGCTTTTCTTCGAAGGAGCAACTTTTCGGTCTTTGACAAGTTTGCTGGATACTGGCATTTCACTTTATAATTAACTATGTTTTTGTATTCTTCAGGATCCATTTTGAATGATGTCTAATACTGACAGTAGTTTCTTGACTCATAATCACCTTAGCCTCTGACCTCAGACGTCAGGTAACGTGACCATGGGGAATTGTAATTCTTGGCTTTGATGTCATTTTTTTAAACCTCTAAACATTTCTTTTCAAATTAATATAATAAATATAGCCTACAAAAATTTAAACATCGACTTCTGTCACAATGGTGATGAAAAACACAGAAATAACACAAATGATGGCAAGACAGACAAGAGCCATTTTCATTTGTTTTGGGTGTATGACACAAATTGTCCACTGCTGTCACTAGTGTGCTTTTGAGTGATGTCTATTTAGTTAGGAACCTTTCAGCAGGTAACATGGGGTGCTGTTAATCGGAGGAGCACAAATACTTTTTGACTGCATCAAATCGCTGCACATCGCAACGCCCATGTGGATGTGTAAATGTTTGTTGATGGCACTTAATGGACACATGGATTATTGCACGTTCATTAAAAAAACATTGTAATCAATAAATGTCCATCAAAACGCAAAGATGACTACTGGAGTCTATGATTTCAACAGTAGGCTACTGAGTGGTGTAAGGTAGAAGAGAGCGCGTTAGCTAGTTTACTAGCCATAGACTGTTTGTTTCAAGTCCGTATATCAGCCCCTCAGTGGCTTTAAGTTGTTAGGCTTAGCCATTATAAGACCCTTTGCATGTTAGAGGATGGGGTACAGATTATATCAGGTGAAACAGCCTGATATTTTGTGTATCCCCTCTGTAACTTTTGCTATAAAACAGCAGACATCTCCATATTATCTCAAGTTATTTATTGTGACCTGGTAGACACAGAAAATAGCACACATGATGGCAGGACAGACCTTTTGCATGTTAGGAGAGGGAATACACATTATATCAGGTGAAAAACGGCCTGATATTTTGTGTATCCCCTATGTAACTATTGCTAGAAAACAGCACACATCTCCATATTGTCTCAGGTTGTTTACTGTGACCTGGTAAAGTCACAAAATAACACACATGATGGCAGGACAGACCCTCTGCATGTAAGGGGAGGGGGTACAGATTATAGCAGGTGAAAACGGCCTGATATTTTGTGTATCCTCTCTGTAACTTATATGGCAGACAGGTGAACAAAGCAGTTGATTGAAAAGCCACATTAAACTAAATTAAAAAAGAAATAATGTTAGAGGGCAAGGAGGGTCGGGTTAGCAAAGAGGAGGAAAACATATTATTCATTAACCTGTATGACTAACGTAGATAGGCCTATAGCTAAGGAGCATGTCAATATGGAACTTTGGAAAACAATGTCCATTAATCCACAATAATAAACGACGCATTAAACAATTCACACGTCGCCTTAATGTAACAGACAAATAAACGTATTTATGTAGATAAATGAGAGCCTTGTTACTATGGAAACCCCTGTTGAGTCTTCCACTATGTAACTTTGAGCTGCAGCTGTAGTTCCAATGAGACAACCATTAGGGGGACCGAAGCTCCGCTCCCAGTGCACGCTCGCTCCCGCGGCCAGGGGATACAAATCCTGGCGGGGATAAGCATAGATATATAATGGGGATAAGTACCTCGCACGACACCGGAACAAAGACGGCACGTCTCACTTTATTCAACCACAATACAGTCAATACAACACGTTATCCACTTCCGCTTTCCCCTTCACAATAAAAGCTCTATGGTTTACTGTAACTTCCTCTTAACCTTCACGAGAAGTAACACATTCAAATACCTTACACTTAAACAACATTTAAGCTCTTCTGTGTTTAAATAAATAATATTTAATAACGCTTCTAGAATCAGATATCTAGTTAAAATAGTTTGTAGTAGTTTATTTTGAACATGTGTATATATACTGTATATATATATATATATATATATTATATATATATATATATATATATATATATATATATATAGTAACAGATAAATAAGAACATGTACATCTCAGAACAATCTTCCAAAATTATTGTAAGTGATTAAAATAAGAAATTCCCAAGTTCATAAAGGAGTAGGAAGAAGTTAAAAAAATAAACCTTTTCTGGTCCTACCCCCTTTTTCTATTTTTATCATTTATTTAATACAAAACAATTTGATGCTTCACTTATTTATACATGTTTACATACACATACACCATATATCTACCTACCTACACTCACATACACACGTATACACAGACACACATGCATACACATAGTAGACACACATGCATACACATAAACGCACATGCATACACATACACACACATGCATATACACACACACACTTACACTTGTTTTTTCTTCTTTCCATCTATGTTCTTCATTTCCTTCTATCTATATCAAACCAAATAATAACCCATCCAAACTAGACTTAGTTTATAAGCCCAGGTGATAGTATTGTATACTGACTGTATACTATCACCTCAAGTCCTTTTCGTATCCATTCAATATATTCATTTTAAATATCAGTAACAGAATGAATAACAAATTATTTCATTAAGGAAATGATGGAATAGTAACAAATTTCTGCTATAGGGTTGTGTGGTTGCATATTGAGAAACGACAGATTGACAACACTTTGATAATTGTAATTAAAGATATAAAAGCAAAGATCCTCTAAACTAAAGAAAGAGCATTTCAAGCAGCGCCAACGGTATGAAACTGTACACACTTCTGTCTCCTAAAGGGGCGTGGCCTCATTTGAACGTGTAGTAAATGTTGTGTGGATGGATGAAAAGTTATATTTGAATAATTTATTTTAGTGTCAGAAAGTTCTGGAGATACGTGGCCTGTTGAAGAACGGCTCCAATATTTACTTTGATGACTACGGGTTGAAAGGATCGCTCATTATCTGTGTTCACGTTAACTTACAATAGATCTTTATTCTCATTGTTTTCAACCACGAAACACAGTTTAACAGCTCTCAATAATGACAGTTAAATCACAGACAAACAGAAATATAAAATGTAACCCTCATGTTGTCCTTGGGTCAAATTTGAACCGTTTTTAAAGTTTCTACATCAGAAAATTGAGGGGGGGGGGTGGTTCAAGAAAACTGCCTCAGGATGGAACTTGTTTTGGTAGAACATTTGCACCCCCGCAAAAGAAAACTCCACATACAATATTAAATGAAGTTAACTGTTGACACAATACAGTAACGTGAGCTATTTAAATTAGCTGATACATGGTTAAACCTCATTGGCTCTTACCAATGTATCTCCGTGTGTACTTCGTCCACAACAATCCCACCAATCAGTCCCAAAACGTCCCAGTTAGAGTGGAAATGCCCTAAACATATTCTTTGTAAATCTTTACAATCATTCCCTGAAAGAACCAAGCAGGCCTGACTTGTTGCACCGTCCACATTTTCCTTAAAATTTGACATTTTCAGCCTGTAACGTTGCTCGATGGACTATAGGTCAGTATATGGTCTATTATGGAAAATGATGATCCAGCTAACTACAAATTGTTGTGACCTGATACACAATGCTAGGTTATTGGTTAAGTTGTACAATGTAGAAGCTGTCAACTGTTGTGTATCTTTCTTGTTGCCATTTCACTCTTTACTTTACTAGTTATTTAAACTACTAGGGCCTATATATAAAATTAGAAGTTTACTTGCTGACACAGAAGAAATTGTCAGAAGAAATAAATCAAAAGGCCATTTCCATTCAAATCAACGTAGCAGAATGGTCAGAGCGGCAGCCATTTATATGTGTACCATTGCCATGGTAACGTATAAACTTCAGTATAAGCCGACTTCCGGCGAGTCACGGAGCTGAGGTTTTGCAGCAGCGGACAAACGAGCCGTGGAATAGTAATGTTACGAGGCAGAGAGCCAGCCGCTGAATAAGTCAAATTAACTTCATGCTTCATCCACATAAAGCACGTTGCTATCGCCCCGAGTGACAGCTCATTTTCTGTGAACGATGTGGCGAGGGGGTAACGTTAAGGTGGAGTTAGGAAGCTAACATTAGCCAACTAACACCGGCTGGCTGGCTGGTTCTGCCGTGCTTTTAAGCTGCATCGGTTACAGAGAATGAGCTGAACAGTGGGCTAGGTCTAAAGTTAGCGGTCTGCTGACCCACTGCTGCTGGGTCCAACGTTAGCGGTCCGCTGACCCACTGCTGCTGGGTCCAACGTTAGCGGTCCGCTGACTCACTGCTGCTGGTTCCAACGTTAGCGGTCCGCTGACCCACTGCTGCTGGGTCTAACGTTAGCGGTCCGCTGACCTCCTGCTGCTGGGTCTAACGTTAGCGGTCCGCTGACTCACTGCTGCTGGGTCTAACATTAGCGGTCCGCTGACCCACTGCTGCTGGGTCCAACGTTAGCGGTCTGCTGACCCACTGCTGCTGGGTCTAACTGCTAACCAGTTGTCGCTGGGTCTAACTGTTCCTCCTTATTCCCTCCGAAAACGTCTCCCGAGCTGCGTCGGGAGGCTTTCCTCCTAGCGAGCTTTCGACACAGTTTACGGCCCCACTGAAGTATTGTCACTTTATTGCTTGAACATGATACACAAAATAAAAATGTGTGTATTGAATAAACTCCCATATTGATACATGATTAATAGTGAATCTTGCTAAACAGTTAGTTAGTTAGAAAGAAGTGAATATATGTGTGGGCCCTATAAAATATCGGATGGTTACATTTGTCTGATTTCTTGATTATAATTGATTATATGACAGACATTACAAGACAAAACAATATCTAATACAATATTTAAAATAAGAGTGTACTTTTTCCTACCACACAATATAATGTATTCTATCTAGATGTTGATACATAAAGATTTGTGTTTGATACTTGAGTTTTGCTTGGACTTAAAGGCGCAAACGTTATTCCATGTCACCAGTCTCAGGTTCAGAAGAGTCTCCAGTCTGGTCTTCAGTCACTGGTTGTAAATGTGGTTGTGAGTTCCTGGCTGGTTCTGGTCGTCCACAGTCCTCTCCATCAGCTTCTGTTACCATCGGACCAACACATTTATGTCTTTTGACAAGAGAACGCCCAGCAAATCTTTTGTTACAAACACTGCAGCTGAATTTTCTTTCTCTTGTGTGGACTGCCATGTGTGACCGTAAATTTCCTCTCTGTGTAAAAGATGCATTACAGACTGAGCAGCTGAAAGGTTTTTCTCCAGAATGAGTCATCATGTGGTTCTTCAGGTGTCCACGTTCAGTGAATGCTTTACCACACTCCGAGCAGCTGAAAGGTTTTTCTCCTGTGTGGATTCTCATGTGGTTCTTCAGGTGTCCATGTTCAGTGAAAGCTTTACCACACTCCGAGCAGCTGAAAGGTTTTTCTCCTGTGTGAGTTCTAATGTGTTTTTGTAAATGTCCACTCTGTGTAAAATATTTCTTACAGACTGAGCACCTAAAAGGCTTCTCTCCTGTGTGAGTGATCATGTGTCTCTTTAGGTGTCCACTTTCGGTAAAAGCTTTATCACACTCCGAGCAACTGAAAGGCTTTTCTCCTGTATGAGTTCTCATGTGTATCTTCAGATATGACTCACGGTTAAATCTTTTCCCACACTCAGAGCAGCTGAATGTTTTCTTACATCTTGAATCATGCTTCAGAGAGTTCAAAGTTGACTGAGGTTCTCTGGTCTCCTTCCAATCAGCACTGTCATCAGTCTCAGGTTCAGAAGAGTCTCCAATCTGGTCTTCAGTCACTGGTTGTAAAAGTGGATGTGAGTTCCTGGCTGGTTCTGGTCCTCCACAGTCCTTTCCATCAGTTTCTGTTTCCATGTGTTGAGTTCGTCTTTGACGAAGCTGTGAGGACTGATTTTTCTCTTCATCATCTTCACTCTTCACAGGGACAGGAGTGAATGGGAACTTGGTGATATCAGCCTCCTCCAGCCCTTGAAGCTGTTCTCCCTCCTGACTGCTCCACAGTTCCTCTTTAATGTGTGGGGGGGGCTCTGGCTCCTCCTGGTCCACACTGGAGCTACCCTCCTGCTGCTTAGGGGGAACCTCTTCTTTAACCACTGACTGCTGATGAACATCTGCAGGAAACACAAATTGAGGAAAACTGGGACGTCAGACAAAACCAAGACAACTGCACCATTCAACAACTTGCCTCTGTTTAGGAACAATCACAACCCCTGACATTTTCATAACAGAAAGGTCTGGAGGTCATTGAAAGCAAACTGTAACCTGGAGAAGGCCTGGCTGGTTTGTGGTGAAAAGAATGCTATCACCTGCATACAAATGAGCATTACAACACTGAGCCAGAACATATACAGTATATAATTTCAGGGGATCTAAAATTGAACCATTACGATCAATCAACCAGCAACCTTGGGTTGCATCGCCTCGGCCACCAGGTTCATGGTGTTTGTGTCTTTCAAAGAGAACTCAACTATTTAGTGACTGGGACTTCATGAAGGGATGCATAGATACTAGTCTGTTTTCTCCACAAGTGGGCTCTGCAAATCAAAAAAAAAACCTAGGCCAATCGGGAATGCATCAGGATTTGTTAATCCACACGCCCTAAATGGTTCCCTACTCCTGCTGACGTGAAGATGGAGGTGCTGAGGGCTCACCGTATAGGATCAGAGCGCAGTACAGGTGGGTACCCACACATTGATCTGCAAGAAGCTACGGTGCAGACTGTGAGCGGATCTGAAGGCAGCCAGAGGCTCTCAGCTCAAGGTGAACCTTGTCCTCACCTTATCACGCTCTTGCCGACAGGGCTACCCTTTGAAATGGTCATTGCCCCCTGTCACTTTAATAACACCACTTATGTCATATTGTTGTATGCTGATCGATTAGTCTAATTAATTTGCATATTATTCGAAAGATCGTTTTCATTATTACTTGATAAGTATAACAATTAACCCAAAATAAAAATAAAAAAAGTCATTAATATTTCAATATTTTATTATTAATGTTCAAATGACTGTGACCAGCACACACAAGGCCCCCTTCATTTTTCATCTCATCTGATCAATCACATAGAGCTGTCAAAACTGGTCAAAAATGACTTTTAAATGTTCCTTCTAAAAAACACACAAAAGGTTCGAACTATTGGAATAACTATTTTTGCACATTATGTCCTGTAATAGAAAATCACATATTTGTCTTTTAACATATCTTACTATTGACTTGTGCTTTAAGTTTTTAGCAGCATGAACTCTTTACCCCTATATTGATGTATGGATCCTGATAGCCAAACTTTACGTTCTTCTGTTTATCTAAAGTGCAGAGACTGGTTTTTTTCTACCTCCCATTTTTCTGTGAGACCGGCAGCCTACGCATCTAGGCTACAGTGTCCGCTATTTTTTTTGCCAGCTTTCCTTCCTGTTTTAGGAAGCAGTGACTGTATTGCGGTTGTTAGGTTAGGTGAAGCCGGGTAACTGAAAGAAATCCAGCATGTTGATCTTGCTTCGTAGTAGCCTACAGGCTGCCGGTCTCACAGAATTCTGTGAAATGAACACGGCCCCTTAACTCAAAAACTGTGGCAGTTTCACAGATTCGCCGAAAATTCTGTGACGGGCCCACGGATGCGATGCATGTAGGTCAATGACAGGCATCCATTGTCTACGCACAGATTCCCTGATCACAGCACGTTTATTTCTGTACAGAGAAGCTGTATACAGCTTTGCTATTATTGGTATTTTTAGCCCAATAACCGCTGTTTTAATCAACATTTATTCACCAGATCTTATCATGGTTTAATTGTATATCTTTTAATGTTATTATTTTGGTCTATTTTGGCCAGGGAAGCTGGATTGCTTTGTTGTTTTGATATTTTTTAAACTATAATACTACATCTAGCAACATATATGTAGATATTATCATAGTATGCATTTCTTTATTTTAATAATATTATTTTGGTATTATTACTGGTGAAATATTACAGTAGGCTATGCTGTAAGAAAGAACAGATATGATCAGAGTTGGGCGGATTCAAAGCCGATTTCCCACAATGCAATGCCGGCATTCATTTCAGAGAACGATCAGCGGGTCTTTAACGCCAGCATCGCTTCAATATACATATATATAATCAGTGGTTTTGTCACCAGCAACAACACGTTGCTCAGCTTTGTTCCAGTAAGTTATGCACCGTAATAATGTTTAAAAAAATCTGCGTGTATCTATGGTCCTGGTAGGCTTAAATTGACTTAACAGCGCCACCTGCTGTTGTGGAGTGCAAATTACAGGACATTTGTTAGAAAATTTATCTGCATTTGTGTGTGGATCTGAGGGCATTTGTGTGTGGATCAGCAAGGCGGAAAATTTGTGCCAGAAGTCAGTCAGTCAGTCAATCAATCAGTCAATCAATCAATCAATCAATTTGTATAGCGCTTTACAACAACCAGCAGATATCCAAAGTGCTTCACATCAAGAACTAAGAATAGAACAACATATCTTGCAATAAGAAGAATGAAACGTAGAAAACAGTAGAATCATAAAAAGGTTACATAGAAACAGGAAGAGGAAATTGTCACACCACTACTGAGTATTAAAAGCCATTCTAAACAGGTAGGTTTTGAGTTTAGACCTGAAAAGAGCAACATCTGTAGTTGTGCGAATATCAGGGGGTAACTTATTCCAGAGTCTCGGGGGAGCAACCGCAAAAGCCTGATCACCCCATCGTTTGTACCTTGACCTTGGCACTTCTAAAACCAGTTGGTTAGAAGACCGCAAGGACCGACTGTGCTCACGCAGGGTTAAAATCTTGGATGAGTACTCCGGGGCCAGGCCATTAAGGGCCTTAAAAACAAATAAAATCTTAAAATCTATTCTAAAACGCAGAGGGAGCCAACGTAGGGTGTAAAGAACGGGAGTGATGTGTGCACGTCTAGATTTATTTGTTAAAAACTGAGCAGCAGCATTTTGCACATGTTGAAGGCGTGAGATGGAGGTTTGATTCAAACCAAAATAGAGAGCATTACAGTAATCCAACCTTGAACTAATAAAAGCATGGATCGCCTTTTCTAGATCATGCCTGTTAAGGAATGGCTTAACTTTAGCTAGGAGACGGAGCTGGAAAAAGCTCATTCTAACAACATTGCTGATTTGTTTGTCAAATTTCATGTTGCATTCAAAAGTAACCACCAAATTTCTGACAGCTGGCTTAAAGTATGAAGCCAGTGCTCCCAAACTCAAAGATGGACCGTTTGTCGTGGCTGAAGTACTGAAGATGATACACTCCGTTTTATCTTCGTTCAAGTTAAGAAAGTTTTGTGACAGCCACAACTTAATATCATTAATACAATTAAGCAGGGAGTGTAGTGCGACACTGTCATTCAGTTTCATAGGCAAATAAATTAGCAAATCATCTGCATAACAGTGAAAAGACAGGTTGTGCTTTCCTATAATAGCCCCCAACGGCAACATATATAAAGAAAACAGGATTGGGCCAAGAATTGAACCCTGGGGTTGTTGTGGCAAACAACGTGTATTAATGTGATATAGATAGGAGATGTCGATGTGTCTGCCTGATGGAAGTCACAGACTTTCTCGGTCTTACTGCTTCCAGCGGCTGCCTTCCTCAGTGCTACACAAAGACTCTCCCCCCTCATGCAGTCTTCAGTTGCTGTGTAGCTGCTGACAATCCACAGATGGTCTGCCGTTATACAGTCGCTAATAGCCACGATGATATACCACTGAAGCAGTCGCGCTAGTTGCGGATAGTCCATCCGGTGAAAAGTTCATACCAAAAACGCCTTAAGCGTAAACATTCAAAATGCAAGATCAGCAAAATGACTTCATACAGTGGAAAATCCCCAGAAGAGGTGGTCTTAGGCCTAAAAAGTAGCCAATTGAAGCTTTACACGCATGTTCTGAGAGTGATCATTAGAGCATTTTTCAGGGGGAGGATCTCTCTTTTTGGACGATATAAAGTGGAGTTAGACAAAGGAATCTTTAGCAAGCTTACCGGTACTTGCTCGGGCTTTCTTGTGTGTTGATTTTCTTTCGTGCACATTAAAGCTCTTTTTCTAATCTGATTCCCTTGACTGCTGCGTAACTCTTTTATAACTCTTAAAACTTGCACCTAAAGCGAGTAACGAGGATCATAGAGCGGTCGCAGCAAGCGGTGGAGTCTGCGCGGCTTATCTGGCCTTGAGCTGCGGACACTTCAAATTTACTTCCTCAGTTTGGCGAGCCAGCCAGGAGGAGGACGAGACGAGACCTTTCTGATCCCGGGAGGAACTTGCATTCTGAAGTACCAGGGGCCCAAACATATATCAAAGGTAGGCAGAGCCATTTTTTCTGCTAATACTGAGTGTTGACGGAGTGCAAGTCTCGCCCAGGTGGAAAGCGTCAGAAGTCGTTTTTCTCTCCCAAAAGAACCTAGAGGAAATTTTAGTAAATTGGCACAAAGTGAATGGCTAGAATAACTAACAAAAACACTGCCAACAGGAATCAGATGTGAAAAAATATATGTTGTTTGTCTTGAAATACCATGGTTTGAAGGCTGAGACTAATAACTTGAAAGTGTAAGGAGTAAGGCTAGAGGACATATGAAGGTGTACAGCTGTAAATCAGACAGACAGGAAAAAGAGGTATAGTTTCGGTCTCGGCGCCTTTGTTTGTAGCACCGGCGCATAAGGTCAAGGTCGCGAGGCTGCAGCAGGAGGCGCGAGCAGGAAGATCATTACCGAGAAAGTCAGAATAAAAGGAAAGGCACATAATAGGATCTAGCTCAGGGGTGGCTGAGAGAGTTTTTTAAAGGGGTACAAAAAAAAAGGGATAAAATAACAGAAAATAACAAAAAAAAGAGGTTATTGCGCCGAGGGGAGGCGAAGTGCGCGGGTCATTCAGGGCGAATGACTTAAACGGCCCAAGGGGGGCTAAGGTTTTTTTAGGGAAGAAACCTTATTCCGCCAAGGAGGCGATGAGCGCAGTCATTTAGGGCAAATGACTTAACCTCATGGAAAACAAGGTATAAAAATAAAAAAATATATAAAAAAAAAAACAACCCCGAGAGCAAGCAAACAGTGGAACTAAGGAGAGAGGTGGAGTAGAGTGTAAATTCAGAGTTCACGGCTGTGGGGAGGGGCTCACGGCCAGTAGTTCAGTTGTGGCTATAAGATAATAGCGGGCAGTATTACTCTATTTTTGCAAAGTTGGATCCGACAGCTTGTAAATCGACAACCTAGATTACAAGCACAGCTAGAATACTGCTCACTCTCTCTCTTCTCTCTCCCTCTCTCACTCTCTCTCTCTGTCTCACACACATTTTCCCTTTACACACACACACCCACACACACACGTATTTAACAGCGCACACACACATTTACATCCCCACACACACACCCAAAGACATATATCATATATACACACCCACATTCACATCTCTCTCTCTCTCTCTCTCTCTCTCTCTCACACACATTTTTTACACACACATACTTACACTTACATAACGCACACACATTTTCACCCCCCCCACACACACACATTCAAAAACATATATCACATATACACCCACACTCACACACACACACACACACACACACTAACGCACCCACATTTTTCATCCCTACACACACACACATTCAAACACATATCATACATATACCCACCCACACACACACACACACACACACACACACACACACACACACACACACACACACACACACACACACACACACACACACTGTATCTATCTTGCACACACACACACACACACACACACACACACACACACACACACACACACACACACACACACACACACACACACACATATCATCCTCAAACCACACACACACACACACACACACACACAAATTCTGTTTTGGAAAAATATAAAAAGTTGTGCGGTGATAAGAATACGCAGCTGAGCAATTGTGAACTGTATTTAATCGGTAGATTTTTGGATTAAAAACAAAATCAAATAGAGCACTAATTGCGGGTAATATAGCACAACCGTTTCGAGTTATAACACCTGTCAGGACGGATTGATATAGTAAAAACGAAACAAAGGCCTTAGGGCCCACGAGCGCGTATCACTGACAGCCCATGACTAGTAAATGCCGAAAAACCATAAAGTGAGTTAAAAAGAAGGTAGATAAAGAAGCAAACGGTTTTGGTTAATGAGAGTGGAACAGTAAGGCAGGTATATGAAAGGATAAGATGAAAAGGATCAGGAGAGGAAAGTGAACGTATGGAAAGAAAGTGAAACAAGAATGCTAAATTACTATGTTTTTATTAAATAAAGTAATAAAAAAGAAGGAAGAACGAGTAGAGGGAAAAGTAAGTGTAAGTAATATATGTTGTCGGTATGGGGCATACAAGGGTTTTATGTTGGGTTGGAGGAATAGACCATAGTTGTGGTATGTTGCTAGAATTGAGTGATTTGTGGAGCTACGTGGACAGAGTTTAAGGGAATATTATTATTATCACTGCAAAAGTAAAGTCACTTTCATAAGGTTAAGTAAAAAGACAATTGGAGCTGAATTGAATAAAACATGGGGAAATTTAGTTTAACAATTTAGTCACTAAATGGGTACTAAAATGCTTTGATTGTCATTTGTGGCAATTATCATAAGGAGTTATGTATTACAGTTTAAAAGCTAAGGTGGGTTGTTTAAAGTTGACACATACAAACTGTAGTCATAAGAGAATTGACACCTGAAGCAATATGTAAGTTGACAGGTTGTAAAATTCATTTAGTCACAGGCAGACATAGGTCATAATTAGAACATAGAAAAACACAGAGAAGCCAAGGAGACACACACACACACACGCAGACACAGTCACATATACAGTGCATACACAGCACTGTGGGTTAAGAGTAAACCATACATTTTAGCACAAACACACACACAGCTAATTAGAGGGCATCCCAATTTTTCCACACCCATGAAGAACAGGATTGATTTATTGACGACAAGCACAATACACCCAATATTCTTACATCAACACACACTATCATGCACACTGGAGAGGAAGGCCAAGCAGGTGAAAATGACAGTACCAAAAGTGACAGCAGAGGAAAATGCTGTGCAAACAGAATCCAGTGAAAGCTAATATTATTTGGAAAATCTCTAAAAAGTGGGTACAGCAAACAAAAGGTTTCTCAATCTGTGGCTCACGGGAGGGACTTTTGATTTGGCTAAGTGTGGGGATTTACAGACACTACGAGCAGATTAAACAAGAACAAGAGCAAAAAAGATGTCTGCAAACACACAAGCTTCCAGGACACGGGACCAGAAGGTCAAAGAACTGGTGCAGAAGGCAGTGAGCATGAGTGAGTTCAACCACTATCGAGCATCATTGTGGCTGGCAATGAGGACTACATCTCCAACCCGAATAAATCCTGCCATGCTCAGAAGACAGCCAATTGGGGACAGTTGCAGAAGTCCACAGGAAACAGAGGCAGGGGTATGGCACCGACCCAGAGGAGGACCCTCTGTAAAGAACTATGTTCAGACAGACTGTGGTAAAGCAACTCCCAGGTCAAGCATCCAAATGCAGCTGACAAGAGACTGAGGAATATGACGGCAGAAACTTCTGTCTGGTCATGAGGCAAAGCTGGCAGTTATGAGACACTCAGAGACCTGTCTGCCAAAGAAGCAGAGGAGGAGGCTCCGGACTGCAGCATCAAGATATGCAAACGACCAAGAATGAAACTTCCTCAAAGACACCAGAAATATCAAGAGGACAAGGAGGGCAACCTTAAGCTGGTGCAAATCTAAAGGCAGACAGGGAAAACATCATCTGGCTCAGAGGATAGGAGCCAGAGTGTCAATGAAATCTGCACCTACGGGCATGACGGAAAAAGCAGCAGCTATGCGTGAGTGTTAAAATCCTGATGCATGCCGTACCTTTTTCCAGTGTGCTTGAGTTAAGATTAAGGGTTTATAAATATAACCTACATACTAAAAATTAGAGTAAGAAGAATGTATTGGTTCCCCCAGAGAAATTGATGAGGTGTAGTTGTTCACAGTCAATTTAAAAAGGATTGCACATATACTATTAGATTATATGAAGTAGAATGTAAGAAGCTGCAGTGAACATTTTAAATCCACTGTTCCATCTGAAAGTCTCCCACCGATTGTATCATGCCATAACTATGGAAGAAATTATTGGCTAAGTAAAATTAAACTGGTTTAACTATCTTATTATTGAAGAAGCAGCTACAGGAAGTCAAGTATTATAGGAAATTTGGTTAGGACACAACGTAGGATGCATCAACTCAGCCCAGTCTGTGCGAATAACATTGAAAAAGGAAGCTGTTGAGCCTCCCCTGAATGTACTTGTTGACATTTAGCCACTTCAGTTTTGGAAAATGCTTGTGACAGGTGTCCAAATTGATGTCATACTAAAATTCTTTCTACTGCCAATCTCTCTCCTACATTTTGCCATTAGGAATGCGCACCGATTAGATCACTGCGCAAGGGGGGGAAGTGATAAGACGTTTACAAGCAGTATGGTGGTCTCCATTTCTGGCAGGATGCTGCAGGAGTGTGACGTTTGTGCAGAAAAATTTGAACTTTTTGCGATTTATTCCACCACCGGACGGACCATTCCGACATCTGATGTTAGGGAACCAGTGACCTAACAGAATCAGGTATGCTCTGGGTGCCGGCTTTACCTCTAGCACTAATGTCTATGTTAACATGTACTAACACGCACATAACCCCCGCATGAAATGCTTACGGGACATCCCACGCTTGTTTTTTGTTTTTTCAAAAGTCCGATTGAATGACCTCCACTCGAACAGCTGGAAGATAAATTGATCAGCTATCTAACCCAAATGTATCAAATCCATGAGTGTGTTTCAACAGGTGAAAGGTGCCACGGAAGAAAGATGTGCAGAGATTCCAGAAAACCTAATTCAGATAACTCCTGGAGATTGGGTATACATCCTATATCCAAGTGTACGAACGAAGGTGGGACCAACCAAGACGGGAAGGCCTATTGAAAGTCCTATTAGTAACACCAACAACCCTCAGAGTAGAAGGTAAGACGTATTAATTCCATCTTAACCATCGCTGCAGAGCAAATGACCCAACCAGAGTACATGAAGCAGTTAGGGGAGGAGCATACAGAGCAGAACCTTCTGGATCAGGAGGGCGGCGGTGACACCACCCCACAGGGGAGTGACGACACCAATGCCGCAGAAGAAAAGATTGGGCGTTGCATGCAGTAACACAACCAGTAGTAGGACAGCGAGCAGTAGGTCCACCTCCAGTTCCACCAGTAAGTTACCAAAGGGCAGTCCCATTATTCAGGCAAATAGGCAGATGGCCCACCCAGCAAAACCTGAACAGACGGCCGGGAGAAAGGGGAAAAACCATGGGTTTTGAGACACAAGCAACTGATGGCAACACTGTAATATTATCAACAAAAACAAAAAAAAAAGAAAAAGGGGGGGGGGGGTGCTTGAGTCAAAGGAAAATACCATCAAACAAAGACATAAATCTCACCTACACAACGTCACACGCGGTAGTCAATCATAGCCGGAATCCAGAGGGCATTACCCTCAAAGGTTATCTAATCCACGAGCACTGCCAAGTTAAAGGTGAGGCAATAGTGATGAACTCAAATGTGGGCAAAGTTTTTGTTTCAAAGTGAGCTCAGCGGAGTTTATGACTAGACAGCAGGCCCAGCAACTGGTAGAATTACACCTAGAAGAACGAACCAGAACCACTAGATCTGTATCGACTGGGCCCCAGGAGACATTTGAAAAACTGAAAATTTCCCAATGGAAGTCTAATGTCTTTTACCAGTGGTTGGAGTACTCCGCTAAACAGATAACCAGAAAGGATTGTATAGCCTGTTATAATGCCAAAAGGCTACCCCAAATACAGCCATTACCTGGAAGTGAGATAGGAGCCTGTTTAAAGTATCGCGAGTGTTTTGCACCCTGCACGATGCAGATGGCCGGAAGTAACAGTAAACCACAGTGGCCAAATGAAGTATGCCCAAGACGAATTTTAAAACGAAACGTTAAGGACGACTTTCTACTGCCCCCTGTAGTAAAGAAACCAGAGAACATGATCTTCCCATTTTGTGTAGTACGCGGACCCGAATTAGAGCGAATAATCCATCAAGACACCCCATGGCTAAATGATTCAAGGAAACTGATCACATGCACACTCAATCCATGGTACCCAAACGATCCCACAGCTAGCGCTCGTATCAAACTCTGTTCAACAACCAGCACAGCCGGTTTTAGATGTGATCAGCTTGTACCAAATAATGGTTATGTTATCTATCATAAAAACCTGATGGAAATCTATAAATACAAAATCCCAGATTATTCATCCGGAACCTATCCCTTGGGCAATATTTTTTGGTTATGCGAAAAATATATGGAGATCAAACCACAGCTATAGGCTAATTGGACCGGAATTTGTGCCACAGTCCTGTTGTCAGGGCAACTGACCATAATAGCGCCACCAGCAGAAGAGACAGGGGACAGAACTAAAAGAAGTTCAGATAAAGAGTGGACCCCAGACAATCGGGTTTATAAAGCATTTAACCAAAAACCACATGGGGTGCCATCCGAACACCTGGCAATAGGTAACGATTGGATAACTTCAGGACAAGTGGCAGGGTCAATCCCGATATTCGGACAAGTAATAAATGCCCAATATAACAGTCGACAATAGATTTATTAATTACACTATACAAGCACTAGAGAGTTGTTTTAGAGACACTATTGGCCAAGGCCAAGGAGTCTGTATCTAGGTTTACATCCACTTGTCAATCGAATTATCTGAAGTTTGGTAAAAAACAAAACAAAAAAACAAACAAAAAAAACCTCATGCGAATAAAGCTGGTGAAAGTGTGTTTCCATCCAACAGCTTTAAAGCGAATAGAAACCTGTGCGTAATGACATCACATGCTGTTTTGCGATTAAATTGGTATATCGAATTGATTTGAGACATTTTGGGGTGTCTCTATTCATTTTTGCATTGAATCGCATGGGATTTGGGCGAACCTTTGCAAACAAAGTTTTGCTAGACAGAAGTAGTTGTTATTTTTCTGGTGAATTAAGTTGAAGGAGTATCTCGTCTCCTCGTTTGTCCACTTGCGTCTGTTTTTGTTGGCGCCTGTCATGTGTGCAGGCGGAGCAGAGATGCTGGGCGGAGATGAGCTGAGGCTTCTTCTTCTTTGTTTTATTGCAGGTTGCAACCATAAAATGACCTAAATCTTAATCGCAATCCATTATTTGTTCGGCAAATAACGTTTCCATCAGCGTTTATTGGATGAGCCGTAAATCGATCGGGGGAGGGTCCGATGGGAGCGAGCGTATTTTCTTTGAGACAATGGTCATGAGGTTCAGTCGGGTTTTGCTGTTTCCATAAGGCATTTTTCATTCGATATTGCTTGGTTCGGATGGAAACGGGTCGATGGAAACATAGCTTGTGATATGATGAGGAATGCTGCACGATTATCCCAATGCATACCGGGGTGGGCGGAAATCTCACACCTGCAATTAATAAACTAAATGAGATGAGAGAGATTAATGTAGAACTATCCAATTGGAATACTGGACTAATGGGCAGTTGGGAGTGGATCAGTGGATTATCCTAGAGTAGGGTTTTGGAGGGAGTAGGAGTGGCCATCGGAGTTGTGATTTCGATAGCACTGATCGTTTCTTGCTGTATTTTCCCGTTAGTCAGGTCAAAGATCCAAAAACCATGGCCGTAGTTACAGGAGGGTTCTCAGTGTATATAGGCTATGAGAGCGAGATAACGGAAGATAGGAAGGAGTTGAATCAGGAAGGTTCAGATCAGTATTATGAAATACCAACTGGCAACCATTCAATTGAAGAAATCTATGTGCACATGGAACCCAAACCCACCACCGAGACAAAAGACAACTGATTGACTGTGACCTAATACATGACGGCTGGCAAGTGGACATTTCTTTTGACTCAGCAGGCTAGAACCCCCATGCTAACGAACTCAGTGCATGACTAACCCAAAAAAATAGAAATGCTCGACAGATGAGAAGTACGGTCGACACCCTGGATCTGCCATGGGCTGATGTCAACCATGCATCCCAACGAAACAGGGCCCAGATGATCCAGGAACCAGCTCTGCCGCAGCCAGTAGGGACCAGGCACCACAACCTCCCAATCCCAGTTCCAGCAGGAACCAAACCTACAGCACCCAACCGTAGCAGAACCAGCGCCAAAACCGGGACCGAGAGACAGCCCAGAAGAAGGGATGACCAGACCTGAGGACCAAGAGGGATGACCAGACCTGAGGACCAAGCAGATGGGGACGTCGAATCATCAGACACTACGGTGGATAGTGATGACAGCACCATGGCTGAGACGCAGGGGAACATGTCCACAGCCCCACAAGCTGCCAACATGAGACCAGCATTACCAGTGCCTGAATGGGACAGTCCGATGATGACCATGCCAGCAGAAAGTTTCAGGAGGATGATGAAAGAACTATCACCGACGGACACCCATTATTATCGCACTCTGAGAAGAAAACAGCAAGTACAGAGCTACAAACGCAATCAAATCGAGCAACGTAAAAACCTGAGGAGTATTGCAAAGGATCGTGATCAGTGCCTGGAGATCATTAGGGCACAGGATGAGGAGATAAAGAAAGCCCATAGTGCCATAGAATATGCAGAGGTGCAAGCAGCGTCCTTAGCCGCCTCAGTGGCACAGATTACCCAACGCATGAGTCAACAGGATCAATCCTTGGAGATGCAACAAAGGTTGAGAAGAGTGAGTGATAAAACGGAGACCAACCTACAAGAGTAAGAGGGCAAACCTCTCGGGGGCCCTCTACGATGTGTAAAGTATCTGGGTTACCCATCACCTTTGCAAAACAAACCTCAGATGAAAGCACAGGACAATCTGTTAAATGCACTGGACTCAGTAATCACACCACTGGTTAAGTAAAAGGGAAATCATGGTTATGTCACTGAAACAACAATGTCTGTCATGTAATATCACTGTATCACTGGAAGAAAATAACTGGAATTGATAAGCCATATTGTTTGTCAGATCACATGAAATGAAGCAACTGGATTTGAAGGATTTCTAACGGGTCAAAAGCTGGAAAATATCACATCAAGTATGGTGTGAAGTTTAGTAAGAAAATCATAATCACATGAGGTCACAATCAAGTGTTGTTTGAGTTTCAACAGTATATGGTTAGTCAGAAAAGATTGTACACCACATCAGAGTCCAATTTACTTACAGACCACAGGAGGGCAGTAAGAGATAGTTTGATGACAATCAGTAAAAGTTTCACAGCACTATATATGTGAAGTGCGTTATAACCATGTGTGCCTAGGAAAAACATTTATGTAGTTAGCCTCGAAAGCTTCATATTCATGTGTGTTTCATGTAAATCCCGAGCAAGGTTCCGTAGATGCGTCATTGTCGTTTTATACCTCCTTAAAAGTTTGGTTGTTTAGTGATAGCCATCATTTAATGATCACTCTGGCCAAAGACCACCATTATGTATACTGCAGTAACAAACTCTTTGACAGGCACCAGATTTATGCTAAAGAATGTGACTCTATAGTCACAAAGGGGGGAATGTTGTGGCAAAAATATGATAAATCTGGTTTTTAATTGAATTATGGGGACAAATACAACGTGTATAATGTGATATAGATAGGAGATGTCGATGTGTCTGCCTGATGGAAGTCACAGACTTTCTCGGTCTTACTGCTTCCAGCGGCTGCCTTCCTCAGTGCTACACAAAGACTCTCCCCCCTCATGCAGTCTTCAGTTGCTGTGTAGCTGCTGACAATCCACAGATGGTCTGCCGTTATACAGTTGCTAATAGCCATGATGATATACCACTGAAGCAGTCGCGCTAGTTGCGAATAGTCCATCCGGTGAAAAGTTCATACCAAAAACGCCTTAAGCGTAAACATTCAAAATGCAAGATCAGCAAAATGACTTCATACAGTGGAAAATCCCCAGAAGAGGTGGTCTTAGGCCTAAAAAGTAGCCAATTGAAGCTTTACACGCATGTTCTGAGAGTGATCATTGGAGCATTTTTCAGGGGGAGGATCTCTCTTTTTGGACGATATAAAGTGGAGTTAGACAAAGGAATCTTTAGCAAGCACTTACCGGTGCTTGCTTTCGGGCTTTCTTGTGTGTTGATTTTCTTTCGTGCACATTAAAGCTCTTTTTCTAATCTGATTCCCTTGACTGCTGCGTAACTCTTTTATAACTCTTAAAACTTGCACCTAAAGCGAGTAACGAGGATCATAGAGCGGTCGCAGCAAGCGGTGGAGTCCGCGCGGCATATCTGGCCTTGAGCTGCGGACACTTCAAATTTACTTCCTCAGGGTACCCCACAAGAGAGAGGAGCGGTTGACGAGGAGCAGTCACCAATCATGACAGAGAAGCTTCTATTCGCCAAATAGGAGCTAAACCACTGAAGTGCCGAGCCTTGGATGCCTACGTACGGATCAAGGCGAGAGAGGAGGACTGCATGGTCCACCGCATCAAACGCCGCTGTGAAGTCCAATAGCACTAAAATAACAGGATTCCCGGCATCTACAGACAGGGCAATATCATTGTGCACTCTAAGCAGTGCAGACTCAGTGCTGTGACGTGATCTGAAACCAGACTGAAATTTTTCAAGCACAGAGTTCATTTGCAAAAAGGCTTGTAACTGTATAAAAACAAGTTTTTCCAAAACCTTTGACAGAAAAGGCAGATGACAGACTGGTCTGAAATTGGACAGCACTGTAGGGTCAAGATTAGGTTTCTTAAGTAGGGGCCTGACCACAGCATGTTTAAAGGCAGCTGGGACAGAACCTAAACTAAGACAAGAATTTAAAAAAGTGAGTAGACTCGGCCCAATGGTGTCATTAAAAACCTCCTTCGCTATCCTGGCAGGAACAATGTCTAACGGACAGTGGGTAGGTTTAATGTTTTGCACTATCTCAGAAAGCAATGTCAGAGAAACTGGCTGAAATTCCTCAAACACAGCAGAATGCATAGGAGCAGCAGGTACAAACACATTAAAATTAACACTGGCATATTGCCTGACAGATGTTCCTTTGTCAATAAAATAAAAGAGAAACTTCTCACAGGTACTAGTCGAAACATCTGTCGGATCTGAGGTGCATGGATTCACAACAGAGTTAATAGTATTAAATAACACTCTGGGTTCGTGGCAACTGCTAGCTATAACAGAAGAGGGATGTTGCATCTTCGCCACCTTCACAGCCTTCTGGTATGCGGCTAGACTGTCTCTTAATAAACCCAGTGATACTTGCAAATTGTCCTTCCAGCTTCTTTCAGCTTGTCTGCAGTGTTGCCTAAGGGCCTTGTAGAGTCATTTAGCCAAGGGTCCGCCTTAGGTTTAATAGATTTAGTCCGAACAGGGGCAATAGAGTCTAAAATTTCGGTGCACGTGGAGTGGAACACAGAGAGAATGTTATCTGGATAACAGGGAGATACCAGACCATTCATAACACAGAACTGTGAGCCCCCGAATGCCAAAGCAAACTCTCCAGCTGAAGAGGAGGTGATGCAGCGGCGCCTAGAAGCTGAGGAAACAGGCTTACTAGCAGGTGGTGGTACACTGATGTCAAACCTGATGGGGAAATGATCTGAGATACCAGTTTCTTTTATTTCACTTAGTGAAACTGAAAGCCCATAAGAAATAATGAGGTCCAGGGTGTGTCCAAGATGATGCGTCGGCCCTTCCACACGAACGTTTCTTATTTGCAGAACAAAATGCATTAGTTTGTCAATGATGTTTTGTATTTGCAAACCACACTGAGTTTTTTTGTGAATCGTTGGGCGTGAGTAAAACACGTTTTGTGTGTGTGTGAGGTTTTGGCATGATTCTAACTCCATAGTAAGCTAGGTTAGCCTCCTTGTGCGCGCTTCTCAAATGTACTTTCAAATTCATGAGATTTTTCCCTTTAATAAATCGTCCACAGATTTGACCACCTTCCACTGCAAGTCACTTGCTTTTATCTGACACAGTCATAATCAAATAGGACTGCCCCTTAGGGGTGGGAGATATTGACAAAAATGAATATCTCAATATTTTTTTTCAATATCTCCATATCGATATTCAGACAATATTTTTGAAATCCTTCAAAGAAATGTGTGAAACCTGGCAAAGAAGGTCCAGTTGGTCTTTTGACTTGCTGCATTTGACCTATTATTGTATAGAATTACTAGTAGGGGTGGGTGATATGGACAAAAAATCATCTTGATATTTTTTCAGATTTTGACGATAATGATAATTAGACAATATCCTTTTAAAAATGTGTTTTTAAAAGTCCGAGTTACTTAATCACTGATGATAATAATGGGCACAATGTTGAATGAAAACAGTTCTTATTTATTTTCTTTAAAATAATTCTTCAAATTTAAGTATTCAAGTAAAAACAATTCAAGACAAAATACTAATACTATACGAATACTAATTGAACTAGTGACCTACTGCCCCTTTCTTCCAACTTTCGGTACCGCTATGATGCCAGGCGATGAGGCGAGGGGCACGGACTATGTTGTGCTTTATTTGACACGGAATGTTGGAATTTCTGGGTTCCCAATCGGAAACTATATATGTCTACGGCATAGACTGAAATGTCAACTCTGAAAGATAGAACGTTATTTGTTCTATGAAAGACATTGACAAAGATGAAAACATGACAGTTTTGCAAACAGACATTACAGTTTTAGTTAGTTATGTTTTTTTGCAATGCCTTGTTTTTATTTTTATTTCAGTTTATGACAATGTTTTTTCCTACCTAGTTTTCATTATTTCGTTCATTTACGTTAACGATCACTGCCACCATTCAGGAGCGGATCCGCAGACGTTCCGCAGTTGGTGGAAATTGGGGGTTAGAGGCCGTTATATTTAAGTTTAGCCGACAAAAGGTGAGCATCATGCAGCGAAGACAGTTAAGTTTAGACACCATTACAACTTGTTAAAAACGACCGATAAGTCGACTAATCCACTCAGAGGGGGCAGCCCTAGACTTCAGCAGAGTGTTTCCCCCTTCCCCTAAAAACACGTTAAATAAACACGTCCACGTTGTTCCTACCTTTCTCTTCATTATCTTCACTCTTCACAGGGACAGGAGTGAATGGGAACTTGGTGATACCAGCCTCTACCTCCTGACGGCTACACAGTTTCTCCTGTTCCTCTTTAATGTGTGGGGGGGGCTCTGGCTCCTCCTGGTCCACACTGGAGCTACACTCCTGCTGCTCAGTGGGAATCTCTGCTTTAACTACCAGCAGCTGCTGCACATCTGCAGGAAACAGGGAAACACACATTGAGGAAAACTGGGACTACATGCTTCTGCATACTAACTTCCAGAGTGCTCAAGCTGTAAAGACCATGGATGTATTAAGAGAACTGGATACAGTGTGCTCGAGTTCTATACGTGCGTTAAATAATTCTGGATTTGGCTAATAGTGCAATTTAAAAGATGATGGTTTGAACATGGACAATTTAAGTCATCATCAGTCATACTGTTAAGTTGATGTACCCCCAAAAGAATTATCCGCTGACATATAGACATTTCTTTTTTGCCATGTAAAGTCTATTGGAAATGTCTTTCTGGGCAAGCTGGTTGTCATAACTTTCAAATACACTGTTGGCCGCTAAGCCCATGGTTGCTTCAAGACATGGCACTGTTCCTGGGGGCTTGGTAAAGACTGACAATTGCACCTAAGGCTTATTCTTATTTCATTGTTTGGTATATAACTGGTTTGAATCCTACTTAAAGAACAGGGACTACTTTGTGTCTATAGATAAACATCTGAAATGCTAAGTTATCCAAGGCTCCATTCTGGGGCCTCTTCTGTTTAACATCTACATGCTTCCACTGGCTCAGATTATGGACAACAACAAAAAAAGTTATATTATGCAGACACACATTTACATAAGCACATCACCAGGGGGCTATGGTTTATTACAACTGAGGAAGTGCATTGAACAAATCAACGATTAGCCCCCAGAGTTCAACGTTAAGTTCAAAAACATTTGAAAACAAGTTTGAAAAACCCGTCAAAAACATAAATAGAAAACATCAGTGGGGGTCAGTGGAGAGGGCTGAGGGGGTGCAGTTGGTTGTGGGATGTCAGAGTAGGAGCAGGTGAGGGGTGTGAATGTGGGCTTATCCATCTTGCAGTAAAACACTGCACTTTCGAAATCTGGGACAAACCAAAGACCAATCGATTGGTAGAAGATTCGGGAGAATTTCAGTTGACTGATACTTTCTTTGGTTGAATACAGCCCTTATGTACACAGTACTTTAATGTTTATGTCTGTCTTTGTTCAACTTTGTTGTCCTTTTCATTGTACGATTCATTGTACGTTTAGATACTTGACCATTAAATAGACCTGTAACAATTATTAAATAATTGTCTAACCGTGATTTTTTTTTTCCCTCCGAGAACATCCCCGAGCTGTGTCAGGCGGCTCTCCTCCCAATGAGCTTCGACACAATTTACGGCTCCACTGACGCATACTGTCACTGGACAACTAACAACAATCACCCTTTTGTCCAAATGGCCTTCTATCCATTTTATTTCTATGCGAGGACACCACGAAGAATCCAGAGACTGTTGATATTCACTCCATGCAGATTTATTTGTTACATTTTAACAAACAAACCGAGCTGTCTCGGACACATCAACTGACCACCGGAGATAGTCAGTCGAATAGACAACTGAATCTAAATTTCATACGACTCTCTTCTTATACAGCATTGTGTTCGTTACATTCCTTAGATGGACCTGAACTGGTGATATTTTTACTTCCAACAGTCCTCTCATCTTCCTTTTCTTAAGTACACCTAGGTTGTTGTGACCCAGACAATAACTACTAACGTACATGCTAGTTCTCACAGATGGTTTACTTCAAATTATTTACTTTATTTCATCCTGGAGGGTACTCAGCATGTCCTGGTGTACCACACCGGTCATATCAAACGATTATATTTCTTTACTTTATTAGCTTTACCATGGCCTAATTAGTGGCATAGGAGACACTATACATTACTCATTTTCACTGATATGTGTGTGTCACTGATCATATTAATATTAAAACATGGCAATGCACAAGTGAGTTTTTATAGTTTTATACAGATCCTAATATGTCCAGCTCAGCTTTGCTTCAAAGAGAAAACTCCTCCACTCCCTGACAGGAAACACCTTGCTAGGCTAACTTCCCTAGGTTACCTCCCACACATCTCCCTTGGCTAAACTAAAGATAGCTTTCAACCTGCACTTCCTGTCTCCCTGACACAGAGAGAAAAGTCTCCTCTTAAACATTATTAAAATAAAAAAAAAATAATTAAAACATGAACCCAAAGTGTATTGAATAAACTCCTATATTGACACATGATTAATAGTGAATCTTGCTAAACATACGTTACTTAGAAAGAACTGAATATATGTGTGGGGCCCTATAAAATATCAGGTG